>NC_068286.1:11982285-12584928 GCF_025860055.1 Xyrauchen texanus | reverse complement strand
GTGGAAATAAATGTGCCATTAAGTTTCCCTCAGGGGTACTGAGGAGAAAATGTAGAGAAGAGAGGTAGACTGGGGAAAATAACATGATCCGTATGAACAATTCCATTGCTAATGCTTAGAAACAGAGGGCTGGTACATTGTGGCGGAGGAGACTATCTGGTTGGGGTATCTCTAGCTTAGATAGGACACTGTAAAAATATTTATTCTGACTATATATATATATATATATATTTTCTTTTTCTCTGGGGCTTCAAGCCAAAAATGTTTAAGTGGTGTAACCATATAGAAGCAGTAACAATTATAACAATAAAAATGCAATACTTTTAATAAAAATAGGTTAGAATAATCTTTCAATATTATTTATAAACAAAATAAGCAGTGAAACCATTTTGTTTAAAAATATTAATAATCTTTGAAAAAAATTGTTAAACAAATTAAAGTCAGGTGGTATAACCAACATGCAGGTAACCATGTTGACATATGACCATAAAGTGACACTGTGAGGTAATATATTGTATATACTGTATATCAGATATTTTGAAACTTTTATGAAAAGCCTCAAAGAAATAGTTATAGTTTAGTTTGCAACTAAAAGATATCTTAGAAACGTTTTTGAAGTGATAATGATTAAATTGTGTACACTTCTGTGTATTCAAGTTTCAAGGAAGATGTTGTAATACCTTTTAAAGTCATTAAATCAATGTTTCCAATCAACCAAAAATAATAGTGTAAATGAGGGATCCACCAAAAAAATGCATTATAAGGAAATGTCATAGACAAGAAATTGGGAGAGAAGAGAGAAAAAATAGAGGATAAAGAAAATATCTCCTGGAATGACTACTCCACACCCTACCCAGCATGTTGTTCACAAATTGAGTAAGGAGGAAAAGGATGAAAAGAACAACTGATGCAAACAGGAAAAACAGATACAACAAAAGAAGAGAAGAAGGATGAAGTGATGCATTCACTGCTGCAGGCTCACACAGACTCCATTGGCTTATTATCACAGACACACACTGGAGAAAAACAAAATCATAAAGTTTACTATTGCCCTTTAAAATGTCTTCAGTGGGACAAAAGTATAACAAAGCTGTTTGGATAAAAGACATCTTTTTGAAAGCTATAGTACTCTTAAAATGAAATTTTCTTTCCTTACACAAACTGAGAAATATGAAAGATTGTGGTGGTGAAGATAAAGCAGAAAGTGTCATGAAAGTTTCTAAATGTTCTTTGCATCCAGTGCTGCTTGTAATGTCTCATAAATTCACATTTGTTTGTGTTGCTTAAGTTATCTAGCAGCACAATTTGTTTAGGCTAGTTCTTCTCAGTGCTGCTGGCAGTTGCTCGTCTGTCACTGAACTCAGATGGTCCTGGCCTTTTGCTCAATGTCTCTCAGAAAACTGTTGCTACTCCTCTCTGACTTACACAAGTATGAAGTATGAATTTTCATCCAAACAGATGAGGTTTTTAAGGTTAATGATCTAACCTCCCCCTCGTGCACCGGTTGAGTGCAGAGAACGCCCTTGCAAATAAAAGAGTGTATTTTCTCTAAAAGAGCGGCACTGATGGAGAGTGTCTTCTTAAAGATGGGGCTGAAATGTCAGAGACTTCCATCCAGGGCGAGTAGGTTCACATTGTCACTGTCGAATAAGGCTTACCGCCTCCAACCCTGCATGCCATGGGTCCTCCTGCAGGTGCACCAAGCCAAGGCGCATAGAGAACTGTATGAGCATAGGCAGAAATAGCGGGGGGGTCAGGACCCCCACAATCTGAGGGTTGTCCCCCCCTAAAATATCATTAAAATATGTGTATTGTAAATAATATAATGATTATTCTTAAAATAATTGTTTAAGAAATAAAATAATACAAATGCAAACGGGGCAACAACAAAAAAACCTTCAAAAATTGCTCTTGAGAATTGTTATGTTTATTGTCCCCCCCAACATTTTGATGAAATTTTCACCCCTGTGTATGAGGGTAGTTCTGACCTTGGATTGATGCAGGAGCTGAGCTCCGAGTGTCATGGCATGGACTATCGGGCAGGTGATATCCACCCTGGTGGTCCAGGAGCACCACCTATGGATCAACTTGGTCGAGATGAGGGAGGTTGACAAGGTACGGTTCCTTGATGCCCCTGTCTCCCAGGTTTATCTATTCGGTGACACCGTCGATGACTTTACCCAGCAGTTCTCGTGGTTAAGTAGCAGATGGAGGCTATTCAGCATATCCTGCACAGGCGCATATCAAGATTATGCATTCCGTCTGCTAATTGCCAAGGGCGTCCCCCTGCGGCGATGACACCGGCTCCGCTGCAGCCAGGGCCAGCAGCATGGGCCTGGCATAAAGCCACCCGCAGGAAGCAGACACCCCCCATCTCACGGCCCACCACCAAGAACCCGAGGAAGAATTCTAAGAGCCCCTGAGACGGGCGACTGGGAGCTGGTAAGAAGACCACTCCATTCCCCAGTGGAGGACCAGGAGGAGAATCTTTTGTTCCCTTTTCTTCTAATTTTACCACATGCCTGAGGGGCTGCAGTACCCACATTCTCAGAAAAAGAGCGGTTTCCTCACTCCCTGTGTCACACACCCCATGTTTATGGCCATCGTTGTCACAATTGCTGGACACCGCACATTTATGTCAAGCACGGCGCTGCAGAGGCGGGCCCCCCGCCCCTGCGCGCCCAGCTGTGGCACAAACACATCCATGCCCGGGCGGTTGTGAAGGATTACGTGGACGGTTCCCCTCCTCCCTTTCCCCCATTACCAGTCCTATGGTGGGTTCCCAGAGCATGGACTCGGGCTCAAGCCCCCTCAACGTGGTGCCTCCCCTTGGTCACCCTCGCCCAGAGCTTGGAGGCATGGCTTCCACTCCCCAACCCATCACGATGGCTGACCAGGATCGTCCGACTCGTCTATGTGATTCAGATCAACAGGGTTTAGCTGCATCTGTTTTTCTCAGTGAAGGGTGAGAACACTGCCGCCCTGCGTGTGGATATCTCAACCCTTCTGCGGAAGGACACGATTGAGCCTGTACCTTCAGCTGAGATGAAGAAGGGGTTGTACAGCCCCTACTTCTTTGTACCCAAGAGAGGCAGTGGTTTGCGTCCAATCTTGGACCTGGCCTTGCACAGACTTTCATTCAAGATGCTGATGCAGAAACACATTTTAGCGAGTGTACGGCATCAAGATTGGTTTGCGGCAGTAGACATGAAGGACGCGTACTTCCACATCTCGATTTTACCTCGGCACAAACCCTTTCTGCAATTTGCCTTCGAGGGCCGGGCATACAAGTACAAGGTCCTCCTCTTCAGTCTGTCCCTGTCACCTCGTGTCTTATCAAAAGTCGCAGAGGCAGCCCTTGCCCCACTAAGTTTATGTTTAGGACGATCTATATACACTGTTCATAACTATATATGTATGTATGTATGTATGGATGGATATCCAGATAGATAGCTCTGTATTGAAGTTTGCATGCATAATGTCAATACAATCAGCTCCAAACAATGCATGCATTTTAGGTGAACACACATGTGAATATTTTGTTGACTAGCTGTTTATTTGCTCGCTGGGTGCTTAAATACTGCTTGAGCAGGGCCTCCCAACGAACTGACATAGGGCAAATCTGCTCTGCCTAACACTCACTACAAAGGGCAATCCCGGTCCATTTAAGCATACCACAGTTTAGTATCAAAAGTATTATTATATTTTTTTTCCATGAATGTTCAAAATTCCATTTTACAGGCTATATGATATATGACAAATACTACAATGTCCGATTTAAAATACCAGTGTCAATAACATCAAAACAGTAAGCACATGACATGACCCATTGCAACTCCTCTTAGACTTACTTAGCTAAAGTAACCAACAACCCACAGTGCTGAGAAAAGACCCTGACAATTATTGTGGAAACATTGCTGCACGCCTCCCTGTCAGTCAAACGCTTGACTTCTAAATGCAGCCGCACTGTTGCCCTTTCACACCCATTTGGATTCCGCTCCGTGCGCCTGTTACAACTGTATACGGCATGGAAACTGACATGTATGCGGAAAGCGAGAGACGCATCCAATCCGGAACGTTCCCATCAGCGAAGCTGTATAAACTGCAAGCGCGCGCGACGCGACAGTAGACAGCGTTGTTGATTACAATGGGAGCGTCTACGCGTAAATCGCGCGCTGTTCAAGTTAAAGCACACATACTGTATAACAAATGCTGACAATGTTACACTTAAACTAAATGTTTAACTAAAACACCATACCTTGAATATGTCTAAACTAAAGGAACGAGTTTTCCCAGCAAGCTCAGTGTGTCAAACTGAAAGTGTCTTCAACTGTATCATGCACTACGAACACCGGAATCATAGCTGAATGTCATCAAGCCCAAAGTTGGATGCTATTTCAAAACCTGGCTATTTTCTTCTCACAAAATCGTAAAAGGGTCTTAACCTGATGCGTAGTGTCAAATCTACAATAGTAACTGGTTAACTGCAGACAAAGAATAACGGGACATGAGAGATTAAAGACGGGAGGCGGTCCGATAATGAGGGAGTGTGCCTACACACCGCGGTTAGAAGAACCAGTGATGACTTTAAATTAAAAATATATTGCATATGGAAAATTACGCCGAATATCGGACTTATAATACTGTGCTAATATTCTATTTTTAAAAAGTCGTTGGTTAAGGAAATAATACGGGATGGTTAGCCGGTATGCTAACAGGCTGCTGATGGGATGCACTGGCTATCCCATCACCCCGGTGCTGGAATAACGGTTGAGTATTTATTCAGCAAAAATATGCGTTAAATAGACATCCGCTACAGAGGATTTACCAAACTATCTTAAATCTAACACAATTTTCCAATTTTCACTCTTGATAAATAGGGGAATACGGCTGTTATGCACAAGCCTCGCCTTCTGACAGGTTTGTAGCAAAGGCAAGAGACTTCCATAGATCTTACCTTCAATGATGACAGCCCCGGTGCGCGAACAAAATACTTCCGAGGAATAACGATGGGTATGGTTTATTTCCAAATGGACTTCTTTGCCAGGTAAATTGAAACAAGCGAGAAAAAAAAAAATCAGCCGGCTTGCCTCTCAAGTGATGGAAGCAGAATGAATCCACGCGTTGCTGTGGGTATCTAGGAAATGCTCGTCTCTCTGCCGCTCCCTGCCAAATAATGACCCCTCCCACAGAATCCCCAGCCACACAGAGCGCTTGCTAAATAGTGAGCCATGTGGTACATAACGGTCAAATTGTGGAGGCTCGGTAATGCGCGTGCGCAGTGAGTGCGGCGAGACAGAGCGCAGCGCCTGGGTGGGCGTGGCGAAGATTCTGCTGCGCATCTTTGTTAAATAGTGATGGCTCAGCTGGAGAGTGTATGCAGTGATGTAGGCTTATTTGCAGTTGACGAGTTTGTGGATTTGTGTTCGTCATCGCTCTCTCTCTCTCTCTCTATTTATTTACTTTAATATTTGCCAGTCTTAAAAACTAGCTACTTGAATGTGATTCTATTTCTCCCCTTTTTGATGATACATAATTAAAAGTAATCCACTTTATCATTAAGAAGCCCACGTGTTTGAATATATAGCAAACATAAGTTTATACAATTTGATTTAAAGGAATAGTTCACCCAAAAAATGAATCATCATGTTGTTCCAAACCCATCTGCTGTTATGTATTCCATGGAATACAATGTGAGAAAATATGAAGAATCTTTACAGAGCTATTTAGAACTTACTTTTAACTGATCATGTTGTTCAAAGTGACTATGGCTGTCAAGTGCCAAAAAAGCTTGAAAATGCTAAATAATGTGTAAAATATACCTAAGTTTTGAATCCATTTGATAGCTTTGTATGAGGAACAGACCAAAACTTAAGTTGTTATTCACTAATAATCTTCCTTTCTGCCGAAGCTCTTAAATCAAATTCGCAATAGTTTTTACATTCAAAAATGGTGTGCTGATTCTCAGATAATGCTGAGAAAATTCTAACAGTTATGTTACGTTCAGTTACAACACTTGTGAGCACCAATGCTGTTTTGGCATCAATGATCGTACCAGATTTTACATCATTGATGCCAAAACAGCATTGGTTCTCACAAGTGTAGTAACTGAACGTGACACAACCGTTAGAATTTTCTCAGAATTATCTAAATTTCAGTCTGTTCCTAAGACAAAGCTATTGTATGACTTTAGAGGACTTATAAATTATAATTCATTAGTCTTTTGGAATAATTTTATGGTATTTTGGGGTCTTTTTTGGAGCCTGACAGCCATGGTCACTATGAAATTACATTGCATGCAAAAAAGCTGTGTGAAGACTCTCCTGTTGTGTTCCATGGAAAACAGCCTATGGATTGGGAATGACATGAGGTAAGTAATTAATGACATAATTTTAATTTTTGGGTGAACTATTCCTTTAAAGTGTTTGAAAACAGAATTATGGAAAATATGTTTGGTGGTAAAATATATGAAATGTCTCAACAACTCTACTCACACAAATACATATAAATAAGTGCAATGGACTAGGATAAAATAAAAAATATAACAATTTTACAAGTTTATTGTTATAAACTTGTAAAATGACAACCTTATGTACCCCTTATGTGTTCCGGTTCTGGTTGAGTGAACGCTGTGCGCATTGTCTGCCACTGCTCTCCGGTTTTATCGTTTAATTTAATTAATGTATTTGGTCAAAAGTTTTTACTGTCTTATGGTGTTTTTAAATTAGGGATAGCCGATAATTTTTCCTGACTGAAATAATCTCATCTTGAACTGTACTATATAAACAAACAGATTGCAATCTGTGTTATAGACAACCTGGGATTTTTGCTGCTGTCGTGCTGTGACAATTTGGGACGTTTTTATGGATTACTACTGCAAGTCTTTCATCAGGATTCCTTAGCACCGCATCCAATTCATTAGAGTTACCCATTCCTCTGGACCCGGTTCCCTGGTGAGTGAATATCACGTGGGATTTCTACTATGACTTTGTACTCTGTCTGCTGGCCTCTTTTGACCGTTCTGGTAACTATCGTATCTTGGAATAATGAACGTTTTTTCCCCTCATCTGCCTCCAGTAGTATGACAATTAATTTTACATTCCCAGAACTTTGGCGGCTGAACCATCAGCCAGTGTCTCACCTGTTTTCAGACATTTATACATGGTGCACTGATCTGAGGATTCTCTGTTGCTCACAATATGTTCACAGAGGAGCTCGCTCTACACAGTCAACTACCACTGCTTTATCTGATAATCTTCCCGTTATGTGGTCCACTGAGTGATCAACGCGGCACCTTTGTATGTTCCAGTGCAAATATGAAGTTACTTCGGTCGCTACCAAAGATGTCCCTGATCAGCACTGCACGGAGAGAAAACAATCTGGTGGAAATTAAAACAGCTTTGATAAATGCAAGATCAGTATCAAACAAAAAAAAATTCTACACGATTTCTTCTCATCAAACAACTTGGACTTTTTATTTATTACTAAAACTTGGCTCACGGCAAATTAACTAAGTCCTCTATTTGAACTCTCCCCTGCCAACTGTAACTACTTTAGCTGCCCTAGAACTTCCAACCGGGTTGGGGGCGTTGCAGTCATTTTTAAGGACTTGTTTAAATGTAGGCTTTTACCAGATGATGTTTACACTAGCTTCAAGGTTTTACTATGTAAAGTCGAACTAACTAGTCCTTTGCTTTGTGCTCTGATAAAAAGACAATTTTCAAAGGAGTTTTCAGACTTTTTATCCTATGTGGTCCCAAACTCTGATAACCTGCAGATTCTAGGCGACTTTAATATACATTTATGCTGTCCTTCAAAGCCTCTTGTAAAAGATTTTGTACAACTTTTAGACTCTTTTAATCTCACTCAATCTATCTCAGGTCCTACACACAAATTGGGTCATAGACTAGATCTTGTTTTATCAGCAGGGGTTTCCATTACAAACATCACTGTAAATGATGTTGGTTTGTCTGACCACTGGCCTGTTATGTTTATCAGCCTTCTACTTACCTCTCCCAGTCTATAAACCCCAATATTGCCATATACTTTATGGATGCTCTTCCAGCTTCTCCAGCTGGTAGTAGGGTGCTGACAGCACAGTTTTTAGATGTTGAGGAGTTGGTAAAGAGCTTTAATACCTCCTGTACCACCGATTTTAAATGTAGTTGCCCCTATCAAAACCAAGAAAACTAAATCGAAAAAAAAAAACAGCTTTGGTTTAACAATGACATTCAAGCTTTAAGGAAGGAATGCAGAAGGTCAGAAAGAAAATTGAATAGGGATACATTACAAATTTCATATCAACTTCTACAAAATACTGTGTCAATTCCAGGAAGTTTCTTTGCTAAGGGCAAATGATCTCTCCAATTTCATCTAAACAAATTCTCAATGCCCTAAGATTATGTTTTCTACTTTAAATTCTGTTAACTCCTACTAGTGCAGCTGGTCCAAATCCAAGTTTAGAGTCATGTGAGAAGTTTTGTAGATTCTTTATAAATAAAATCACTGGCATTAAATCACAGATTTCCTCGAGTCACCCCAGAATTTCCAATATTTAAATACTAGTCCATCCTGCTTTTCTAATTTTTACTCTATAAAATGCACTCTGAGTTGTTGGACATTATTTCCAGCATGAAATCAACCACCTGTTCTCTTGACATAATTTCTACAAAGTTGCTTTGGTCGTACTGGATTCTGTTTCGCCTACTGTGCTCTCTATTATTAATGGCTCCTTACAGAAAAGTATTGTTCCATCCTGCTTTAAACATGCTATGGTCCAGCCTTTACTCAAAAAACCTAATATTGATCTTTCTGATCTCAACAACTATAGACCTATCCAACCATTTATCTCATTTACTTTCAAATTATATTTTAGATCCTTTTCAGTCATGCTTCAGAGCTAAACACAGTACTGAGTCTGTTCATCTAAGAGTAGTAAATTACCTTTTACTATCTGTAGACACTAGTAACTGTGCCATCCTGGTATTGCTGGATTTAAGTGCAGCTTTTGATACTGTGGATCATCGCATCCTTCTAAATAGTTTAAATCTCGAGGTCGGTATCCGTAATGCTGCATTAGAGTGGTTTTTATCTTATTTCACTAACAAGAGTTTTTTGGTTGGAAATTGGTGACTTTTCATCGAGCACAGCACCCATTACCTGTGGGGTGCCTCAAGGCTCTATTCTCGGTCCAACCTTGTTTTCTTTATATATGCTCCCTCTCCTTTCTATATTTGAGTATCACAAGTTCTCCTATCATATCTATGCTGATGATACCCAGTTCTATTTCCTTCTAAAATCGGGTACAGATTCAGTCTCCTCCTTGTTAGCATGTTTAAAGGACATTAAAAGCTGTATGGATGATAATTTCCTCCAGTTGAACCAGAAAAAAGATTAAAGTCATTTTGTTTGGCCCCCCACAGAAGTTAGACAATTTTAGCCCTTCCCTGGGTCCTTTTCAAGAAAATATATATTTTTTAAATGTTATTTTTTTATCCTGAATTAAAATGTGATAAACAAATAAATACTGTAGTCAGAGCCAGTTTTTTTCAGCTTAAGGAGTTTAAAACTTTTCTTACTTTTAATGATTTGGAGACCGTCATTCACGCATTCATCTCTGCCAGGCTGGTCTACTGTAATGCTCTGTATGCCAGAATTAACCAGTCCTCACTCTCACGTCTACAACTGGTACAGAATGCCGCATCCCTATTTTGACTGGGACAAAAAAGAGGGAGCATATTATGCCTGAGTTAGCATCACCTTATTGGTTACCTGTTCAATACAGAGCTGATTTTGAGATTTTAGTATTTGTATTTAAAGCACTGTATGGACTTGCTCCTGCTTATATTTCGGATCTTCTTCGTCCGTACTCTTCTCAGAGAATGCTCAGATCTTCCTCTCAGTTGCTATTGACAGCTCCAAATTCAAGATTAAAAACCAAAGGTGATAGGGCCTTTTCATTTCAGGCTCCAAAACTTTGGGACACCCTACCTCTTTTTATTAGATCATCCCCTACTCTATCTACATTTAAATAATCTCTTAAAACATACTTTTTTCCCCAGGCTTAAACGTAACTTGTTTTCACCATTAGTACATTTATGTTTTTATTTTCTGTCTGGTGACGCTTTTTTTATGTTTATTGGATATTTTATTTTTTCCTATATTTGTATTTAAATTATTTTTAATTTTATTGTCATTAATGGTTTTCATTGTGGGGGGATGTGTTATGTTATGTCTGCTGTACAGCACCTTAGTCAGCACTCATGGAGCTTTTAAGGTGCTATATAAATAAACTTGACCTTGACCTCTATATTGCCATATGACACAACAGTATTACTATATTACTCCATGTAGCTATAATTGTTGTTTGGAGTAGTGAGGAGTATTGAAAAAAGAAAAGCTGCAGGTACAAATACACTAAGAAGTGGTCCAGAAGCAATAACCATTGTGTCCTTGCAATGAACAAGTCAAATAACCTCAGGTTGATCCATGAGGACTGTCCCTTTAATGGGTGTAATATCAAGCACTTTGGTATATACTGTAAGCATAGGCTTAATGACCACTTTTATGCTTTAATTCTACACATGAATATGAACATGGTATTCAACATACATTTAATTACATAACAAATAAACAGAAAGCGATCAGTGTATTTCAAATAAAATACCAGTGTTAAATGCCTTGTTTCCCATAGGATACGCACATGGGTTAATTAGGACCCATATACAGTATGCATTCTAGGAGTGGTGATGCAAATTTTTTTATAATTTGAATAATATCCACACAAAAAAACAAAAAATAGTAATATCACATGAGAAGACAATTGATGAATACCTGGAGTGGCAGATCATAAGACCACTTCATGTGAAAAATTATGTCTCAAAAACTTGATGCCGAGTCATTTTTGACTCACACAGGAATTTTAGGGTTGAGCGGAAAACAAAGGTAGTTGCTTTAATTAATATTGTGGGATGTCTTTTCACACAGTCACTTTTCAGGTACAGTTTTTCCTAGAATGAATGTACTATACTAACTTCATTTTTGGAACAGCACAGAGACTTTCTAAAACACTGCATAGCCGTGTGGAAAACTATGCCGTTAGGAAACTGAAAATGAATTTTTCTAACAAAAACAGGTTAGTGTGGACATAGCCTTATTTATTCAACGTGAATCGATAACTATATTCTCATGCCCTTCAGATTTTGCTCCATTTCCACTCCTTTGATCGTGTCATATTGTTTGCGAACACATGCTCACTAACACAACAAAGGCTTCCTACTGATCACTGTATGCCTGCTGAATTTGAAGACAAGAGACAGGTGTTAGCAGGCAATTACAAAAAGCTGATATTGTGCTTTCCATGGGAAACAGAATTAAACTTGAGTTTGAGCCAAAATTTGAGGTCTGTCATAAGTCACTTTAATGCAATAATTGTAAACAAGGTTGCTGAATGCATTTGAAATGAACTGAAGGGTTCAGCATAGGTAGTTTTACGGTAACAGCAATTAAGACTTTAAAGCTCTTTTATCATTACACTTTGCCTTAATCTCAGTTAGCTGGGAGAATGTGGTTGCACAAAGCTATCTTTAGTTTGGCAACATTTATGCAAAATTAAATGTTTTGCAGCAGTTTCCCAGTGAAAACTTTTTTTCATAATCAGACAAGATTTTTATTAGATGTAGGTTTTAAGGAGTAAAACGTACCTCTCTAAACTAAAACTCTAACCAAAACCTAACCAATAGTGTCCTAAAAGCAAATGGGAGGTGAACAAAACAGGCATCCTTACCCTTAACCAACACCTAAATCTAACCGATAGTGTTGCTAACACAAATGAGTAGTGCTGGATAACGTTATGTTTAAAAGTAACTTGTTAGAATATTGTGTTACTTCTTAAAACATTTAATGCATTCATAAAAAAAAAAAAAATTTATGGAAAGTAAAGTTTTATGTTACTTTTGCATTGCATTACTTTTTTCTCAAAGCCACTTTCTCTTCTGCTATGCTAAGCATTCCAAACAAATAAGCCATGCATTGCATACAAGAGACATTAGAGGTCATGCTAGCTACTGTACAACACTCATGTCAAAACAACATAGTTATAAAAAAGAATCAACAACATAAATAAGCATGATCGTTTTTTCCATCAACATGGCATCCAATATGAATAATGAAAAATAACACTGTCTTAACTAAAGCAGCAAAGTCCAATGTAATCATGTGCGGTGATATCAACAATACCAACAATTAGTCAACTAGTCAACTTAAGATGTTCTTCAAAAGTCAGGATAAAATTCAGTGGGAAATGCCAGCCTAACATGTTCAAGGAATTAGTCTGTTGAATAAATGTCATGGATATTGTTGTAACCTCCATTCCCTGATGGAGGGAACGAGACGCTGTGTCGATTGTACACTGTAAAAAATGTCCGTACTTTTAACGGTATTATACCATAAAAATGCTACGGTACAAAACCATTAAATAGTTAACGGGTAGATTCCTTAAAATATACAGTAAAAACTGATAATATACTAAACAAAAAAATAAATGTAATTTCACGGTAAAATATTGTAAAAATTACAGTTGTTAGATGTTAAAAGTGTGGTTTTACCGTAAAATGAACGATATTATTCACTTTTAAAAATTATTTTACATTTAACGGCAAAAACCATTAAAATGCTATACAGTCAAAACATTTTATGAAAAGTACATCTTTACGGTGAAAATTACCACAAGAAAAAAATAATAAAATATTGGACTCATCACTCTTACAAAACAAAATATGATGCAGTTTACAAAACAAAATATGATGCAGTCAACAAACCCTAAGAAATCTGTATAAAACAATTGTAAAATCATTCAAAACAACTTTACAGCTTAACTTAGTTTTAAACAAAATAAACCTTTGTTTAAGATGTGGAACACATTTGTTGTGTGAAACAAAATATGTTGAAAGGTAAACATTTGAAAGTTTAAGCTTGAAAGTCTTTTGTATCTGCACGAACAAACTCCACATGTATTTAAAAGATGACGGTTGAGCATCGTCCAATCAAAATACATCGCTCCAGTAGGCAAAGAGTTTGGTTGGTTATTCACTTTTCAGGCACGACACGCTTTAACGTTTCACTTTCCCGCATTGTGGCAAATTGCAATTTCAAAAGGAGCTCACATCGTTGAACTGCAAAAAAAAAAAAATGTTTTATGCACACTTTGGTAAGCAATATTTTAGCCATGTTTAGCATTAACAGGTTTGAAAAATAAGTTGCATTTATGCATGCACTATATTTTCACGACATAGTTATATGTTCAGATAAGTCCTATCTGAAATATGAACCCACCATTTAGGTGTTTACAAAAGCAGTACGGTGCAATGTGTGTTTACTCGCATAGTTCAAATGTCTTTTCTGTGGAATATCGGTTCAAAATTTAAGGGAACATGTTTTACACTGCAAACTTCACCATAACGAACCACGCTGTGTGTTCAAGTGCGTCACTGCGGATTGCAGCAAACATTTTTGTACATATCGAGCATTTTAGCTCATTTTTACTGTAGACACGACAAGACAGAGCAACATCTTTCCACAAGAAATGTCCTCACAGTGTTTACTTGTAATATATCTATGTGCCAATGCCAGTGTCGCGATGTCAAATAACTAACGACTCAACTTAAAGGAACATATCGAAGAAGGATGGGTTGTGAACTGTCCGGTATCTGGATGCAAAAATACTTTCACTGTAAAATCGCCATTTAATTCCCACATGTCCAGGAAACACAGACAATGTTCTGAGGGTAATATAAGTGACCCTTTTCAGACAGTTTCTCAGTCCTCTGTTAATGATCCTGAAGTTGCAAGCCCTATCGAGAGATGTAGTGAGACTGATGAAGTTAATGGTCACCTTTCAGAAAATTACAATAATCAATTTCTCAGAAATGTATGTCTTTTCTACTTGAAATTACATGGACAGTTTCTTCTGCCAGCTTCAACAATATAAAATATTGTTGAAGAGATGCAGAGCATACATGAACTGGGACAGACATACACTTTGAATAAATTGAATGTATTTCTGAAACATGAGTTATCATTAACAGATGAGGACATTGGTAGAATATGTGATGCTGTGAAAGAATCAGACTTATTCACCATTTGTCATCAAGGACCAATGCGAACCACTTATTCAAGAACTCATGCTTTCAAAAAGATGTTTAAATACACAGAACCTGTAAAGGTGAACTTAGGAAGAGATGAAACAAGGTCAGAGAGGTTTGCCTACTATGTTCCTTTGAAAGAGACTCTGAAATGTCTAATAGAGTCTGACCTATGTCTGACCACAGTTTGGAACCAATTTACATCCATTGTACTAAAAGAGGTCAGATCTTCTAAAAACCTTCATTTGTGTTTAAGGCTGAGCAAATAATGAAATAATTGTTATTTTTTGCTGAACTATTATTTTAATGGTCTAAACAAATCAAATATGAAATATGTTGTCATATTTTAATTATAAAATTGTATTTGCGTTTTATTTTTTATTTTCACATTGTGGTAAAAATGAGTCAAAACAGTTAAAAGAATAATTCAGCTAAAAATTACAAAGTTTGTTTGTAATTTACTCATTCTCTTGTAATTCCAAACAAGTACCTAGTATGGAATGACATGAGGATAAGTATATGATGACTTTATGACATGTTCCAACTAAGTATATACTAGTGACGCATCTTTATTTTAATTAATTGACAGCGCAAAGTTCAGAAGCACGGATACAACCAGTCTGTCCATCTCCAGCATCAGTTTGTCCATCTCCAGCACCTTCCCTGTCCCAGAGTTCTGCCTGCTCATCCCCCAGCACCTGCTCATTTCCTACTCTGAACTGGATTGACAACTTTGAAATCCCATGGAAGAAGTTTCCTGATGAATTAATGCAGGCACTTGAGAGACAGATAAGGCCAAATCCTCGCTTGTGCAGGGAAATGGTGAGGATTGTTGTTACAGAAGCGATGAAAGTTTGTGCCTGTCCAAGTAAGAAGAATTTAACAGAAATTGCTAAAAGGATTATTGCAAAGCATCCAAAGTCTTTGCAAAATGTAATCGAAGAGACTGTGATTGGTCCTGGATACTACTCCTTGGTGAAGCAATTTCAGGCCTGAGTTGAAAACGCGAGAAGGTCCATCACAACGAAAATAAAAAAAACGTGTTCACAATTCAGATGAATGCAACACTGAGGAAATCCCAGCAGAAAAAAGAGCTGCAGTTCAAGAAATGTATGAATGCATTAAAAGGGATGTTAAATTTATGCCCCTTAGTAAAACTGCTGAAAGTCAGCAGTTGAAGAAAGAGCAGATGAAGAGTCTCTCACAAAAAACTGACTGAAATCAAGAAGAGGTGAAAAATCTCATGATGTCAAAATACTACAGTCAACGAAAAGATATCAACAAAGGAACTGACATCTAAACCCTAACTGAAGAGAGCCATTTTTGTTCCAGGAGAGTGGCATGGAAGTCCACTTTCAAGAGCTCACAGGGATACCACTTTAAGACACCTTCCTGGGTAGCATTGACAGAAAAGGAAAAAGGCTGGTGGACTTCATGAGGAAAGTTTGTGCAATCAAGAACATGCGTGTATTACAGGCAGTCACAAAACTACAAGTTATGAGAGGACAGAGGAAGGGGTGCTCAGAAGATGTGAAAGACATGATTCTTCTCCTCCTGTCCTATTTTGATGAGAAAGAAGAGCTCCTCTTTCATTATGTGGAAGAGACATGCCTTCCCAAGGATGTAGAGTTAGAAATCCTACCTGTGACACCATGCATTGTTGTGTGTGGTAAGTACAAGTTTTGTGTTACAGCACTGCAAAGCTTAATAAATGTGTGTATATGTGTATATTACATTAAAACAAATTTCACCACAGGACTCTCATGCTATGCTGCTGTGTGGACCTGTTACGTTCCTGTTCGTCTGCCCTGTGTTCTCTGTCACACTATCACGTTTATGTCACGTTTCCTTGTCTGTTCCGTGTTTTCCGTTTCACCCGTCACCATTCACGCTCCATGTCGTGTTTTCCTTGTTGTTCGCCCCGCGTTTCACTGTCTTTGTCCAAACTACATTTCCCACAATTCCCGGCCTCCGTCACTGCTTACACTCATCAGTGTTTTCACCTGTGTCTTGTTCAGTCTCCACTTTGTCTGTGTATTTAAACCCCAGTTCTTTGTTCAGTCCCTGTCGATCGTTGTTTGTATGTTTATGACGTTTCATGTCGGTGCCTGTTTCTACTCGTGTTATTCGTGTTCCCTCGTGGTTACCCTGTTCCCTGTCGGTACCGTCCGAGGTTACCCTGCTGTTCGCGGATGTTCATTTCTTTAATGTTGTCAGCCTGGTCCGTGTTCCCTACCCGAGTTCTTAGTTATGTTTGAGTTTTGTTTCATCGTGTTTAATCTGTTTCGTGCTGTTTAGTTTCCCGTTTTCCCATCGTGGATTTTCCTTTGTGTTTACCTTTTGTTTCTTCTGTGTCAACCTTAATAAAACCGCGTTTGGATCTGCACCTCTCGTCTGTCTTGTCCTGTTTCCACACCAGTTATAACAGAACGATCGACCCAAGAATGGATCCAGCGGTCCAACAGGCCAACTATCGGCTGCTTTGTCTAAAGCAAGGGGACCGACCGGCGTTGAACCACATAGGCGACTTCCTCAAGCTGGCTAGCGTCTCCGACTTCCCGGACTCTGCCCTGGTGGTCTACTTCAGGGGCAACCTGAACGCCTCGTTGAGGGAGCAGTTGCCACCGGCTACGCACGAGTGGACTCATTGCAGCTTCGTGGAGATGACTTTGCGGGTCTGTGGCTCGCCGTTAACCGTGGGCGTTGCTGAGAAGGACCCTACCTCGCCACCCACAGTGGAGTCTCTTCAACCACCTCCGGCGGCCCCTGTAACACCAGCCCCACCTGTCAGCGAACCGACCCTCACGCAAGTCGCCTTCCACGAGCCAGCGCGGCCCACTTCGTCAGCTCGGAGGAGGGAGACATGACGGGCTTCCGCCTCCCGGCCCACGCCTGCCCCGGTCTGCGAGCCAGAGCCCACGCCTGCCCCGGTCTGCGAGCCAGAGGCCACGCCTGTCACAGTGAGCGAGCCAGCGGTCACGCCTGTCACAGTGAGCGAGCCAGCGGCCACGCCTGTCACAGTGAGCGAGCCAGCGGCCACGCATGTCACAGTGAGCGAGCCAGCGGCCACGCATGTCACAGTGAGCGAACCAGCGCCTACGGCCTCTACCGTCAGCGAGCCTGAGCCCTCGTCAACCACGGTCAGTGAGCCTGAGCCCTTGCCAGCCACGGCCAGCGAGCCTGAAGCCACGCTGACCAGGAACAGCATCCCAGCTTCGCCAGTCGCATCAGCCCGGAGGAAGAGGAGAAAGGGAGAGGTCTCTGCACTCCAGCCTCCGCCTGCCGCAGCCCCATGCCCTAAACCCCCCTTGGCTCTGCCCTCAGCGCCCAGCGAACCCAAGCCGGCACATACCACGATAACCCAGCCAGAGCCTGTAGCCTCAGACGTCAGTGAGCCAGTGCCAATAGCTTCAAACGTCAGTGTACCAGTGCCTGTAGCCTCAGATGTCCCTGAGCCAGTGCCTGTAGCCTCGACCGTCCCTGAGCCAGCGCCTGTAGCCTCGACCGTCCCTGAGACAGCGCCTGTAGCCTCGACCGTCCCTGAGCCAGCGCCAGTAGCCTCGACCGTCCCTGAGCCAGTGCCTGTAGCCAGGACCGTCCAAGAGCCAGCGCCAGTGGTCATGCCCGTCCTAGAGCCAGCGCCTCCCGAGCCTTCCAGGGCTCCACCTCCCGAGCCTTCCAGGGCTCCGCCTCTCGAGCCTACCAGGGCTCCGCCTCCCAAGTCTCTCAAGTCTCTCAAGTCTTCTAGGGCTCCTCCTCCCGAGCTTTCCAGAGCTCCGCCTTCCGAGTTTCCCGAGCTTTCCAGAGCTCCGCCTTCCGAGTTTCCCGAGCTTTCCAGAGCTCCGCCTTCCGAGTTTCCCGAGCTTTCCAGAGCTCCACCTTCCGAGTTTCCCGAGCTTTCCAGAGCTCCGCCTTCCGAGTTTCCCGAGCTTTCCAGAGCTCCGCCTTCCGAGCTTTCCAGAGCTCCGCCCTCCGAGCCTTCCAGGGCTCCACCTCTCAAGTCTCTCGAGCCTTCCAGGGCTCCGCCTCTCAAGCCTCTCGAGCCTTCCAGGGCTCCGCCTCTCAAGCCTCTCGAGCCTTCCAGGGCTCCGCCCCTTGAGCCTCCTACGGCTCTGCCTCCTAGGCCTTCCTCGGCTCCACCTCAAGAGTCTTCCAGGCCTCCGCCTCTAAAGCCTCCTACGGCGCCACCTTCCTGGGCTCCACCTCCTGAGCCTCCCTCGGCTCCGCCTCCAGAGCCTTCTAGGGCCCCGCCTCTGAAACCTCCTACGGCGCCACCTCCCTCGGCTCCGCCTCCAGAGCTTCTTAAGCCTCCTATGGCTCTGCCTCCCGAGCCTCCTACGGCTCTGCCCCCAGAGACTCCAGAGCCTTCCAGGTCTCCACTCCTAAATCCTCCTACGGCGCCGCCTACCTCGGCTCTGCCTCCTGAGCCTCCTTCAGCTCCGCCTCCTGAGCCTCCAGAGCCTCCCTCAGCTTCGTCTCCAGAGCCCCTTGCAGCTCCGCCCCCAGGGTCTCCTGCGGCCTTGCCTGCACCTCCTTCGGCGCCACCACCCAAGTCTTTGACTGCTCCATCTCAGAAGTCCTCCTTGGTTCCGCCAGCTCCCCTAGTGGCCACTCTTCCCCCCAGGCCCCTTGAACCAGTCCTAGCCCTATGGCCACCTCCTAGGTCACCTAAGCCTGTCCCTGTCCTGGAGCCACACCCCAGGTCCCCTGAACTGGCCCCTGTTCTGTGGCAATCTCCCAGACCTCCTAGACCAGTCCCTGTCCTGAGGCCGCCTCCCAGGCCCCCTGGACCTGCCCCTGTCCGATGGCCACCTCCCAGGCCCCCTAGACCTGTCCTTGTCTTGTGGCCACCTCCCAGGCCCCCTAGACCTGTCCTTGTCTTGTGGCCACCTCCCAGGCCCCCTAGACCTGTCCTTGTCTTGTGGCCACCTCCCAGGCCTCCTCGAACTGTCCCTGTCCTGTGGCCACCTCCCGGGTCCCCTGAACCGGCCCTTGCCTTATGGCCAGCCCCCGGGCCATCTGAACCTGTCCCTTTGTGCCCCCATGGACTGCCTAATTGCCCCTTGTGCCCCCATGGACTGCCTAATTGCCCCTTGTGCCCCCGTGGCCTGTCTCATTTCCTGTTGTGCCCCCGTGGTCTGTCACCGTGTCCCTTGTGCCTTCTTGGTCTGTCTCTGTGCCCCTTGTACTCCCTTTTCTCTGTCTGTGTTCCCCCGGGTCTACCCCCTCACTCCTTGGATCTTTTGTTTTTGTTCTTCTGTGTGGGTTTTCCTTTTTTTGCTTTAGGACCGTCTGGAATCCGGTCCTTTTAGGGGGGGTTCTGTTACGTTCCTGTTCGTCTGCCCTGTGTTCTCTGTCACACTATCACGTTTATGTCACGTTTCCTTGTCTGTTCCGTGTTTTCCGTTTCACCCGTCACCATTCACGCTCCATGTCGTGTTTTCCTTGTTGTTCAGCCCGCGTTTCACTGTCTTTGTCCAAACTGCATTTCCCACAATTCCGGCCTCCGTCACTGCCTACACTCATCAGTGTTTTCACCTGTGTCTTGTTCAGTCTCCACTTTGTCTGTGTATTTAAACCCCAGTTCTTTGTTCAGTCCCTGTCGATCGTTGTTTGTATGTTTATGACGTTTCATGTCAGTGCCTGTTTCTACTCGTGTTATTCGTGTTCCCTCGTGGTTACCCTGTTCCCTGTCGGTACCGTCCGAGGTTACCCTGCTGTTCGCGGATGTTCATTTCTTTAATGTTGTCAGCCTGGTCCGTGTTCCCTACCCGAGTTCTTAGTTATGTTTGAGTTTTGTTTCATCGTGTTTAATCTGTTTCGTGCTGTTTAGTTTCCCGTTTTCCCATCGTGGATTTTCCTTTGTGTTTACCTTTTGTTTCTTCTGTGTCAACCTTAATAAAACTGCGTTTGGATCCGCACCTCTCGTCTGTCTTGTCCTGTTTCCACACCAGTTATAACAGGACCACAAGACTGTGAATGATGACATCCCTAATTTCATCTCTGCTATCTGTCTGATGTTCAGTAGTTACTACTGTTTCAACACCCACTACCCTTCAGAACTGGCCTCAGTGCTCGAGTTCTTGCAGAGGTATGTATTTGGCACTGTTATTTGGCACGGTTCATTTACTATGTGGGTTCATTTATAGAGTTTTCACAGAATTATTGATTCTTTTCCAAGGTGTTTTTTCATCATAAATCCTGAGAAAGGCACAAATGTTGTGGAGAAGTAGAACAAGAGGCGACTTCTAGTGAACCCAAGAGTGTGCACATTAATCTCAGACCTTTCTGATCATGAGTGGCGTGAGACATTGTAAAGGTGGACTGGTTTTGTACAGTAGGTTAATTCTGAGTTCATATTGCAATAACAGCGAAATGTCTTGGAAAAGTTACTTGTTATAACCACAAGACAGCAAGTTAAACGGTCTACAAAATAGCTGTATTGAATTACATGTTTTTTTTTTTACATGGTGACATGCCTTTTTTGTATTATTTACGTTAAATTATTTATGTTGTGCCTGGTTCCGTTCTACATTTTATTGAATATTTCTTCAAGGATTAGTTCACCCAAAAAATTAACATTTGCTGATAATTTAATCACCCACAAGCCATCCAAGATGTGTGTTTTTCGGTCTTCATCGAAACAGAAACAATTAATTTGAGAAAAAATTTATCTGATAGATAGGTCCATATAATGCGTTCTGAAACCAAACTATGGGTCTTTGTAAGAAATGTACCAATATTTAAAACTTGATGAGCTATAATTTGCAGCTTCTACAAATGGTGTAATTTCCTTGTATTGGAGCCTATTGAGGTCGCAAACAGAAATAATGTAGTTTTAAATATTGGACAGTTTCTTACAAAAACCTATAGCTTGGCTTCTAAATACATCAATTTATCTAATGGAGTCACTTTGATTACTTTGCTGCCTTTATCTCCTGTTTGGACTCAAAGTTCTGGAAACTCTCTCTTGCATTATATGGACTTACAGACCTGAGACATTTGTCTAAAATAATATTCTGTGTTCTGATGAAGATCGAAAGACACACATCTTGGGTGGACTTGGGTGAAAATTATCAATTAAATTATAATCAAATTCTGATTTTCAGGTGACTTATCACTTCATTGTGATCTTACGTGAAGGTATTTCCTCATTTTTAGGGGAATATTTTTTTAGGCTCTTGCAGTGAACCTCTCTTTTAACGGGTTTTACTTAACCTTTATTTATTTTAAAAAAAAAGAACAGTTCATCCAAAAATTTAAGTTTGTTGAAAAAAGAAAGTCAGTCACATCTTGGATGGCCTGAGGGTGAATACATTATCAGAAAATCTTTAGGGTGAACCTTTCCTTTAACTTTATAACCTCTGTTTGAAATGGCACTGGATTTGTAGGAGTAGCATTTTAATTTCTGTCTAAACTGTCAGGACGGATTGGTGCATTTGTCTCTTGTTTAAACCAATGCCTAAATCTGTTGAAAAAAGAAAAAGAAAATTCAGTAATACAACATAATGTATGTCTGTAAATTCTTGTCCGTCTTAATTAAAAATTACATTAGACCACATTGATGTGTTATTGTTTTAAGGATTAGGCTTTGATTTAGGTTTGCAAGTTATTTGCCAATTAGTGTAACCATAATCTTAATAAACAAAACATTAAATGCCTCTCAATGTTTAAAGTATCATTAGATTTATAAAAAATTTATATTTTAAAAATACATGTCAACTGCACAAGATATAGCTTATTTCTTGAAGCCAATGCTCCCTGCTGTGATAGGATGATGCTTTTAGAAATTAATGAAATTACAGTGCTTATTTAAAAAAAAATTATGTTTTTTCCCCTGTAGTTAAAACAGTAGAGTTTCCTTTGTAATTTTATAATTATTAAGTTTTTAACTATAATTATTAGGGTAAACCCTTTAATTAGACATGTTTGAACTGTAAAATAAACAGTTATAAACCATAATTATTACAGTATAAACCTTTTAATTAGACATTTATGAACTGTAAAACATACAGATAGGAACCGTAATTATTACAGTGTTAAACTTTTAATTAGACAGTCATGAACCATAAAATACACGGTATACCAAGTACAACATAAAATGTTGCTACCGTATTTTTTACGGTAAAGTTCTGGCAACCACAGCTGCCATTTTTTATTCCGTCTTCACTTCCGTCTTCAAACAGAGGGCTTTGAGCTCGACTGAATCAAGTGGCTCAAAGGGGGGTCTCTGAAGAACTGAGAGGACCACTGAGAGATCCCAGGAAGGGAGCAGGATTGGCTGGGAAGGGTTCAACCTCCGGACGCCTCTAAGGAACCTGATAATCAGGTCATGCTTACCAAGGGACTTAGTGTCCACTGCGTCATGGTGGGCTGCGATAGCAGCTACATACACCTTCAAGGTGGAGGGGGACAGCCTCCCCTCCAACCTCTCCTGCAGGAATGAAAGCGCTGACCAAACTGCGAATCTCTGCTGGTCTTCAGATCTGGATGTACACCAATATGCGAACAGACGCCACTTGAGGGTGTAAAGCTGCCTGGTAGGGGGAGCTCTGGTTTGGTTGATCATGTCTACAACTGCAGGGGGTAGACAGCTTAAGTCTTCCACATCCCGTCCAGGGGCCAGACGTGGAGGTTCCAGAGGTCTGGGTGTGGGTGCCAGAGGGTGCTCGTCCCTGAGGAAGAAGGTCTTTCCTCAGGGGATTTTGCCAGGGAGGCGCTGTCGCGAGGAGCGTGAGATCCAAGAACCAGGTCCAAGTGGGCCAGTAAGGAGCTACTAAGGTGACCTGTTCCTCGTCCTCTCTGACCTTGCACAGCACCAGTGCAAGAAGGCTCACTGGGGGAAATGCGTACTTGCGCAGCCCCCAGGGCCAGTTGTGTGCCAGCGCATCTGTGCCACAAGGGGCCTCCGTTAGGGAGTACCAGAGCGGGCAATGGAAGTTGTCCTGGGAGGCCAAGAGATCTTTCTGTTCCATGCCGGTCCCAGATCAGCTTGACCGCCTGGGGGTGGAGCCTCCACTCTCCGCTGAGCGTAACCTGTCGCGACAGCGCATCCGCCGTCCTGTTGTGGTCACCCAGGATGTGAGTGGAGTGCAGTGACTCCTTTGGAGTCGCGGTTGACTCCAAAGGAGGAGATGACATATGACGAGAGTGCATGCCGCCTTGGCATTTTATGTACGCTACTGTCGTGGTGCTGTCTGAACGGATCAAGACGTGCTTGACCCGAACTAGCGGAAGAAACCTCCGCAGTGAATACAGCCAACAACTCGAGGCAGTTGATGTGCCAATGCAGGCGGGGCCCCGTCCAGGAGCAAGCGGCTGCGTGCCCATTGCACACGGCGCCCCAACCCAGTTGAGAGGCGTCTGTGGTGACCATGACATGTCTGGACACCTGCTGTAGGGAGACTCCTGTCCACAGAAAACAGAGGTCTGTCCAAGGGTTGAATGTCTGATGGCAGGAAGGGGTGATTAACATACGGTATGTTCCGTGCCACCATGCCCATCTCGGGACTCGAGTCTGAAGCCAGTGCTGAAGCTGACTCATATGCATCAACCCGAGCGGCGTGACTGTGGCTAAGGATGTCATATGCCCCAGGAGCCTCTGGAATTGTTTTAGAGTTGTTCCGGGCTTGAAAAGAGCGAGGCACCTAAGCACTGGCTGCACGCTCATTCGTGAGGCACGCTGTCATTGAGACTGTGTCTAACTCCATGCCAAGAAAAGAGATGCTCTGAACTGGGGTGAGCTTGCTCTTTTCCTAGTTGTCCTGAAGCCCTAGATGGCTGAGGTGCCTAAGCACCTGGTCCCTGTGAGCACATAGTAACTCTCGAGAGTGAGCCACTTCGCTTAGCGGGGCAAGGGTTGCCTCTGCGATCTTCGTGAAGACGTGAGGGGACAGGGACAGGCCAAAGGGGAGGACCTTGTACTGATACACATGGCCGTCGAACGAGAACCTCAAGGAGGGTCGGTGTCAAGGCAAGATGGAGACGTGGATGGAGACCCTTCAGGTCTACCACCGCAAAACAATCTAGCTGTCGAATGCAAGTAAGAATCTGTTTCTGCATGAGCATTTTGAAAGGGAGATTTGCAAGGCCCGGTTGAGAACTCACAGGTTCAAGATTGGTCCCGGGTTGAGGCGGAGTTTCCTGTTGTTTAGTCGCAGGGGGATGCCCTCGGCGAGCAGGCATCAGGACATGATGTGGGATATCGCCTCCATCTGCTTCGTCACCGCCGTCATGCACTACTGCATTAATACTGCACTACTTCTTCTCCCTAAGTTTGCACATCTTTTACTCCTGATTTCTCATAATACAGGGACAGTAGAGTTGTACAAAAGCAGCATATTACTTACTTTAGAAAGTAACTCCAACAATATGGTTCAAAATAAAAAAACTGTTACTCTAAAAAGTAATTTGATTTTGTAACACATGCTATTTTTATTGCGTTACACTATACATCCACAAAACAGCCATCCTTACCCTAAACCTAACCAATAACATGCTAAAATAAAATATTGCTTTTATGAGACTTTCGTCTCACTTGCATGGCAGCTTGCGTGCTTGGCTGGGCTCGAACCTAGTCTAGTCTAAACTCCTACACTCTATTATGTGAGCTACTGTGTAAGCTAAACACATTGGAATAAGTGTATAAATGTAAAGTAGTTGGGTCTGTAATACAAATGTTAAAATGTATTGTTTTTCAAATGACAAGTTAAAGTGAAGGTGTTTCGAAATAAAAACATAGCAGTGTGTAAGTAATATCAAATATCAAATCACTCATTGACAAATATTGTCACTCAACCATATGCACAAGTGCAACAGTGGGTGAAAGACTTGATTCCAGGCAACAATTACAATGAACAAATAGTGTGCAAAACAAGTGTTCATAAAGTTATAAACTGCCGTTCCAGTTATGATTTGTGTGAAAGTGTATAAAACACAGTTGTTGTTGCACCTCTAGAGTTCATTTCACCAGGAAACTATGGTGAAATGTAGCACAACCTTTAACTGGCCCTCGTTACAGCGTCCAAAGAATGTCTGCAGAACTGCTGTTTCTTTACCTTTTTTTTTTTTTTTTTTTAGCTTTTTTATTTTTGGGGCACGTAAAAGTCTGTTTTCAAAAACTTTATAGTAACATTCATTTTATGTGACTAGGTTGGCTATCTTGGTCTGAGGTATGACAGCAGCCCAGCTCTGGCTGTTTGCTGAGAGTTTGGATGGTAGTGGGAAGGATTCGTGGCATTTTGGGGGTATTGTGGCTGTTAGACAGAGAGTCTACCCCACCCCACTCAGACCATCTGCTGCTTTTTATTCTGCTCGTCTGGAACAAATCTTCTATTGAGAGGAAAACAATCCGAGCCAAACCTGATTGTGTTTGTTTGTTTTTATGTACATTTGCTTCTAACTCACCCATGATGTAAGGATAATTGTATATTATTCCAGAAAATTTAGTTATTTTCATTTGCAAGTACAATTTTTGCTTTGAACTCTCCAGTCAATATGCTCATCCATTTATTGCATTTTAACATCAATTTTGTAAAAGTTGAGAATAATGCAGTTCTAGTCAGACAGCATGAGCCACCAGCTCATTGTGTAAGCTACTAGTTTTCTGTAAACCAGTGAATATATGCATACATGACCATGCACTGAGGGCCCCAATGTCCTTCCCATCTGTTGAGTACATAAGTCTAAAGCCACCATGTGGCCCATTTGGACACCCAAAATGCTGATCTTATGAGGATAAGGTCTTATATCATGCTCTACTGACTAGCCCTCTGCTGGGGATTTATTGGCTATAAAGTGTATGTTTTCAAATAACAGAGAGCAAGACCTGATAATGGGTTAAACCAAAGGTGATACAAATACAGATTTATTAAGTGATCTGAATTCTGAAATACTGTTGAGACTGGTCTTTTGCCAATACATGAGGTTGAGTTATTACCTATTAGCTTCAGTCTGGTTTAGTACACTCTGTAAGAGCACAGCTGAATTAAAAAAGATTAATTTTTGCAGAAAGCACTGGAGTGGTGGGACAGAAGTAGTGCTTCTAGTGATTAACTGCAATTTCCTCCTCTTTCAATGTGTAGTAAAGTGTATGTTATAGGACACAACTGTGAATAGAAGGAGGGAAAAACTGTTTTTGGATTTGAATGCTGAGAAGATGCAGGAGATTAACCTTCACATGCATGCTGTGAGAAATCCTTTTGACTATTTCATATGACTGTATGAAATCAACGAAGATAAAGGCAGACTGAAATTTTTTTTTTTTTTGGGGGGCAGAAAATATGATGTAACCCCTCTGAAAGAAGAATTAGCATGGGGGGCAGGCTTTCTGCCCTAGACTTGACCAATGTAATGGCCAATCATGTGTCAACATTATGGTTCCCAACTTCCCATAAAAACATTGAGAAAGGTTTAGTCAGCTTAATCACTTGGCACTTAGCTTGATAAGTTAAGTTCAAAGCCTTATAAAATTGTATCTATTTTGAGATTCATAGATATGGATTAAGCTTTCTTGGAATTGCACTTTCTTGAGTTTTGGGAAAACTGTCTGGAAACAGTCAATATTTTTGCAGTTCTGTTTGGTGCCACTAGGGGCGTAAAATTATATACAGCAGGGGTCTTCAACAGGGGTCGGCAACCCTTAGATGTTATTTCAACAGGATCTCACAGGTACTCAACAGGTTGCTATGGAATATTCTGGTACTTTCCAAGGCTTTGAAATTTCAATGTTCATTGAATTCAGGATAAAATGCAATGATGATGAATTATGAGTCATTCAGACCAACCACATTCTTAGGCTAAAACAGACACAGCACAGGGAATAAAACATAATGCGTGTATCAAGAGGTGTTTAAAAGGTTTAATTTGTATTTTAAATTGACAGAGCATTTAATAAAATGCAATGCTAAAAAAGCAAATCGTAAGTTGCAGGGCAACGGTCTACAGTATGTAGCGAATGCGTTCGGAACGAACAACCCTTTAGGTCTTTATTTGTTGTGTATTACTCTCTTATCAGCGTCTCACTGTATAAGCATTTGCTACAGTACATACATACAACTCTATTTCATGGAAAAACACTGTGGTACCTACAGTATTATGAATCTTCAGTATGTGGTACACTGGTATCAGATACTGTTCAAAACTAACTTCTAGACTAAGGAGAAAATTTTGATTTAAATTTCAGATGGTCCTTTCTCCATTAGCTGAAATAATGTCTATAAAATTAGAATTGAATTAGAATTTTGTAAATATTTATGTAAAAAATTATTACCTTTTCTTTTGGCACTACTAATAGTGTGTTTCGCAAGCAGCCTCAGAGACACTGGTTCAGGTCTTGTGGACACCTGTAAGTTGTCGTGTTCACCTAATCAATGATGAGCACGATTCAAGGTTGCGTCCAAGTGCTCTCTCGCTGAGAACATCTTATTCATAAGAGTCCACACCACTACAGAGTCATTCATCATAACCTGCACTGACTGTTCCACATCCAAGAGTAGAGCTCACAAGTCCATAGTATGCTCATCAAAGTGCTAATGACCTTAATATTTACCCAGTTAGAAGCTCCTGCAGTTAGTTTGCTTGAAGACATGACTTTATGGTTATATTTAGACAAGCTGTGCGAATGCCAACAACCACTTGGATGGCTAACTAATTCAGCTCCTATCAGTTCAATTGGCAACAAACACAGAACTGTTCACCCAAAAAATTATAATTCTGTCAAGACTTACTAACCCATTCCACAAATATTTCCAAACCAGTGTAACTTTCTTTCTCATGTGGAACACTAAAAGAAACATTTTTAATGTACTGGTTTTTTGTTTCCATGTAATTACAATGAAGCTTTTAAGCTTTAAAAAGAATGCACCATAAAAGTATCATGGAAGTCATCCATATGAATCATGTGCTATATCCCAAGTCTTCTAAAGTCATACAATAAATTTGTGTCAGGAAAAGACTGAGATTTGAGTCATAATTCAATAAGTTGTTCATACAAGAACCGCTACAACCAGACCACTGAGTTGAACTCCAGAAAAGGATCAGTCAGTTTTGTGAATGAACAGTTCAGACTAGTTCTGGGTTTAACAGAATGATTCATTCACCCATCAAAATGTATTATCTGATGAACTCTCCTATGTGTGCCAAGGAGAGCTAGGGAGGAAGTAAAGGTTTTCAGAGAGTAACAAATGCACTTCGGACTGTTCCTCATATGAAGCTGTTGTATGAATTAAGAAGACATGCAATACAACACACAAGTCATATGAACCACTTTTATGATACTTTCATAGAGCATTTTTATGCTTGAAAACTGAAAGCCCCAGTCCCAATTAATTGGAATTTTATGTCATTATTCAAATGTTCTCTTTTTGTGTTTCACAGAAGAAAGAATGTCATATAGATTTGGAATGACTTCAGGGTGAGTAAATAATGCCAGAATGTTCATTTTTGCTTTAACTATTCATTTGATTTAGATGTTCCAGAGCAAAACAGTGCAAATTCATTCAAAACAATTATAAATGTTGCCTGAGGGAGAGACACTGAGAAAGAAAAAGAGAAACTTTGGCTTGACAGCACATTTTCAGTGCAGTGCAAGAACATCCCCTGGGTAAAAGCCTATGCCACAGCAGAATTCTGGGCTGGGTCTCCTGATACTGGGGTCATGAATTAAAGAGTATTCATGATTTAATAACATGAGAAAGATGAATCATTTAGAGGTGAGTCAGAATGAGTTATGGCCATACAGAGGTTTAAAAATGGGTAGCAACTGTATGACTATGTGTGGTAAGGACTTATAATGATATATTTGGACCTGGCCCTGAGTACCAATTTCATTAAGCCCATATGCCCAGACCTGGTGTGCTGATACTTGAGAGAAAAAAGCCTGTTCTTTGATGTTTGATAAATATTCTCCCTAATCTCCATCCCAGCCTTACAAAAAATCTAAACTAGCCAAAAACTTGCCACAAATTTGCAGGTCAATATGACTTTTGCACAACCCTGGAATAGAAAGTTGGAGTCAGGTAGTCAACGGCATTCTGTGACCCAACACATAAATTAACACAATGATAAATGGTTACATCTAAAGATTTAAAAGAACATGTGTTCATTATACGAGTCTCAAACTAGCTATGAAGATCAAGTTGACCATCAATGTGTCTGTTCTCTCACTTCTCACATTAGCTGTCTTTACTTTTGTTTATTTTAGTATCAGTAAACACAATTAAGCATGGCCTGAAAGTTTTCAGTCATTACTATGACTTAATGTAAATACACTATACAGTAATTAATTTTTGGCTCCATCTAAAGTAAACCATGCAGTCATGGAAAAAAAAGAACATTTCTAAAGTCACCTAACTAGATATAATAACTAGACTTTTACATTTTAAGAAGAAAATGTAAGTGGTGTTTACCCCTACAAAACTTGTTACCACAATGCTATGGTTTTGTTTGGTGTTGAATGTGTACTAGGTGTGCAGTTGCTAGGATGTTCTGGGTGCTTTTTTTAAGTGTTTCTAAAGTCACCTAATAAGAAATCATAACTAGACTTTTACATTTTCTGAAGAAAATGTAAGTGGTGTTTAGTCTTTTAAAACACAAGTCAAATTATGTACAGCAAAGCCTGTAGTCAAATGACAGAAAGTGGCATTGCTATTCTTCTAAAGAGTCATTTCAACAAAAACTGCAATTTTCTTTTATAATTTTCCTCACCCTTATGTTGTTCTAAACCTGCATTCCTTACTGCATTTTTTTAGGAGTTAAGGAGAATGTCTGAGCTGCTTATTTGCATCCAATGAAAGTGGATGGGGACCATGTTCCTGAAGGACCATGAAAGCATCCATAAAAATAGATCAAACTACTTATGCATTATAGTTCAATTCTTCTGATAAGAATTGAACTATAGAGGTCTGCTCAATTCTTACTCTAAGTGAAGTCACACTGCACTGCAAAACCAGGCAGAGATTTGAAGAGAAACAGCCACAAAATACACACAATAACCATTAAAGGTAATTGCAGGCTGTTTCGAAACCTAATTACATAACGATGCTGTTCATTACTATTAATTAGTACTTATGATTTTATTCCATTTTGATTCCCTAGTGTCTTCAAAAGTTGTACCATACTTTTAACTGTAGATTTTGGATAGCAAATATATACATAATATACAGTACATATATTTTGAATGTGTCTGAGACCACTGGTGAATATGCGAGAAAAAGAACAAAATATTTAAATTTAATGCAATTAATTTTTGTACAAAAAGCTACAAAAATGTCTCATAATAATAATAATAATAATATGGCATTGTTGTAAAAGTTAATGTGCATTTCATCACATTTAGTGTTAATGGAATTAGCCCAGTTAACATGCTCTTTAGCTCAGTTACTTTATTTATTTATTTATTTATTTATTTTGACACAGTCAAGTGCATCATTAAATCAAATGTAATTTATTTTAAACGTGAAATGTATGTTGCAGTCACTGGCTGACTGAAAATGCTAGCATTTCCTACTAAAACAAAAAGTTCAAATTTGGATGAATTGGATGCTATGTCTCAGTTAATTAATTAATTAATTAGGTGAAAACCTTATTTTGTTGCTAGACATTTGATACACCGGTTATGCAATCTAAGGAACATTAGATAATCATAAACTGATAATATAAACAAATGCCAAGGTCTCTGGAAAGAGTGGTATTTGCGTTCTCCTTGATCGATCGATGAGTTCGGTGATGGCACATCTTCCACTGGGGCTCAGGGCCACATTACAGTGGGGAAGGATCTGGATTCCGTTTCAACAGCCTTGGACACAAATTAGCTGAGGAATACTGATCTCCTGGTAGCGTCGAGAGGGTTTTTGCAATCTGAACTCGCAGATATACAGCCCTTATGTCAGTGCAAGATTTATCATCTGGAACATGCAAGCTAAACCTTGTCGCTGTAGTTATCTCACTGGTATAGGGATTCCGAACTTGGCATTGAAATAGTCTCTTATAGTGAGACTTGGTACTTGGTTGATCTTCTTCTATCTCTTGGATGGAGACAAAGAACGTTGAAAGATCTGTTACCCTCTTTAGCACATTGGTTGGTTTGTATTCTGTTACATCTCCTACCACTCAGACCAGAGATTAAGAATATTCATTATTATTCTGTTATTGCGCCCGAACTGGGACTCAGGACAAAAGTGTCTTAGAGGGGTATCCTTTTGATGACCCTCTGGACAGGGACTCGTGACAAAGATGTTTTAGAAGGGTATCCTGTTAATGACCTTCTGGACAGTGACTCTGGAGGATAGTTTTATACCTTCCTGATGAGGAGGAGATTTCAGTTTGGTGTGTCTTTTTTCAGGGTTATGATTCGCCTCTCGAGCCTCCCAGGGCTCCGCCTCTCGAGCCTCTCGAGCCTCCCAGGGCCCCGCCTCTCGAGCCTCCCAGGGCTCCGCCTCTCAAGCCTCTCGAGCCTCCCAGGGCCCCGCCTCTCGATCCTTCCAGGGCTCCGCCTCTCGAGCCTCCTAGGGCTCCGCCTCTCAAGCCTCTCAAGCCTCCCAGGGCTCTGCCTCTCGAGCCTCCCAGGGCTCCGCCTCTCGAGCCTCCCAGGGCCCCGCCTCTCGAGCCTTCCAGGGCTCCACCTCTCGAGCCTCCTAGGGCTCCGCCCTCCCAGGGATCCGCCTCTCGAGCCTCCCAGGGCCCCGCCTCTCGAGCCTCCCAGGGCCCCGCCTCTCGAGCCTCCTAGGGCTCCGCCTCCCAGGGCTCCGCCTCTCGAGCCTCCTACGGCTCCGCCTCCAGAGCCTTTCAGGCCTCTGCCTCTAGAGCCTCCTAAGGCACCACCTGCATCGGCTCCGCCTCCAGAGCCTTTCAGGCCTCTGCCTCTAGAGGCTCCTACGGTGCCACCTCCCTGGACTGCCTTCTTGCCCTCTGTGCCCCCTGGACTTCCTGTCTGCCCCGTGTGCTCCCCTTGGACTGCCTTCTTGCCCTCTGTGCCCCCTTGACTACCTCTCTGCCCCGTGTGCTCCCCTTGGACTGCCTTCTTGCCCTCTGTGCCCCCTTGGACTGCCTGTCTGCCCCTTGTGCCCCCTTGGTCTGTCTGTTTTCCCCTTGTGTACCTTCTTTTGTCTGCTAGCTCCCCTTCACTCCTTGGACGATTTTGTTTTTTTTTGTTTTTTTTTGGGATCGTCTGGAATCCGATCCTTTTGAGGGGGGGGTTATGTCACGATTCCCTTGTTGTTTGCCCTGTGTTTCACTTGTCTTTGTCTAAAACTACACTTCCCACAATTCCCGGCCCTCATCACTGCCAGCTTTCATCATTGTTTTCACCTGTTTGTCATTTGATCCTCATTACCTTGTGTATTTAAACCCTGTTTGTTTTCCTTTCCCCTGTCGATCGTTGTTTGTGCATGTCATGATAGTCTGTATGTTTAAATCCTGCCCGTACTCTCCTTTGATGGTTTTTCATGTTTATGTTGTGTTTTCCCCTCGTGGTTGTTTTGTTTGTTCCTGGTGTTATTTTATTTTAGTTATCCTGTTCACCCTTTTTGCTCATCTCATTAAAAAGAACTGCACGTAGATCCTCACTCCTTGTCTGCCTCTCTCTGCCAAACGTAACACATACAGTAACTGTTTGGTTAAAAAAAAAAAAAAAAAAACGGCTCTATTTTTGTCTGTTATGTACAGGATGGCAAGGGTCGGGGAGTAACGGAATGTAATGGGAATACGTATTTAAAATACAAAATATATGTAACTGTATTCCACTGCATTTACAATTTAAATAATTGGTATTTAGAATATAGTTATATTCAAAAAGTATTTTGATTACTGAAAAGATTACTTTGCATTTTATTGTCATTTGTTTAATTTAATATTTATTCCTTTCAGATGAAAAACATTTATACATATAAAATGATGTGATCAGAAGAATGCAGAAGATGTGAAAATGATGTGACACAGAAGAAATAGAAATAAACCTTGTTTAAATTGTCAGATTTACGCTAAGCTAAAATGCTATTTCTAGCCATTTTACATGCACGTTATCAGGCACGATCATATTTTTTTTTCAAGGAAATTCACATTGGATCACAATTTCTTTTTTTTTCTAGTAAGACCTTTGAAATTAGGGTAAAAATCGTATGCTTGATAATATTTTTTTTTTATTGTTTTCATGTAAAATTATCTTAAAATCCTTAAAACAAGATCAATTAGATTAATCTTGATTTAGAAACAACACTGCATAAGATATTTAGGATTTTCAGAGAATGTATTTTTAACATGTGTATTTTATCTTACTGTACTGGAGTTTTTATAGTAAAAAACAAGTGAAAAAATCTACCAGTGATGAAGAAGTAGTCCAAAGTATTTAGAATATGTTACTGACCTTGAGGAATCTAATGGCATACCTTATAAATTACATTTTACAGCATGTATTCTGTAATCTGTAGTGGAATACATTTCAGAAGTAACCCTCCCAACTCTGAGTATGGCACTGCACAGTAAGGGAGTTGACAGCTACAAAGGAAATGAATACTAAGGAGGGAAAACTTGTAATGTACACTTGCTTAATGTGATCCTAAAAGACATGATAAATAGTAAGTGCCTAGTGGTATTAAGCATGCACACAGCTGTTAAAAGAGCTATCCAACAACTTATATAAAAGTTGAGTAGTTAAATCAAATCTCCTGTTTTACAGTACTGTACATTAGATTGCAATCTCTGCCCACATCCATCAGTTCAAAAGTTCTCCATATATGTAATATAATCTACTTGAAATCATTACTAAAAGGTGCTGTAAGCCATGTCATCCATTTTGCTTGCTGCCATCATTATGCTAATTTCAAAGTATTTTTCAAACATTTGGCAGGTTTTAAGGATTTTATGAGTGCTATTTAAAATTGCTTACAGCAACTTTAAAGGGTCGTAAAACCCCAAAACATTATTTTTGTTATTAACAGTTAGTACACATGAAAACAATGATGGCACTCATTATGTTAAATACTAAGGGGAACGTAGATAATTTTCTTTTTCATTTCTTTTACTTTCTTTTTTTCTCTCTTTATTTTAAGCCACTTCTTTCTTCAAAGAGATATCCCGATACCATTTATTTTATTCAGTTGTATCAACAAACGGGTGTCTAGATAAATATATTAAAATGTTAATAAAATGAAAATAGAACAATTAATGTTCAACATAACATTGCAATATTTTAATGATTTTAAGTACTTTTATACAGATCCTCACAGCACAATCCAAAATACAACATTGTTGTTATTTTTGTCAAATTTATTGCTGCAAATCAGATTATCACTGATGTGAGATATTGCTTAACTATAATAAAATTATTAGGGCTGTATTATATAAAGATGGGTGATTTTAACTCTCGTCACACGGGCAGAGACGAGCTATCCTTCGTGGAAGACCAGCTGACATGGAACAAAACTGTAGGGCAACCATACACCCGACACGCAGGCAACCAGCTGATACATGAGACAGGACCAACTAGGTAGAGGGAGTGAGGTTAGTACTCAACATCAAACAGCTATCTATCCAGCCCAGGACATGACACATCAGGGGATTAGTATAGGCATGAACAAACAAGGGGCAGGTTCCGCTCGCTGCTGAAAGATGGCATGATCAGCGTTCCCATGGTCTCAATCAGGGTTCCTATGGAAATGTTGATTCTGTGTGCCAGCAGCACCTGAAACACATGAGGGCAAAAACTTAAACATACTTGGAACAAAACAAACAGGGAATGATGATGCCACGGTCTTAGTCAGACATAACCCAACCAGACAAGGTGACAGGACTGTGACATCACTGAAGAACGCACAGCAGTAACTCGCTCACAGCGATCACTAAGAACCAGACCCATGCACTCACAAAAAGGACATACATGAAACACAATACATATACATCATTATTTGCTGAGAAAGGTCCCCAAATAAAGATGATTTAATTAATAATGTCTGATAATAAAAAAAATATCTAAATATAATATGTAGGTCCTATGATAAATATACAATACTTAAAGTTTTGTTTAAAATAAAATGCAGATAAATAAAGCATTGATTAGAGATTACAAAAAATGGCCTAAGAACTCAATATATTGTTTGTTTTATTATCATACCACTGAAAAAGTCTACAGTTGACAGCTATCTGTTTTGTATTAGTTCGTCAAAATCTCTTGATTTTCACATTACACTTTCTACTTTCTAAAAATGTTTTACTGTTGCTATATATACATTTGCATGCCTCAGGCTGGTGCGTTTGGAGCTTGACACGCTTTAGGACGCTGTGTCAAGTTAAAAGTAGTGGAAACGTGGAAAATTACATCTTAAGCTTCCTATATTCTGTTGTGTTTCAGCAATCTGTTCCTAATGTTCTCATTCTGTGGATGTGATGTTTTATGAGGTTTGCTGAAGTGCACTGCCACCTATTGATGTAGTTCGTAAAAACATATGTACTTCAAGCTAGAATTGCTTGTATGGTAGGACAAAACATATTTTATTATGGAATTTACGTATGCGTCAGAGAGCATGATTAATTAAACAATTTATTTTAATGGAGCTTTTATTTACGCAGAAAACCTAGTGAAGTACTTTTAGTTTGTATGTTTTTGATTACAACTTCACACCTTTGAGAAAAAAAAGATCGCTACATGACCCATTGTGATTACTGGATTGTAAAAGGCTATGACTGAATTAAATAAATATGTAGGGTGTATGTGCTACACTATTTAAGGTGATGCATGATGTTCCTGATGTGGTGTTTTCAGTGTATGAGAAGTCAGCTTCACACATTCACTTTGAAGCACAAAGAGACTGTATATTTATCTCAATAAATCGCAGCCTAAATCACAGTCAGGACATATCACAATTTTAATTTAATTTAATTGCTGACTTGTGCTGAACAAGAGGGGTTTTTTCGTACAGAAATATCAGAATGTCCTCTGTAACATTATTGTATGTAATAATTATACATACTGTGCTAAACTAGGAAATCATGATTTAAAAAAAAAAATTACTTGGAAAACCCCTAGAAAAGACAAAGGGACTTATCTCTAATAACAAGAGGAATTTTCCCTGCCTCTGAAACCTGCATGCTCACACCTGCTATACTGGCAATGGCACCTGTTGGCAGAGAATGCATTATCCCTGTGGGTCCACAGCAGGCTTATATTTTGCCTGTCACTCAATGAACTAATGGGACTTCCAGAGTGCAGTGACAGAAAATGATCACCTGACCCCAGCTGACCAAATGCGCCTTCATTCAGTTACAAGGTGCAGCCATCAGAAACATCTGTATGCACAGCTTTAACCAAGTAAATAATTTGAAATGTGTTTCAAGTGTATGTGTATATGTGTGTGTGTGCAGCTCTCTCTCTCTCTCTCTCACACACACGCATGCACGCACACACACACACACACGCACTTATGGTAATGTTTTCTGTGATGATTGTTATGCAAATTTACTGACAACCTGTCAGCTTCAGTTAGTGTGAGCTGAACAAGAGAAATTCAGTTTCTGAGAAACAATAATATTGTGATTGTGTGTGACAGAGCAGAGGGTGGGCCAGGTGGTGATTCTGCACACCCGGTCCCTTATCAGGCTAATTAAGCCTCTGAGAGGGAAAAAAGGCTGACTGCGGATGGTGGTGGGACAGAGAGATATCGTTTATGGGCAGCTGACCTTCATGCATGTGTTTGTGTCTTTTTGTTCAGTTTTATATTAAAACTATTATTTATATTGTCTCGTCTCCTCCTTTTCCTAATTCCCTTTACACTGGTGCCGAAGACCCGGGAAGGAGGAGGGATAGGCCATAGTAGAGTTCTCACCACTACCATCCATCCCAATGGAGCAGCCATGGCTGTCTGCCGGGGACGGAGGAGCCGGCTGCCTGGAAGCGGAGGAATGGCCGCCGACCACGAGGGGAGAACCGCTGCCAGGGGCGGGGGAGACCTCTTATGTTCCCCGAGAATGCGGCGGGGTGTTCCATCCACCAGGGGCTGGAGGACTGCCTCCGGTCTGCCTGGGGAGGCAAGGCTGTTGTCCGTTAGAGGGTTGAGGATTGGCTGAGGACCAAGCTATGGCGTATAGGAGAACTGGCGAGTAAGTGTTGTGTTTTTTTTTCATCTGTCTCTCCCCTCTCTCTCTCACTGCCGCACCGCGTTGGCCTTTTCCCTCTCTTTTAAATTTTACAGTGTTTTTTTTTGGGGGTACTACACTGTTACAGGAAGTATCCGGCCTATTTAAATGTTCTGTTTCCCTCCCCCTGTCCCCTCTCAGATTCAGGAAGGCGGGGATGACCTGCCGGCAAATAGGGCTCAGGGCTCAGGGCTCAGGGCTCAGGGCATGCCCCCCCTTCCCCCCCCACCAGCAAAATCTCCTGAGGTGTGATTTCCTCTCTCAGGGATGGGGCACAATCTGGCACCCAAGACCAGACCTCTGGAATCTCCATGTCTGGCACTTGGATGGGACGTGGAAGACCTATGTGGCCTACCACTCGAGGTGGTAGACATGATCACTAAGTCTAGGGCGCCCTCTACGAGGTGCCTGTATGCCTTGAAGTGGCATCTGTTTGCTAAGTGGTGTTCTTCCCAATGCGAAGACACCCAGAGATGTGCAGTTGGGTCAGTGCTTCCCTTCCTGCAGGAGAGGCTGCAGGGGCGGCTGTCCCCCTCAACCTTGTTGGTGGATGTGGCTGAAGTAGCGGTGCACCATGATGCAGTTGACGGTAAGTATCTCGGGAAGCACGACCTGATAATCAGGTTCCTTAGAGCCGCAGGGAGGTTGAGGTTCTGTCTCCAATCAGAGGATTGCCCACTGGGTCACTGATGCTATCACTTTGGTATACCATGGCCAGGGCGTGCCACCCCCTTGGGTCTTTGGGCACACTCCACCAGGAGTGATGTGGCCTCCTGGGCACCGACCAATGGTGCCTCTTTAGCAGCCATCGGTAGAGGTGGAAGCTGGTCAACACCCAACATGAGGTTCCGGGTTGAGCCTGTTTTGTACCAAGTTTTGTCAGTTACAAACAGGTAAGTTTGTGGGACAACTGGCTGGGTGTACTGCTTGCACAAAGCGCCTTTCCCCTCCTGGAGGGGGAGACATGCGCTTTTTAACCCCCAGCCATGTTCACGAAGTTGTGGGCCCTGTACATGTGCTAATAGGTCCTGTACTGGAGTAGGTGCTCCACTTGCGCTGGTTACCAGTATGTAACCCTGTGTGATGTATCTTCCGTGAGATGGTTTCCCCGTTGTTAAACCCGCGTCTTCCTTGGGCAGAGTCCCCTCTGCCACCGGTCGCCGATTTTGTAGAGCTCCATCTTCTCTGGGTCGGACCTACCATGGGGACTTCTCCACATGTGACACTGCCGAAAAAACTCAGTAAGACCATGTGACGTATTTCCACACAATTACCTCCCCTTCGGGTAGGGTGTGGTCTCTGCGCTGTCTTCCACTTGGGAAGGGACACCTCCCCGACGTGGACATTTATGGCCCCCAGCTGAATGATTTCCATTCTTTTTTGTGGAGAAAAAAGAAGAGATGAGGCCACGGCTGGGGTAGCCTGTCCCCATTTTTGGGCAGTCGACTTGTCCCTGAGGTGCGGGGCACCGTACAAAGCTCGTAGGAGCATTTGGGGAGCTTACGTGGCTGGGTGTGCTGGCTACAAGACTCAAAATAGTTTGACTGTCTTGCACCACCAGTCCACGTTACACAGTTCAGCTAGTCCTGGGTACTTTAGTAACCTCTGTTCCTTGATGGAGGTTACAAGATTTTGTGTCGCTCCTGCCTCAACACTGAACTACCCGCTGAAATGGCCGGGACCTTTCAGATTAACACAATAACACACCACATGCCAAGTAATCCCACTGAGGATATAACCTCAGGAATTATTAAATAACACATTTGTCATCTGTGCACTTATATCTATTATATAGATGCCAAAAGATTTCCAGTATCCAACGGAAGGCTATATCCAAAACAATTATGTGATGGAGGATTTGCTTCAGAATAAAGGCAAACACTTATTTTCTACTAAAAAGACAAAAGCCTTATTTTTTTCTTGGAATGAAAAATAATGTAATGTAGATAAAATTGATAAAATGGTCATTTATATGATCAGATGTTTATTGATAAAGTTGTTTTTGTGCTATGGACATGACAGGTCTACTATTAATTTGGACATTGTTTTAAATAAAAAAGAAACATTCATTATAAAGCCCCATTTTCTGCTTGGAATGAAAACATTAAACAATGTAGATAAAATACTATTTTAATCATTAGATTTTTACTGATAAAGCTGTTTAATTGCCATGGACATGACAGGTCTACATCTACCATTACTTTGGACATTGTTTTTAAATGAAAAAGTTTGTAAACATTGTGATACATCGTTATTGTCCAAAAATAAAAGATTTTGCTTATAGTGCCCACCCCTATGGAGAATGTAATTTCAGTTTGTTTCTTAAACAAAACTATTATTTGGCTGTAGAAAACTTTGAATATATTGTATGAACTACATTTATGAAGTTTGTGTTTACCTTAATAGACATGGTCACTATGAACTGTTATTGTATGGAAAGAGCTGCATGAAAAAAATTCTCTTTTTGTCATCCATAGAAATAAAGGGTGAGTAAATAATAAATTGTCCCTTTAATACCATCCTATGATCTGGACAAAACTGATCTAAGCTGTTTTTCAGCAGGGAGAATATGTGAACCATCCGTAAATATAAAACAACCTCACAGTCCTCTTTTCCTTCCAGATCAGTTACTCTCCCTCCCAAAACTCTATGTTCCATTTCTTCCAGAGACTATAAGTACCAGTAGGCTACTTTGTGCCATCCAGTGCCATTAAAAAATTGGCTTTCATTTACTCTACCTGAAGGCAGTGCTATATTAAACTGGCAGGACCATCTGTATCAAAGGATGATAAATCAGACAGTGTGCCTCACTAGTATGCCCCACTGAATCAGAGGCATGTGGAACTAAACTCTCAGTGTGATTTAATATTATGGAAGAAGGGTAAGGGCAATGTATCAGGATGTCCTATTAGAGCTACATAAATGATAGCAAGCAGGAGGAATAATGCTGAGGCTGAATCACAATTTATGTACTAAGGTGGATTGACTGCACCTTATATTGTTGACTGACACCTGGGTCAGTGTTCTATGAGATCTGCAGAGATTAAAACACTGTGGGACATAAGAGAAGAGAGCCAGCTAGTCTTTATGAAGTTTTGTTTATAAGATAATTTAGTTCAGCGCTAAAAACATCACTTTCTTAACATGTTCTTTAAACAAGGGGTGACCAATAAGGCTTTGCAGTGGAAAGGTGTTGATTAGGGTTGATTTGGGCAGGTAAACCAAAGGTCATAGGTATGAACGGATGTGTGTGCCCAATGTACCCTGGAGCAATGCACTTAACCCCAGGTAGCTCCAGGAGGACTCTTACTGTGTAACTGTTCAAAGTGTCTGCCAAACGACCAGTAATATATAGTGTCTCAGAAAAACTTGCTCAAGCTGGAGTGTGTGCATTTCCCTGTGAAATCCTACCTGTAATGATTTCTGTGGTTTTAATGTGTTGTGTACAGAAATGCATCCTACCTCTGTTTTCTGCTGAAGTGGTTCACCTGTCACATCTTATTGAGTGGTATAAAGCCCCAAAGCACATGTGTGGACGTACATATAATGCAACCAAATATAATTAATTCACTGATTATATCTTGCTGAATGTTGATATATTCAAGCCCTCCCTCATCTCCTCCTCACTCAATGCCTCTCTCTTGTTCTCTCTGCCTCTTGTCTGTCTTCTCCCTTTGGAGGCCTTCCACTCAATACACCATGGGCCCTATTTTAAGAGCGCTACAGTTAAGTGCATCGCTATGCCATATGCGCAAAGTCAGTGGGCATGGCCAATAAATATTTTGTATTTTTGTGCAAGCATGCGCTAAGTCTATGTATTTTTATTATTAATTTGATTTTGCATTCCTATTTTACAGGAATTGTTTACCCAAAATTATTCCTATTCCTCATTATTCATCTTCCAATCAAATCAAGTCAGTAATAAAATACTGACACTTAAATAACTTAAAACCTCATTGGTTCTTTTTTTATGATGTTTGGTGAAGAGACACACAAGGACCAATAAGGTTTGATGTTGGCTGGGGCCATATGTATTCACGTCAGGGATGGCACTCTTCCCATAGGAGAAGACACTGCGGAGACCACATCCTTCCGAAGGGGCGGTTAACATGTGGTGAATACATCACATGGGCTTACCAGCCGCATGTGGAAGAAGGCTCGTGGTAGGTCCTACACGGGGGGGAGTAACTCTACAGCATGGAGACCGGTGGCAGGGGGGCCCTACAGAAGGGAGACACAAATTTGCCCTCAGGGAAACCATACTGTGGAAAATACATCACAAGGGGTTACCACAGGTAACCAGCACCTACCCCAGTACAGGGCATACTATCACACATACTGGGCCCGGCTTCAAATTCCTCCACCTAATTCACCTGCCGCAGGGCTAAGGAGGAAGGACATCCAGGGTTCACCCATCTCAGGAACTCTTGTGGGGAGAAAAGCGCACGTCTTCCCTTCACACTTACCTGTTAGCACCTGTCAACACACGAGACAAACTGGCTCAACCCGGAGATTATAAAATCTGGCAAAGGTATTAGGTGTTTCCCAGCCCACTAATCTACAGATGTCTGCTAGTGAGGTGCTGTTGGCTAGTGCCGAGTGGATGCCACTCTCCTAGTGGAGTGTGGTCGAAGCCCCAAAGGGGATGGCACACCCTGAGCCTGGTAAGCCAAAGTGATGGCATCCACAATCTAGTGGGCAATCCTCTATTTGCGTTCCCTTTCCGCTGTCCCCAAAACAGATAAAGATCTGCTCAGAGCATCTAATGCTGCCCATGTGGTCCAAATAGATACGCAAAGCATGCACAGACACAGCAACGAAAAGGCTGGGTCTGCTTCCTCCTTGGGCAGCGCTTGCAGGCTCACAACCTGATCCCTAAAATGGGTTGTGGGAACATTGGGCATGTAGCCCATTCTGGGTCTCAAGACCATATGAGAGTATGCCAGACCGAACTCCAGACAGTTGTCGCTGACAGAGAACACCTTCAGGTCCCCAACCCTCTTGATGGACGTGAGCACAGTCAGGAAGGCCTCCTAAACGAGACAGCCTTTAACTCAACTGACTCTAGAGGCTCAAACGGAGCTCCTCGTATGCCCAGCAGGACAACGGAGAGATCCCATGAGTGAACGAGGCACGCCCTTGGAGGATTCAACTATCTAGTGCCTCTAAGTAAACTGATGATCAGGTCGTGCTTCCCCAGGGACATACCGTCCACCACGTTGTGGTGTGCCGCTATAGTGGCTACATACACCTTCAAGGTGGAGGGGGACAGCCGCCCATCCAGCCTTTCCTGCAGGAAGGAAAGCACCGACCCCGAAAAGCATCTCTGGGTGTCTTCACCTCGGGAAGAACAGCAATTTGAGAACACCGTTGGTGGTAGACCACTTAGGTCTTCTCATCTAGGGGACAGAAGTGCAGATTCCAGAGGTCTGGGTGCGGTGTCCCATCCCTGAGAGAAGAGGTCCTCCACGCGAGGAGCGTGAGCTCTGAGAACCAAATCTGTGTGGGCCAGTAAGGCGCCACCATGATGACCTGTTCCTCATCCTCATCCTGCTGAAGGATTGCGATTTCTGCAAACAGGGCAGCAGCGTTTTCGCCCCTCATCAAGGTGAAACGGACACCGCTGAACCCGGATGGACGCCGGGTGAACTGAATTGCATAGCCAATTGGATCATCCTTGCCATCGCAGCTCATCACAACCACCTGACCATGGGTGTGTCTGTGCCGCGGTTGGGTACGCAAAGGCGGGGAGCCTGCGTTTGTATCGCCCTGGCCGTGAGTATTCGATGTATGGCGATCGTGACAACGATGACCTTAAACACCTTATGTATGACCCAGGGAGTCTTGCTGCTCTCTTTTTGAAAATGTGGGTGCCAAAGCCCCTTGGGCATATGGCAAAATCAAAACAAAAGGAAACAAAGGATTCTCCTACCGGAGAATTGGGGGATGGAGTGGTCTTTGCACCACCTCCGGGTTTCCAGTGGGTCTCTTCATCCCTGGTCATCCATCTCAGGGACACTTTGAGGACTTCCTAGGGCTCTTAGCGCCAGACAGTGAGAGGGCATCAGCTTCCTGCAGGGGGCTCTACACCAGGGCTGAGCAGTTGGCTCGGGCTGCAATGGAGCTGCCTGAGTTGCTGCCGACTGGGGGAAAGGAGTGTACTGGGGAATGGGAGGTCCTGGGGGATCACCTGGCGAAAACACTCCCATTGGGGTCCCCAAATCACCCCCATTGCTAACTGTCGCGGCCATGTGTCCGTAGGCAGAAGGACCGGGTGGGGAGTGGCTGGAGTGGCTTTCCTCTGGCAGAAGGAAGGCCACAACCATAACATTGCCATGGTCATGCTCTCGCAGTGAGGACATGAACATTCCAAGAACCCTGTCTTAGTGTGACTACGGCCAAGACATGTGAGGCAGCGATCGTGGCCATCAGAGGCAGAGAGGTAGCGACCACATCCAGGAACTACACACAGATGGAAAGGCATCTTTAAAAAGATGCTCACCATCAATGCGCACTCTTTTAGAGGAATATAAACTCTTTATCAGAATATATATATATATATACTCTCAGCTGTCGAAGAGTCACTAATTGTGTCACTAATCATGCATGAAGGGGAGAAAACCGCAAAAATGCAATAATAATGGAACGGCAGTGGAACTTACTGATCAACACCACTCGACTCGAAGAAAAGGATCTGAATTAGTGGTTGAGAGCCAGCTCCTGTTATACCATATGTCTGGGGGAGTGGCACGCAAATTCCACTTTCCAAATCCCATTGGCCTTTTCTCAAAGATCAGAGGTGTTTGCCGATCCCTAGGGTCACTACATCGACACAACTTCTAGTGAGTGACAGATAGGGAACTCTCTGTCCTACATCAATGTATGTGCAACTTGTTTACTTTTATAGTGAGTATAGCTGTCTCAGACTTGTTTTCAGTACTGTCAGAAAGCTCTGTATGGTGAAGTAGGCTCTGACGTATGTCCCTTTCAGTCCAGTGCACAAGCAATTATCAGAAGAGACAGAGCATGAAGACATATTGACCCATTGTACTGACATTACAAAATGCTACTAAAATAGCGACTGCAGAACACAGCAATGTTAATCAAGGAGAGAATCCAAGTTTGCAGAGATCCTAACTAAGTGTAGTTATTGTTATTGTAAAAATCTGATTTTAAAGACTTTCAAAAGCAGGACACGTTTCTTGCAAGAAACAATACTTGAATTGTTATCACCAGTCATGTTCTTTTGTTTTTCTTAACAATGCAGAACACATTAATTTGGATAAGTCTATGCACATTCTGTGTAAAATTAGGAGATTATAATGTAAATTTGGGTGATCTATTTCAATCTGGGGACTTTGTCAGCACCTCTGTTCATTACAAATCCAGCCAAAACACCAACAGAATTCAAGTCCATTAGGTCCATTTTAAAAGTTGTTTTGATTTCCAAAGGAAATGTTATTATTTGTTAATGAGAGAGAACCCACTGCAACTGCAATTCAAAGTTACCAAATGTGAGTTTACCCAAAAATGAAAATTATCTCATCATTTACTCACATACAGAATGCAAACAAAGATTTTTAGAACAATATCTTATCTCTGTAGTTCCATTGAATGCAAGTGAATGGTTGCCAAAACTTAAAAACTCCAAAAAGCACATAAAGGCAGCATAACAGTAATCCATATGACTCCAATGTTTTAATCCATGTCTTCAGAAGTGAAATAATGGGTGTGGGTAAGAAACAGAACAAAATGTAAGTTCTTTTTTACTATAAATTCTCATCCATACCACATAGGTGGGGATATGCACAAAGAAAGCTAATCGCCCATAACAAAAAAAGAATGTGGAAGTGAAAGTGAAAAAGAGTAAAAATGGATTAAGATACTGATCTATTTCCCACCCAAACCTATCATATCACATTTGAAGATATGGATTTGACCACTGGAGTCGTTTGGATTACTTTTATACTGCCTTTATGTGTTTTTTGGAGCTTCAGTGTTATGCCCAAAATTCACTTGCATTGAACGGACCTACAGAGTTAAGATTTTATTCTTAAAATCTTCATTTGTTTTCTTCAGAAAATAGAAAGCCATACACATCTGGAATGACATGAGGGTGAGTAAATGATGAGAGCATTTTCATTTTTTTCGGTGAACTATTCATTTAATGAGATTATGAGGGAACAAATCATTGAAAGAGGACAAACTGGTTTTTGGATTATAGTTGGATAAATCATTATCCTCAGAGAATTATAATGTCTACTCTGAGCTACATGAAACTCTGTTAGTGTCGCTAGAATAAAGAAGTGAAAAACTGTTCAAATGCACTCTAACAAATACCTGCAAGAAAACATAATTTTTTATCATTATTTTTATTTTTGTGTAATGCCATAGACGATTTCCACCGTCTGGTCCTATTATTGTCCATACAAGTCAAGTTAAGTCAAGAGGCTTTTATTGTCATTTCAACCATATACAGCTAGTACAGTGCACAGTGAAACGAAACAACATTCCTCCAGGACAATGGTGCTACATAAAATAACATGAAACAACATAACAAACACAGAACTACATGAGACTACACAGAACTAAAAGACCTACACATTTCTACATAAAGTGCATGTGCAAACAGTACAAGACAGTTCAACAATTGCTGAAACAGGACAATAGGCACAGTAAGAGACAGTGCAGTGTCACATATAATATCACATATATTTAGGTACTGCTTTGAAGTGAAATCTTTTAGAAACAGGGATGAGATTAATTATCAAAACATACCACAGTCAAGTCGTCTTTGAGACAAACTTTATTACTATTCTAAACATAAATCTAATCTAACACATATATACATGAGATAGGTTGGTGAAAAGTGACAGAATGTGAAATAACTGATCAGTACAGTGAAGAATAACTTTACGGAGTCTGCTGACAAAACCTTAAGAACCATTTCATCCTATTTGAGTCTACATCGATTTGCTATCGGATTACCCAAATTATTTGATGAATACACCAGCACTTTGAGCACAATATTGGAGATGTACTTGCTTGTCTTTTTGGTGTTTCTTTGCGTTCTTAGTGTGTTTTAGTTCATGGTCGAAAGTTCGTTCCGTCGATGTTTTGATCTCTTTTTGACCGAATTTATTGTATGTATAAATGGTGAAATTAGCTGTGAAGCGAGGCCTTCTCACTCCTTCTCGGGACATCGAGTCCCGTGTTCCCTTGTATCTCGCATGGGAGGACCTGGCTGTCAGCAGAGCGACCAGACGAAGCAAGTGCAGGCCAAAGAAGAGTGAAGAGAAGCGAAGAGAAGAGCAAGAGAGGAGACGAAGCTGAAGAAGAGCAAGAGAGAGATCTTTCTGTTTGTAACTATTTGAACTGAGATTGGCCGCATCCCCCAAAGCTGTCCTGTGCCAATCAGAAGTGACTTTTCAGAGTCACATGGTCAACTGGGCTGTCTTTTCCGACAGTTGAGTTATGGTCCTTTGTTTCAGACTCTTAAAAATTTCCCGGTCAAAAATATTGCATATTTAATCATGAGCTTTTATATCTTGAGAATGGTACAAGAGACATGATATTCATTTTCACCAGATTTTTCTTCATACCAAAACAAATGCTTACATACTAAACATGACATTTTTTATGGACGTTATACATGTAGGTAATAAAACATGAAAATCCCTGGTTACAAAATCACATTAGTTTTACACATCATTGTATTTTAACAAGTTAAGCCTTATAGATACCATTCTAAGTAGAATGAGATGAATCATACAAAATTAAAGATTATATTTATCAATTATATGTAATTGCATATCGTTACACACATTTTAATGAGATCCATCAGTCTATAATCATGAATTTGTCAGGTACAAACGTTACCACATTTCAAAGTGATTTTCAGCATTATCTAGCAAGGCTAGATTAAGATGAAATGTCTTAAGAGTTGTGCAAATCTGACGGTCCTAGTAACCTTACAAAGAACAGCCTGGTGTGGGGGTTCTTGTGAAGGCCGGTGATTTACGACGTTGAAACATTCCAAAATGAAATACTGTTTCCTAGATCCAGATATATGTTGTTTCAATTCTTCTTTCTTCTATTCTTCAATATAATCTTACACTGCTGTCCTGGAAGTGGCTGTGGATTCTCTGAGCATGTGTGCGCTTTGCCTCTCTGATGGCCCAAGACAGTTTGGCCTTCACTGTTTTTAGGGCCGCCTTATTGCCTGGCAGAGTCTCGGGTCCTCAGCAATGCATGCACCTCCGCAGTCATCCACGGCTTATGGTTGGAGCATGAGGTGATGGTCTTGGAGAGAGTGATGTCATCGATGCACTTGCTGATGTAGCTGTTCACTGATGCCGTGCATTCTTCCAAGTTGGTGGAGTCACCATCGGTGGCAGCCTCCCTGAACATGTGCCAGTTAGTGTACTCAAAACAGTCCCGAAGAGCAGAGATGGCTCCTGCTGGCCAGGTTTTCACCTGTTTCAGAAACGGTTTGGAGCATCTGACGAGTGGTCTGTATACTGGGATTAGCATAACAGAGATGTGGTCTGACTGGCCGAGGTGGGGGGCGGGGCTCCACCAAGTACATGCAGGGCATGTTTGTGTAAACAAGATCCAGTGCGTTCACCCCACTCGTTGCAAAGTGCTGATGGAATTTAGCACTGACCTGAGATTCGCATGGTTAAATCTCTGGCGACAATAAACAGTCCATCATGGTGTGTGTTTTGCAGGTCGCTTCACAGAGCTCCTCCTTAATATAAGCACTTGGGGGAATGTACACTCTGATAATGAGGACAGTTGTGAATTCCCATGGTAAATAAAATGGTCTGCATCTAACTTTCACCAACTCCACCAGTGATGAGCAGTAACTAGAGTTCTTGCACCATTCCGTGTTGATGTAAACACACAAGCCACCACTACAAGCCTTACTGCACAAAGCTTAATTTCTGTCAGCACGAAACAAGGGAGCCCATCTAGCTGAATGACGGCATCAAGAAATCGTCGAGCCACATCTCTATTAAAACAAAGCTGCAGCAGTCTCTAAACTCATGTCGCGTAGTCTGCTGGAGTCAGATGTAGTTCGTGGACAGGTCCGCTGTCAAAGACAGCAGGATCATAAGAGGTTGGGAGTGTAAATGGACTGTATGCAATGAATTATAATAGAAAATGTATATTAACTGTAAACTTAATGAATACCAGGCATATTTCTATGACAGTTACAAAGTCCTTTTATACACATAGAAAATGTGATTCACTTCTGAATTTAGATTCATGTATGCTCAGTTAAATTAAAACATTCTCAACATCTCAACATGTGGAAAATTATTAGTAGGCTACAAATTATATTATACTGTAAATACAATTGTAAATATACAATAATAATAATAATACATATAAACATAACAATAAGAAGAAGAATACAAATTATCCCCCTCATCTGGGGAGGCCATTGGCACCTCTGTTCATTAAGAATCCAGCCAAAACACCAACATAGTCCATTAGGTCAATTTTAAAAGTTGTATTGATTTCCAAAGGAAATGCTATTATTTGTGACCTGTCCAGGGTGTCCCCCGCCTTTCGCCCAATGTTAGCTGGGATAGGCTCCAGCCCCCCGCGACCCTGTACACAGGATAAGCGGTTGACGATGGATGGATGGATGGATGCTATTATTTGTGAGTGAGAGCGATCCGCTTGCAACTGCAATTCAAAGTTACCAAATGTGAGTTTACCCAAAGATGAAAATTCTCTCATCATTTACTCACCCTCATGCCATCCCGGATGTGTATGGTTTTCTTTCTTCTGCAGAACGCAAACAAAGATTTTTAGAAGAATATCTTATCTCTGTAGGTCCATTCAATGCAAGTTAATGGTGGCCAAAACTGTAAAGCTCCAAAAAGCACATAAAGTCAGCATAAAAGTAATCAATTCGACACCAGTGGTTTAATCCATGTCTTTAGAAGGGTTATGATAGGTGTGGGTGAGAAAAAGATACGTTTTAATTCCTTTTTTACTATAAATTCTCCTCCCTGCCTCGTAGGTGGCAATATGCACAAAGAATAAAGTTAAAGTAATACAGTTTTATTGTCCTGGATTCAAGGAGAAGGATCTAAATAGCTTTAGAAGTTGCAGCACAATAATAAATACAAACCTTTTCAGAATGTACAAAATCAAATCAGAAAGTACATAAATTTGTCAGTTGGTCATTTTATTTTATCTTCTCAGTTGAACAACTTAGAAAAATGAGAGAAAAATACTTATCTAAGTAATTTGAGAATGAGAGAAAAGTACGTTTCAGAACATTTCTGAATATCTCATCAAGGCCATTTTCTTTGGATTTCAGACAAGATAAAAAAAAGCAATAAAGAATTCGGATCCGCTCAGCATGACTGCACTAATAATGAAAGTCAAGAGCATTCCATGAAAAACTCTTCACTGATTCATCGGGCTCTTACGAAACTAAATTGTGCTACAGAGCGATCATATTAATGTTTTGAATGATTTTGAAGCAGTTCAGCTGAAAGCAATGAAATCAGTGGCATAGTTTTAAGGAGTACTGTCAATGTTGTTGTGTTCTATGAACAGATGGTTACAAATCTTATGCTGGGTGTGCAGTGTGATTCAGTCTAACACAGTATGACTGATGACACAAGTAATGATCTGATCAAAGAGTTAGATTTTAGTATTTGGGTATTAATTTATTTACTTGGACTTTCACTCAATAATAATAAAAAAGAATAACATGATATGACAATTAATTAATTCAAATTAACTGCATATCAGTATTCTCTGAGAAACATCCCAAATGAAGATAACTCATATACATAATACTATTGTGGCAAAAGAGTAAATCACTGAATAGACATTATAAAATGAAAACTGAAAACTGCAGCAGGTGTTATAACAAGCCTTCACAGCTGCTCTGGTTCTGTCACGGTCCTGTCACTCTGTCAGTCTGGTTTCTTTTTGTGACAGGACCGTGACATCATCATTCAATGTTTGTCTTGTGCTTTGTTTGCTGGCTCTGTGTGAGCGCACGGCTTCGGTTGTTATTTCCCTGCCATGCACTGCTCGGTTGGTCTAATGTTTCATGTTCGGAGTGTGATGTCTGGATCCTGACTTCCCTGTCTGGTTCGGTTTATTCAGTGTCGGGATTCGGACACTCATGTTCCATGTTCTATCTGTTATTGGCATGAGTGCAATGCACTTATGTCATCTTGGCGGCATGCACTCACGTCAATCGTTTATGTCTGTCTACCGTGACCACATGCGAGCTTCACATTGCGCTCGCGTTGTGCTGCGTGCCCAGATTGCAAGCTGTCTTCACATTGTGCTAGGTTTGGTCACTTCGGTCTGTGGTGTTGGGTTTGTGTGTGGCCAAACTCTAGCACAGGTGTCATTCTCGTTTTGTCACCTGTTGCTTTCATGTACGCTCAGGCTTTGTCTAGTGTGGGAATGCGTGGCATTGCTTTGTTTGGTGTTGCTATGCATTTTCTCATCTTGTCTGTTGGTTGGCATGAGTGTATATTGCCTTATTGTCTTGGTGATGTGCGCTCATGCCATTCGGGTGTTTGTGTCTTGTGTGTGCACATTGTTTTTTTGTTTCTGTATTGCCGCATGTCTCTCCGTCTTGCATCATACCCCGCCCCCTAATTTGCCCATTAATAGTTCATTTGTCACACCTGCACTGCCCATTAACCTGTTTGATTTCCTGTGTGAGCTGTCCACTGTCAATTCGTCTTGTGCTTGTTTCATGTTCATGTTGGTCCTATTTGCCTTCCAGTCTGTTGGTACCAGTTCATCTGCCCCCAGCCTGTCATCTAGTTTGTTTTTGTTTTTTGTATAAAAAAATCCTTTCATTTTTTTAACTCTGAGTTTGGGTCTTGACTCTGCAAATCTTGTGTTGGGTTCCTCCACACAAACATAAATGTAGTCAATGCTAGACATCTGCTGACTCACATAGATGCTGGGATTCTATTGATTTAAGTTCACTTAACCTCTGACCTCAGGGTCACTAGTGAATGGCATTGGGAGGGGGAGCGAGGAACACTCTGATCTCCAGTGAATGGGCTTCCAGCCAGGACTCGCAATCTCTGATCTGTATCTACTCACAGATTTAACTGTCCTGTGTACAATATATGGAAAAGAACAGCACAGATATTCTGCCTAACATCCTTTTTGGTGTTCCACAGAAGAAATGTAAGCCACCTCGATAGTTCTATCAGAAAGATTCACTGTTGTAAGACAGCTTCATCACTCATTCATTTATTTATGTAGTCAAATCATATTGTTACTTCTGTTTTACAGGACATGTTTCTACCTATGACGTTGCATGCAACCTCCACCACCCCACTGACATCAGCTAGGTCCCTGTCCATTTTTGGGGGTAGGCTCCTCACCCCTGCTGTTTTGCCATGGCAGGATCTGACGGTCATGCATCTACTTATCATAGGATGGCAGGATGGGATCTTATGACAAAGGACATTAGTTTATTATAAATATGTTCAATTCAGTCTTATATCAGAGTCATACAGATTTAATTTACAACATGAGGTTTAGTAAATGATTACACAATTTACATTGTGGGTGATTAACACATTCTTGTCTTCAGAACATCCATATTCTTCTAATCAATTGGTAAAGTAAATCTCAGAGTGGGAAATAGTTTTGCCACATCCACATGCTATACTTCTCACCAATAGAAGTCTCTCTCACACCAGTACTGCTCATTGGTTGTCATAGTTGCATGTTTCAGCTCTGTAGGTCCATACAATGGAAGTCAACAGAATCCAAATAATAAATCATATAAAGGTTAAATAAATGACTCCAGTGGTTAATTCCATGTCTTCAGAAGCAACATGATGTATGGGTTAGAAACTGATAATTATTTAGCCCATTTTTTACTATAAATCTCCACTTTCAAACAGCCCTTCTATGCACACTTCTCTCTTAAGAGTTCCTCTTTTGTTTTTGGTGATTCATATTATTTGTGCATATTGCCACCTATTAGGCAGGGAGGAGAATCTATAAAAATAAAGGACTCAAAAATGTATCTGTTTCTCACTCGCACCTATCATATCACTTCTAAAGACATGTATTTAACCACTGAACCCGTAAGGATTACTTTTATGCTGACTTAATGTGCTTTTTTGAGCTCCAATGTTTTGCACCCTGTTCTTTTAAATTTGTACTTTTTGGGTGAACTATTACTTTAAAGATGCACTCAGTATATATTTGTTTATGTAGTGCTGGCCGATATGGCAGTTGTCTTAGACATGAATCGACACCAAGTGGTGTGAATGCAGTATAATGCAAAAGCAAATACTTTCAGTTATTAATGCCATTGTAGAAATGTGCTATTGTGCTGTCAGCCATGGTAAACGTATTCTGTGCTTGAAAGTGTCCAGAGAGGTTACAGAGATTAAGCAAGTAGTGTTGGGCTAGTCATGTGATTTCAACATGTAAGCCCCCATAAGGTGACCTGCTTCATGTAAAATATATATATTTATATATATATATTTTTTTATGCAGCTGATATTCCTGGACTACCCACCTTATGTTAGTGTACAGTGCATCTTTTTGTTTTTCAAAATTACTATCGTTTTCATATGTGTAAAACTTTTTAATGAGCGAACAATTACTGCGTGTACTTTAAGGTTTGTTAATTTGGGTTGGTGAAATTGACACTAGATCAGAATTATTGTTGGAGTACAGCACAACAGAGCTAGCTAAGTGTAGGTATATTGCTTCTGATAAAGGAAGAGAGCTTGAAGTTCTCCACTAGACATTTATGGTTGGTTGGACATTGTGTGCAACTACAACATTGATCAATACATAATGATATGTGTCTTCTCTATGTCTGCTCCCACTGATAGAATGTACTTTTGAGAGCTATTGAAAAGAGAAATAATGAAAGAAAAACAAAAAAGGAAATCTGATAATAAATAAATATATAAATAAATAAAAACAGTGTTGAAAATGCAATACAACAACATGCCTAGAAATGCTGGATCATTTTTTATTTTTTTTGGTCTATTGAGTGACTTCAGTAGAATATTAAAGGATAGTTCACTCAAAAAAGAAAATGATGTCATCATTTATGCACCCTCGTGTTGTTCCATTCTTTCCTCAATGACACACAAAAAGAGATATTAGGCAGAATGACAGGCTCAGTCACCATTTAGTTTTATTATGGAAAAAAAGATGCAATTAGAGTGAATGATGACTGAAACTAACATATTGCCTTTTGGTTGGATTTGGAACAACACGAGGTGAGTAAATGATGACAGAATTATAAATTGTGGGTGAACTATCCCTTTAAATGGACCAATACAATTACAATATCAAGGGAAATAATAATTAAAAAAATTGTCGTAACGTGCAGCCCTACTTGACGGATGTTTTTGACCGCCTTTTTTGTCTCACAGTTTTTCACTGTTCCCGCCATGAATGCTGCATTTTAAAAAAAGAAACGCCATCAAGCTAAAGACTGTTTAACTTTTAATAATGTGTGTCAAGACACCTATATATTGTTAAATTACATTGTGCTTGTCTAGATTTCTTATAAAGCTTTCTTCTGTGCGAATGGCCCTTTAGGGTACCTACATGCTGTCATCTATTTGATGGTCATCTGACCTCACTTTGAACATCAACAAGATTTAAAACAACTCATGAAGCCATTTTATGGCCATGACAGTTTGAAGATGTGGGATTTTGGGGCTCATGCATTTATCTCATGCCAGATCTCATCTCCTTTTTCTATGAGGTTTTGTCAGGGCAATCAAAGGAACTATCAGAGGTTAATCAAGATCATATCATTGAAATTCTCACTAGGCATCTGGACATCTGGACCGTCAGACATCTGGACAGACTGTGGAGACGATATTCACTCTATAAAAATAAATAAATAATAATAATATAAGCGTTACCTGTTTAAAATGCATTTGAGCCAAGGTTCACATATTCATTAGGGTAATGCAAATTGAATGAGTCTGGTGGCTCCTGTCATACTGTCATGGGAAGAGGCATATCAATGAATATTGCACATAATATTCATTGTTCAGTCAGGTGTGAAAAGCTGCATTTGCCTACACTGCACACAAAAATGTCTGTTCATGCTTTCATGTTTCAAATGTGCAAATTATACAACTACTTTCGTTGGGGAAGGATCAACTTTTAAAATGTATATCGGTCAGTTCCAGAATGCAATCTTTTGAGGTCACTCTCTCAAAACCCACTCCTAGCAGTCTGCAAATATTTTTGAATATCAGCATAAAGTCTGGTGCACAATGTAAAGTATTCTGGCAAAAGAACTGCACAATTATACACGAGGAGATCATCTGACTGACATGTAATATGACCAACCATAATTTTTTTCTTTTTTTCTAAAAGGACAGGTCAGTGTCATGTTCTGGCATTTAGAGAAAAATATGGTTTGTGAATCATACTGTAAACTGCTTCCATGGCTGAGAATAACGGTCCCTGCATACTTCCTTGTGTGTGATGTAATTTTGAACAAATCCTGGCCAAAAAGAAGGTGTTTTTGCATTCGTTTCGGTGATTTGTAACCGCTTGCCAGGACGAACTTTCATGAAAACTTCTCATCGGCTGCTAAACACCTTCTAACTGCCATTGGTCCACCTCATCGATAGGTGTGACCTAGAGCTCCACCTACTTTGAGGCCGACAGCTAATTCCCATTTTGTCAGTTCAGATCAGTCAACATGAACACACTGGCGTGTAGAGTTATTAACGAGCTGGTGCAAATTTACCACCATATGTACGATCGTCCACATAGAGACATTTTCCAAGAACATATCACGAGATTTATTTGTTTAATTCGTTTACAAAAGGAATCAAATCTACTCAAATACCCTTAAGTGCCCATTCACTCCATTATATAAAATGCTTCACTCATGTACCATCTGCAGCCTTGAAAGCCTTTCACACATCTGCCCAAAGACATGCCTCTCTTAACATCATCCTTTAGCTTGTATTCTGCCCATTTACACTCTTTTATACACCAATCTTTGCAGTAGTATTAGTGATGACATAAAATGATGACATAAATTGCAATAACATTACAAATTACAAGAGTGCATTTTATGACCGTGTACTGTATGGCAGGTTAGCGCATTAGCGCTATGAAATCAGAATGTAAGGCATGTAAGACAAATAGGCATTTTATTCTGCATATACATGACTTAAATCATCATCGAGAGTTAAAAAAATGTGAATTCTACTCATGGAATGAGGACATGACATGAATTGATAAAAACATTTGAATATCACGCTAGTTAGGTTTTACATGTAACGTTGTGCGTCCTCATATTTACAGCAGCATGGCTGGTGTCTGCATTTTCGCAAACAGTATGCTGTTGCTCAGCCAATAATAAAGAAGCATTATTTATGAGTGTGCTGGGGCCTAAAATGTATGAAATTCACTGAGCGCCTATCCAGTTTTCCACTAGGCCACAGGTGGAGAGTATCACCAAGCCACAGCACTGCCCTGTGGGGATGCCAGTGGCTGGGGAGACTTAATCCAGTCTGGTCTTTAGTCAGTGCCTGAAAGAACTGCACCTTCATGCCTGAAGACAGCTTAACTTATGTCTTCCCATTCACAATCTATCACTGCTACAATGAAAGCATGAGGCTGATCTTAGTGCAGCTTATGTATCTGTACAGTATTTGAGCACACAATGGGATTTAGAGATCAGAACTGCATGTCTAATAACACCAAAAGCGGAGTACCATCAATGTGTCTGCTGCTGATCTCCACAATATAGATGCAGTCACATTAGACTTTCATTCATATGCTTGCAAATATGGGAGAGTAAGCAAGGTTTCACCTTTCGCTGGGTACTGAAGTTCAAGTTTAATGGATTCTGAGAAGATAATTCTTATAGCGAAAATACTTTTGACATCTAGGGGATCCTAACGTCAGAGATTGATCTCTTGACTCAATACAAAGAGTAAAGTAATATATTTTGTCACAATCTGTCATTTACTCACCTTCCTGTCCTTCAAACCTGTATGACTTTCTTATGTAGAACACAAAAGGAGATGTTTTAATGTATTGCAGCACATGTTCGTACTTGCATCATTAAGCACTAAAAACAATACAACTTCTCTCGTGAACATGCTTGCCACTTTGCCAGCTGATAGCTGCCAGCTGGTCATGTGATCTCAACATGGTGGCCCACTAGAGGGGGCAACTTGCACCATTTAGCATAAAACACATTTTATGGAGTCAAGACTGGAATCATCTTTAAAAACATATTTATTCTTTTAATAAAAATTTTTAAAAATATTATTTGGGGAGAAAGAGAGTTTAAAAGATGGCAGATTGGAAAGAAATTGGAGGAGACCGGTGAAGTGCGAACACAGACACTAAAGTCACTGTTTTCGATTCCTCCACCTAACCCATGGAGGGTTGTCAATTGTTTGTTAAATTACAAAAAATCTAGAGTTCTGACAAACTTGCTGCAAACTTTTCATAAAATTACTGCAAATTTCCCATTCATAATTTTTCACATGCAAATGAGCTTGCAATTCTTTGCAAAGCTCATTTGCATGTGAAAATAAAAAGTGGCAAATTTCAAGCTAATTTGCGGCAAGTTTGTCAGAACCCTCGATTTGTATATTTTTTTTTTACGGAAAACGGTTTCCATGCAGACCTGAGGTGAAAAGGATAATACGTTTTGTTGAAAGAGAAGCTAAAGAGGAAGAAAGCTGTTGAACTGCTGCCATTGCGGTCAACTGGCACTGCCAATGAGCGGACAGGCATTTCTCTCAAATTATTTTTGGCAACTCATAGGATGATCCAGATACAACCACTCACAATGGTCTCTTAGCAACAAGCCTTGAAAGACATGAAGTTGCAAAGCGCTTCTCAAACTAATCTACATGTAAATATGTATAATATATACTCGAGGAGAGCCAGTATAATTGTATAAAGTTTTGTAAATTACTCATTTATTGAGACATTTTTAAGGCTAAAGCTTTTAGATTTTGCATGTACAGTGCAGGCACATTTGCAGAACATTCTGCATATGTGTCAAGCACGAGGAGAGCTTCAAATCATGATTGCATCTAAAAGACTGCAGATGTCCAGATCCACAGTACAGTGGAAAGATAATTACATTTTGTTCTGCTCTCACCCAAAATCAATCATATTGCTTCTGAAGGCATAGACTGAGCCACTTGAGTTGGATCGATTACATTTATGCAGCTTTTATGCACTTATTGGACCTTCAAATGTGTTGGTGCCCAATGACTTGCATTGTATGGACATTTTCACAATATTTCGCCATTAAAATAGATTTGTTTGTGTTCCTCAGATGAAAGAAAGTCATACAAGTGTGAGATGGTGTAAGGGTGAGTAAATGATGAGAGAATAAACAGTTTTGGATTAACTATTGATTTAACCATTTAAAACAATATAAAATACTAAATTAAATGACAACTTAATACTTAACATTTTTATTGTAACATTTTAAAACAATGTTGTATAACATAATTAAATGTATATGGTATCATGAATTCTATGAAGTCTACCACCTGCTCCAAAAAGATTAAAACAAAGACTGAATAAATACTGATATTAATTACATGCAATTCCACATTATTTTTTGAAAGACAAGCAAGACATATTGTCTGGGTTTGAGAATAGTTGACCCACAAACACATAGTGAAGACAGCACTTTTTTCCTCAATGCTCAATATTCACAGTCTTAATGCATATCGCCCCCTACAGGGCAGAGAGGAGAATTTATGATACAAATTACTTAAATATTGATCTGTTTCTCACCCACACCTAACATATTATGTCTGAACACATGGATTTAACCACTGAAGTCATATGGATTACATTTATGCTCCTTTTTATGGATTTTGGACCTTTACAATTTGGCACCCATTCACTTGCATTGTTTGGACCGAGCTGAAATATTCTTTTCAATAATTTGTGTTCTGCAGAAGACAGAAAGTCATACAATTCTGGGATGTGAGGAGGATGAGTAAATCATGAGAAAATTAGCATTTTTGGGGGAACTATCCCTTTAATCAAGACGTTGTTAAAGTATTGTTCATTATAACATAAGGTCATGTTGATTCATGTTGCTAACCAATGTTAGCAAATACAATCTTGTAAACTTATCCTTGCAAAACAGTAAAAAAAAAAAAAAAAATTGACAGTAGCATGGTAATACCAAGGCTTGTTGGATAGTACAATGGTACTGTATTAGGTTTTTTTTTGTTGTTGTTTGTTTGTTTAGTTATTTTTATATGGGTAATTCTACAGAAGTGGTGCAAATTCAGGGTTGAATGAGTTTTTATAATTTCTTCCCAAATGTATTTTACATTTGTATTGCACTGTATCTGAAATTTATAAATTCACTATGGGTGCACTGAAATCTTTTAATTAATTTTCACAATTATTCCTAAATTTACACAGCGTCCCTATTTTTGTCAATACCGAAACATAGCACAAACACTGTAATAAATAGAAAACACCTAAGCAGTCTTCATTTTTTTTATTCAACATAAAGTAATCATTTTTAGTAAATTTGTTGGTGCCTATATTAAATTTTAAGTAAATTCAGAACTATTTACTGTTTCCTATTATACTTAAATATATGCAACTACTGTAAAAAAACAATCACTTTTTTCTTTGCTAAATGTAAAATATTGAAAATACCATGTTGATATTCATAGAATACATGTCCCATCCTGGTCACCATTTAAAAAAATGAATTGATTTGTAAAAAAGAAAAAAAAGAAGAAAAAAAAAAACGGTGTTTCGGTTGTGACCTTGATGTTTTGGTAGTGACCTTATTTTCATGGAACCACCCTATACTTATTTGTTTTACACATCAAGTCACTCAATGACACTTTTAGCTAGTATGTTCAGGTTTCAGGTATGTTGTTGTCTGGTGTATGTTCACCTTCAATTGACGTACCAGGTGAAGTTGTTTCCCTGCAGAAAGTCTTTAGTTCTTTCTGTACTTTCTTCCGTGCACTATGCTGTTTTTGACTTGCACTCCATCTTGCACGTGTGTATATCTTCTCCCTGTCTGTCAAGTCTTTTACATTTTTAAATATTCCCTCTTGCTTTTGTCTTAAATTTGTTTTCTCTTTCTTTTTGTAAGTTAATTGTTGATATCTTATGGGGTCATCCCTGATCCTCAGCCAATATTCATATAAGTACTCTTGAGCATATTTGCATCTCTTGTGTCTATCTGCCTGTATCAGTCTACAAGGAGACTTGTAGTTGTGCATTCTGAGATGCTATTCTGCTCACTACAATTGTATAGAGCAGTTATCTGAGTTACTGTAGCCTTACTGTCAGCTTGAACCAGTCTGGCCATTCTCTGTTGACCTCTCTCATTAACAAGGCATTTCTGTCCACAGAACCGCCACTCACTGGATGTTTTGTTTTTTTGGCACCATTCTGAGTAAACTCTGGACACTGTTGTGCATCCCAGGAGATCAGCAGTTAGAGAAATACTCAAACCAGCCCGTCTGGCACCAACAATCATGCCACGGACCAAATCACTGAGATCACATTTTTTCCCCATTTTGATGGTTGATGTGAAAATTAACTGAAACCCCTGACCTGTATCTGCATGATGTTATGCATTGCACTGCTGCCACATGATTGGCTGATTAGATAATCATATGAATAAGTAGGTGTGCAGGTCTACCTAATAAAGTGGTCTGTGAGTGTATGTATTATATGTATAAATTATGTATATTTTAAAAAATAAAATCTGAAACTTAATATCACTACCAAAACAAATATGTCAATATCAAAACAACCATCAGTACTGACTGTTTTGGGGTTTGACAATTCAAGCTAATCTTGCCCTTATATTAAAATATTGCACAGTAGAATTCTAGACATTACTCATTTCAACAGAGGAAAGTCACAAAAAACTCATGTCATTTTTTCAAATGTCACATTTTGTGTTTTTCAAGACTAACAAGTATTGGTTTGGTAATTAAAATTTTTAAAAACGTATCCAGGTTTTCTGACTTTATATAACACTGTTATTTCAAAATGTTAAATACATCTACTCACCACATGGTCCAGGGAGAGGAAATTGCATAATTTGTCTTGCTAGTCACATAGTTTGGGGTGTAGCCAGATTTTGCTTCAGTCCAGAGAGAAGTTTTGTGTTTGTTTCGGTATTGACAAAAAATGGACAACACCCCAACAACAATTTGACTTGACAATGTGCAGTATGCTTAAGTGTTTAAAAAATATGAAAAATAATTTAGGTGTTTCATTTTTAAGTGTATTTTTCAGGTTTGATTGGAGGACATGTGCCATCCAATAGAAAAGAACATATAAATCACTATGTTTAAAAAATTTTAAAATCATTACATTATTTCTATTGCCTCTGTCAGAACTCAACTTGACTTTTAAATATGTGTCAGTTGCCTATGCTCTTTTATATATATATATAATATAATGCGGGGGACAGCATTTTACACATAAGTCTACATTTTATATAGAAACCTTATAACTTACTATTTAGAACAAACCTAAATCATATCATGTATTAGACTGGTCAACCATTCTTCCAAGTGTACATTATTTAATTTGGAAATATGAGCATACTTTTTACTGGTAGGAGGAGCAGTAGACTATTATTTAAATTTCAACCCGTTCATAACACATTCCTGCCCTTACCACTGCTATTCGCTGTAATAAAGAATAACATCAACATGCAATTCCGATGAGTCATGATGACATTGGGCGTGTGCAATTTGCCGATGGCAAAGAGGTGTAATGCAGCAGATAATTGCAATCAGGCTTGAAGCGTGTGTTTGCTGTGGGAGACGTCAGGCATGGAGAGGTTTATCTCAAGTGCAGACAGGATATATAAATCAATCACTCACAAAAAGTGACTTTTTATTTTTATTTATTTATTCATTATGTTCTTTCCACCACGAACTAATACATATTTATTCAGATGTATCTATGTTTGACTGGCAATTAACATTTTGCCTTTTTTAAAGATTAATTAAGAGTTTATTGCGTGTTAAAAATCAGGAAAAAAAGTTATCGAACGATGAGGTGGAATTTCAGCGATTTGCTTGCTCTTCGACGTAGAGTTTAGGTACAAATATGTAAGAAAATATAGAAAAATATAATTGTTAGTCTCATTTACGTGCATACAAAATGGGTGAGAGAAAGGCGATGAATAAAGTGTACATTTTGTTGCAATGGGTTATACAGTATTACAATTAATTACCAGCAGATGGAAACATTTCTCAACAGAAAGGATGAGTAATTTGGCAAACAGTCCACTAGGTGGAAATATTTCATAAGGTACACGCCAGCTTCTTTTCATCAACCCGGTCAGTCCTTAAAACAGCTAATTCTAATATATATATAATAATATACAAAAATCGGGAGTATTTTACAAACACAAAAATATTCAAGCTCAAAGCTTCAAAATAGTCCAACTACAACCAGAGATTTAAACTGTATTTTTAGAACCATTTGCCCTAGAAAAATATGTTATAGTAAATAAGGCTGACTCCAACAGAATACTATCACAGCTCATAATTCTCAGAATTTGTGGCTGCAGAGGTGTAAAACATATCATGCAATATTTAATTCTCCCTCCTCAATGAGATACATGACCACATCCTGCAGGTTTACTAGCAAATTCAAGTTAAAGGGACAGTTCACCCACAAATGAAAATAGTTTATTTGGAATAATATAATATAATATAATATGCAGAGTATACAGTAAGTCACATATTTCTGGCTATGGAATATACTGCTTTTATAGTGTTTTTCGTTTTGTTTGTTGTTAGTTTTTTTGTGCTTTTTATGTTCCACCAAAAGATAACATCATACAGGTTTGAAACGACAAGATGGTGAAAATTGTGTTTTTTGTTGTATTTTTTTATGAACTATTCTTTAAATCTAATAGTAATCTTTAATTTTTGTAAGCTTATACATTCTGGATTGAGCACCATCCTTTTCAATGCTGTTAAACTAAGCAAATTGTCACAAGTGTAGCAGTTTAGAGTTTACTAGATTGTTTTATGTTTCTCATTTGGTAATTTATTAGGTGTCTCATATAAGAAAGGCAAATACATTGCTGCAAACAAATGGTGATTAATCAGAGAGCAGTGACACACAACAGAGCTGAGGAACAGGACTGCAGGGGTCCGAGAAAATGGTTAATTAAGAAAGTGTTGTTTGTTTGTTCCTTCCTGCGATTTCTTTACATCTACTGTTTCGGCCTTCCGACTCACTGAAATAATAAATAAATAAATAAAATAATTTTCACCTCCACCAGCAAAAACATTTTGAAAGACCCATGAAATCAAAATAGGATTTTTGTGTGTTTTATTCCATGTCTATTAGCTTTAAGGAAGTCTAGGTTCACGTACACTGAAAAGTTGACAAAAGTAACTTTAAGCTGATGTGTGCATTTAAAGTTTACACTCTTTCAGGGGGAAAATAAAAGTCCAGAGTAAGTATGATTCATCCTGCACTAAAGGGTGGCAAGTCCTTCAAGGGTGACAGACCAAACTTCCAGTTTCAGTGCAAAATAGTCAACACAGGACAGAAAACTAAAACCATTTCATAGTGGCTGTAGGTATAACTATGCACATGGCTCAGCAAAAACTATTCACCGAAAAGGCCACCGAATCATTGCTCTTTGATGAATATAGAGTAGACAGTCAATTGATTCTGCCGGTGTCCTGAACTCTAAGTACATTGCATCCAAACGCAAGTGTCACCAAAAAAAACAAACATATACTGCCACATCAATAGACAAACCATCAAGTCATATCAAGCATTACCTTTTCACAGTGATGCTGTTCTATTAAAAGTACAGTGCTCAGGAATTGTGATGTACAGCCTCTTTTAACGGTGTACCTGGATATTGCTATCGACCATGCAAAAGAATTTGGGCAGTGACACAATAGTGTGCATAAAAAGCATTGTCTCCTTTTGGTAGGCAAATTGTTTTTACAATTAATTAAACCTGATCTTAGTTCCAAGGTTGTTACCATATCTTGAGGATTGGAGGGGATGAAATGTAATAATTTAAAGGCCAAAAGTGTAATAATTCCTCCTGTCCCATTTTAATATGCAGAAACAACTGTCCATTGTAATCCATCTGTTGGTCGATTCCCCAAAATGGTAAATGGTCTGCACTTATATAGCAATTTTTTTTTAACCTTAGAGGTTACCAAAGCACTTTACCCTGTGTCCCAATCACCCATTCACTCCGACACCAATGGTGGCAGAGCTGCCATGCCAGATGCGATTTGCAGCTGACCCGCTCTACCACCTGAGTCACAGCCGCCCCAAAATAAGTAAAGAATGTGGCTCTGTAATGCAATCTAAGAATTGCTAAATTTGTTTGAGCAGTGATTTCACCAGCACAATACAGCAACATTGGGAAATAAGTTTGACTTTTTTGAGTAAGAACAGATCGATATCAGCAGAAAAAACTTTCAACCTTATCTTGCAGAATTTACAGTGTGATCAGTCTTTTGTCCAACCAAGGGTGGAGCGAGGGAGTGTTTAGGACATATATTTGAAAACACAAGTATCTTTGCAATTCCATTTGGTGTCGCTAGTACTGTAGGTCTGGGTAAAAATATTTTACAATTAATTGTGATCTTCATTTGAACAATCCTGATATAGATTTTTTAAATCCCAAGATCGATCTTTTACTCTATGTGCAACCCTCTACAAAGAAAGTAAATCACTCACATGCTTGACCAAATGATGCGCTATATGACTAAAAATGCATGTCATTAGCCACTGGCTGGAACATCTTCAGATTTCAATCACCAGTGGTTGAGTACTAAAGTGGCAAATAATTTCAGCTCCAAGATTCTTTCACCGCATGCTGAAAGTAAAAGTTTGAATTGACTCGTTCCATGTAATGTGTGTCCAAAGACAAGATCCATGCAATCCATTTGTCATTGAATAATGTCTCTTTTAATATCTTTTCTGTTCTTTACATTCAGTCATCAAAAACAACTCCCTCTTAATATGTGCTCAACCCAACCCTCCTTTGAGAAGCTTTCTGAACTGCCGCTACAGTATTCTTGAAGCGACAGTACAGTTTAACAATTCCAACATCACCTGATCATTGTCTGTATTGGCTAGTGGTTGCGCAGTTAGTCTGAAGACTGTACACAGATGATGTAGTCTTCAATCCAAAACTCACCCACACTTCTAACACCTATAAAGTAAGATACTAGAATAAATGTTTGTCTTATTGTTTATGGAATTTGTGCTATTTCTGTTACACCATGTGCAGTATGGTCTTTAGACTCCATTTCCAGGCAGGGGATTGATTAAGCAGCTGAGTTTATGGGGTGGTAAAACAGTGAAGGCAGCTGTGATGAGTCAGCCTGACACTTTTATGGGGGTAAGCTGCAAGCAGATGCAATTTTGACAAAGGGGGCACAAAAACATCTCAGTTCTTAGAAGATAACAAAGGATTTTGATTCTGGACAAAGGATGAATATTAAAATATATGTGAGACATACAGTATATTCAGCTCACAGTACATATATCTCTGAAACAGTGTTATAAGAATAAATATTTATCAGACTGTGGTACTTCTTGGCACAATGTTTTCTTAGTCTTGCCTTATCATGACCCTGCAATTACTCAGGGTTTATTCTGTTTATTCTTCTGACAACAATAAAAACAACAATAAGAGTAAGCTGTAACATCTCAAATTTGAAATCATAAAGTTTGGACGTTGCTACAATATAGCATGAGAGATTTTGCATAGTCCAGACTATAGAAGCTATGTTACAGAAACTGAATCTCTTTGAAAAGCTTTTTAGTGTATTAAAAAAAATATAGGGCTTTCATCTAGAGAGCAGTAAAAATGTAAAAGCTTATAATGTTGCTAGAGAGAAAAAGATGATGAAATTAAGTTATATCAAAGAAAACCAAATAACACTGAGAACTGTCCATTTCCTTGGCAATGCAGAAATGAATTGTAGAACATAGATATTGCAAACTAAATCTATGATTATGAAAGCCAGAACAAAATGGTTATGCAAATGCATTCAAGCATTTTCTTTTCATCATTAGTAAAACTTTGACATATCGGAGTGAAATGGAAATTTTCAGAAAGGTAGAAAAAACAAAACCTATTCTATCTTGATTTCAAATTAGTAAATTGTCCATGTGGAAAAATGCATGCAGAAATTTGTCAAGAAAATCAATACTCTTGAGTGAATCAAATTAAAGTATCTCTCAGGTGCACACATGAGCTGTTCAGGCTTTCAATTCATGGCTACAGCTCAAGCATGTTGATTTTAGGTGCATCTCCAAGATTGGGATGCACATGCGCATATATCATCGTAAAACTGGATATTGTTTTGGGATTAATCATTTAATCTAATAATCGACTTCTTAAGGGAAAGTCTACACTGTAAAACGGTTACATGCAGTTACTTTAAGGTACTATTTCTACATGATCCTAACCTTAAAAATTACCTTTGTTAGTGTAACATAATGAATTCAGGTTGATTTGGTAGTGGGACAAGTTGTAACAACAGCACACGTTGTACTTTCATTGACACAGTTTAGAGATGATTAGATTTCTAAATTGCATTCATTTGAAGCAAATAAATATGGGAATATAATTTCAAAGTTTGAGAAACTCAGCACAGACCTTGGTCTCCCCTATAGTGTATTGGTACGTACAGTGTGGGATAGGAAACATGTACAGTACCTTCACAAATTCTTTGATAAAATATATGTACAGCCCTGTGTTTCTGTATATTTTGTAAGAAATATTTCTCAGAGGTTGACACCACTGGGTTACATGACTAATGCTTCCTGTATATGTACCCGGGCCTGCTCGACCCACTCCAAGTGGGATTTGAACCGCCGTCAGTTAGCATGGGAGGCAGGAAGCTAACGAGGAGCCTACAGGCTCTAGTGTCAGTGGCTAATACACCTCTTGAGGCCAGGAGAGTGAGGTTTACAGCTATCATGTACCAGCTGGCTGTAGTTACACACACCCCCCTAAACCTCACTCCTATCAGGGTCAAAGCACCATTGTAACTGGTCCTGCTTGGCCCTCTCAGAGTGGGATACAATCTAGCATCAGCTGGCATAGGCGGCAAATGCACTAATGTGGAGCCTAAAGGCCACAGCCTCTAGCGTCAGTCACTTGTGTGCCTCTTGAAGCCAGGGGAATGAGGTTTACAGATACTGCACAGCTATCATGAACCAGCTGGCTCCCGTTACAAATACATTAAAATAAATGGCACAGAAAGAGACAATGGCAGTAAAGACACTGCAACTCTACAAATATAAACTAGAAGTTAACGCCATTATTGTGAAAGGCATATTGTATTGCTCCTGGTTAGACGTGCAAAATATGTGCATGTCAGAACACACGTACACATACAAACAAACTGTCGCTATTCATTTTTTAAGTTTACTTACTGGTCATTGAGCTTTTTCGAATAGAACACTGATACCTCTGAGAGCATCTTGACAGGAGTGACAAATCCATGTTGCTAATGTTGACAGCACATCATAATTGGATGATAAAGAGCCATAAAGATAAAATTATATAATTTCATCTGTCTGATTGCCGGAAGAGAAAATTATGTTTATAAGGGAAGACCTCTTCAGACCTCCTGTAGAGTAGATAGTGTGTTTGATTTATATTGCAGCTTCACGCTACCGTACAAGAGCTACCTCTCAAATTGATACACTTTGACATGACACACACTGATGAACCCATCAATGTGATTGCCATTATGCATTAGCAGTCTTTGATTCCCAAAATAACAAAAATATCTTTCCTCTCTTCCTTTCATAGAGGTACACAAAGGGTCAAAGGTTTTTGAAAACTGAAGAGTTTACTTTCCTTGAGAGGTTTTTGTAGTAAAGGAAAAGGAACAGGGAAAGAAAAGGACAATGAAAAATATGAGGAACAGCTAAGAAAAGCAAAGGAAATGAAGCATACGGTAGGGAAGGAAAAGGCAAGGTTAGGAAATGAGATGGCATGTGTAAAGGAAAGAGAAGAAAGGAAAGGAAAAATATGGGAAGCATATAAGAGGAAAGGAGGCATTCAGAAGGGATTGGAAAGGTAAGGAAATGGATGAGACAGGAAAGGGTGCAGGAAGGGAAGGGACGAATGGCAAAAATAAAGGAAAGGAAAAGGACAGGACTGGAAAAGGACGCAGGAAGGGACGAAAGAGGAAAGGAAAGGAAAGGAATGACCAATTATTTTTCTTAAGGATGGATTAACTTTCTCAGCTGGGCTGATGTAACCTAGTATTTTAAGATCTGGTCTGTAACCCTACAGACACAATCCATTACAATTGTGTCCTTGAGCAAGACTCTTAACCTTAAGTTGTTTCAGGGGGATTTTCCCAGTAATAAAAGTGATGTAAGTAACTGAATGCTTACTAACTGCAGTCTGTGTCAAAGAGACAGCAAGGGGCTCTTCGATGATCACTGTCTGCATCAATTCAGTTTACTGCGATGGACTTCACAGAGGATGAATTGTTGTTAACTCCAACCCTAAGACATGGAATACTTCACTGGCACTGTCTGAACCTTGGACTTAGTATGGACAAAACGTTCCTTAAATGGAATGCATAGACAATAAATTAATGCAAACTAATTCCTTCATCAATCAAATAAAAAGGATGAACTATGTGCACTTCCACAGTTAATTTAGGATAGACTTTTAAGACACTTGATCATGACACTTAATTTAGTTTAAAAAATTGCCCACCAACATCTACTTAGTTTAGTAAAAAAAAAGTCCATATGAGACATAGATAACTAAAATTGGCATTATACTCATACTGTATAGCCAGAGGGAAACTTTGGGTTTCTTTCCACAGTCACCTTTGGCTTGTGCACTGACAGGGCCGGACTGGTGATCTGGCATACTGGGCATCTTCCCAGTGGGTCAACACATTTTGGGGCCGATCAGGTGTGGACTGGTCACTGGGTGAACTGAGCGTGCCGTTGGGTAGGCCGCGAAACGGGCCGAATGGGCCGCGATAAACGAATGAGGCGCTGAGTTATGTAGAACGGACCACAATACGGCGCCGCGATATTTAGAAAAGGCCAGCCAACTTTTGGGCCAGGTGCTATGCAAAATCCCGGGCCGATATCGCTTCCCAGTCCGGCCCTGCTCACTGAGGGCAATACATTATTTTTAAAGCATAATTTTCAATCACGTTTATCATTTAAATTGCATAATGATGACTTTCAAGATTCTGTAAGCGATTTTAGCATTATAGGAAGCATTCACATGACTGAGCCGTTGAATTAGCCACACCCCTCATTCCAAAACCCCGCCCTCCAAAGAAAATTTTGAGACAAAAACAGAGCAAAAGAGCAGCATTGTTTGTTCATGTGGCTGTCAAATTCAACAGTGGCACAATAGCACCCTCAACTGATTAATATTATGAATCATAACCTTAATGATCTGCTTCAAATACAACTGACATATATTATGAATCATAGCTTTAATGGTCTACTTCAAATACAACTGACAAATATTATGAATTATAGGCTCAATGATCCACTTCAAATACAACACAATGAGAATGAGCTAAATTAGCTGTTTACAAAGTCTTCAGCTGTCACAGCTGAGATATCTCAGGACACTTATTTCAATAAAATTTTTAAGGTAGTAGGAACATTTTTTGTATACTTTTCCATGAAAAAAAAATCACTTGCAGCTCATTGCTTAAAGTATTAAAATATAAAACTAAACAAAAAGACACAACCGCACACATAGGATGGACAGCTGCCCGTAAACGTTCTCTCTCTGTCTCACCATCGTCCGCAGTCGGCCTTTATCCCTCTCGGAGGCTTGATTAGCCTGATAAGGGACCAAGTGTGTAAAATCACGACCCAGCCCTGCCCTCCGCCCTGTCACATTCCTCCCTCGTTCTCTCAGGACGGAGAGCCCCCGGCATGACATATACCCCCCTTCCCTGGTGGAGGGCGTGCCTTTATGCCCCGTCTGCCGGCAGGTCATCACCACCTTCCTGAATCTGAGAGGGGACAGGGGGAGGGAAACAATAATGAAAAATAGGGGGGTACTCCCTGTAACTGTCAGGGACTGTCTCTGTCTCACCACCGTCCGCAGTCGGCCTTTATCCCTCTCGGAGGCTTGATTAGCATGATAAGGGGCCGGGTGTGTAAAATCATGACCCGGCCCCTCCCTCCGCCCTGTCACACAGACATTTCAGCCTCATTATCTGTTACAGCATAATTTTCTGTGAAGCTGCTTTGACAAAAATGTGCGTTGTGAAAAGCTCTATACAAATAAAAATGACTTGACATGTACGTAAGTGTCAGCTAAATGACAAAATAACCCACTAAATAACATGCATACAAATTTAACAATACATACTATAAATAATTCAGCTTACACAACAGAGCACATTATTCCTGTGCAGGGTTTAGAAAAAGAAAGCAAATAGGCTTAACCAAAAAGTTAAATGTATGCTGTAACCCATGTGTGATAACACTACCTCAAAATAGAACAAACTGAGATTCATTTGGCACTGAGTTCATATGTTGTTCTTTTCACTCTGCAAGTTTTCCTTGCTAATTATAAACCCGGCAGCCATGAATACTATGATTCATTTGTAAGCTTTTTACAGCATTTCCTTGAACCTCCACAATAACTCCAAGGTTATTACCTTTTTATTTTTTTATATATATAAATAAATAAAATACAATAAAACAAAATACAATAAAATAAAATAGAAATGGCCTTTTCGTTGATGAATTGCAGCTCCAATAGAAGTCTTTCTGATGTGGGAATTAATATTTTCTCACAGGGTCAATTTGACATTGTGATGGAAATTGACAATGTACACAAAGATGATGATCATAAGGAGCAATCTGCAGCTAATAAAAACAGAGGAACAACGATATATACTGTAGACACCAAGACATGATGTAGCAACCATTATAAGCGGGGACATGTCTCCCTCACTTCTAGAAGTGTATAAGTAGCTACTAACAACATGAGGGCAAGTAAATGATAACCAAATGTTCATTTTGGGGTAAACTGTTTATTTACCTATACAACACAAGGGGATCTCATTTTCTCTCCAGTCCATGGGTCACCCCATCAAGAAATTGATCCTACAACAAGTGCTAATGGAAAAAGCTGTGAGAGTGTCAAAAACAAAGCTTACTAACACTGAAATTCACTATTGGCTCTTTGAACATGAGCGGCTTCATTAAATCCTCATCAACGGGGACAATTTCACAGCAGTAATTAAATAACTAATCATTGGTGCTTGTAATTGTTCAGTCATTAATCACCAATAATGTTACATACATCACCATGATGGCATAATGGTGTATTATAATTAAGCTTGATAGCGGTAGTTTTGTCTGCTTGCTTAATGAGTTTAAACAGACTTGCCTTGGGGGAGGCATTTTTTCTTTTGTTCTCACTTCCGGCCCAAATCAATCAGCCCAGATGCTATAAGTGACAGCACGCCAGAGCTGGCCTGAGTTATGTAACCACGTACAGTTAATACATTTTTAATTTTAAAACTGATATTCAACCTAATAGTTCTCTTGCATTTTAATTATAATTTATAATAAATTATAATTATACATTTTTACAAATCTATATAACCATGTACAAGAACTCACTTGAAATCATGAAGAACATTTATTTTATGACATTTTAAAAACATATAAACATATAATTGTGTAACATGAAAAACAAAATATTACAAACAGCAATTAGGCCCATATAAATATGCATTAAGACAATTTTTCAACTCACATTGTTGTGATTAAGTAATCTCTAAGTTGAGTAATAATTAAATCAATTCACTGAATTGTGTAATCTTATAAAGTATATATGACTTCAGAATACATGTGAAGTATTTAGTTTAACTTAAATGAGGAGCATGAACTTAAAAATGTAGTAGGTCTAAACAAAATTAATGTGTTTCAAACAATACAGTTTGACAAATGGCAAAAAAGTAATATCAGAAATATCAGCTATTATCTTTGGCATTAATTGACTTAATTTAATACTGAGCAAACTTAAACATATTAAAATAATTAATTTTTTTTTTTTTTAATAAGCTGATCAGGCATGCTTTCTTTAAGTACTTTACTGTGCGTTGGCCTATGCTCATTTTCTCCTTCCCCCGCCTCTATCGGGAGCTTTTCATGGTCATTGGGCAACATGACTTTCCACATCTTCATTCTGTGAATTCTTTGTTTGGGAGTTTTTCTTTACCATACCTGTAAAGAGTAAATTATAAAGTACAATATATTATTAATAAAATCAACATGGTCTAACTGAATGCAGACTTAATGAGATCAACTATATTTAAAGGTGTGCCCATTTTTCATGTGTTGCCAACACCTCTATTTTGTTTGATAGACTATTCACAATGCAAAGTCCAACAATTTAACAATAAGTCGCCATATCCAGCATAAGTAATATTGAAATGTGTGTAACGTTACATAAAACTAGTAAATACGCATTTTGCCCTGATCATCATGGTTCAGAAACAATAATAGTGAAACAATGTTGACAATTTACAAAAAGGTTCCAATTGTTAAGATTAGTTAACAACATTAGTTAACAACATTAGTTAACAACATTAGTTAACGTGAACTAACAATGAACATCAGCATTTTTTTACCTTAATGTTAATTAAAAAAAATTCTAATCAATTTGTAAACAATAGTTAATATACTATGAACTAACATGAACTAACTATGAACAATTGCATTTTTATTAACTAACATTAACAAAGATGAATTAATGCTGCAACAAATATATTGTTAATTGTTAGCTCATGTTAACTAATGTTGTTAATTAATGTTAACTAATGAAACCTATTATAAAGTGTTACAAAACAATAAAACAAAGCTTGTTTTAGCAGCAAAACTACACAATCAACATACAGTATATCCTAGTAAACATTTGTCCATTCTCAGTCCATTCTTCCATCACTGTCTCTCACCTTCTTCCCTAGTTGTACTTCTCTGAGAAATGTGAAACTTTGTATTGCAGCTTATTACCTTAGGAGCTGTTGATGTATACCTCATTTGTATGCTGCTTTGGATAAAAACATCTGCTAAATGAATAAATGTAAATGTAAAATGTACAAAAAATAGCGTTACACTAACTGCTGTCTCATAGACTACACAAACAGGTAAATGTATAGTGCAATATCTTATGGAGGGCAAATCCTTCAGGCCAGTTCATCTTTCAGTCATCTTTAGACAAGAAGCTGCAAAAACCTCCCCATGATCTGCTACACAGAGATTCCCCTGTGCTCCGTTATTCCACATTACAGTATACTACCTGAAACAAAAGCATGGTATAAACATGGTACTAACATGGTAAAGTCATGATGACATTTACTGCCTCTAAATTACATTTACATACACATTCACAACTTACTTGTGAAGTCAAAGCAGACTGAGGCTGAAGTTTAGTCTGATTTCTTTAGGGTTTGTAGAAAAGCAGTGTTTGGTTTTCACAGGTGTCTGAAGATTAACATCTGCCATTTCTTCAGGGTCTTCAGTGATGCTTTCTTGACTACTGAATATAAAAAACAAGCACACAACATCAACCCTGACATGAGCATGTTGTCTTTGTCTGTTGAGCCTGTCTGAGTCAGTTACACTTCTTTTAAGCAGATCAGATCTACTGTAGAGGATTACCCCTGTAATGATACATACTAATTTGATGGAAATATATATATATATATATAAAAAATAAGCTTTTTAATTAGTCAAACTTGAGGTTTGAGAATCATCTCCTAAGAGATTTATTTTTAAAAGATTTAGATACTTTATTTTGAGTATGTCCTTGTCAGATGGAATTGCACAAAATGAGTAATTCACCTCAAAATGAAAAAAAAGTACTTTTACTCATTTACTCACCCTTATGTTGTTCATAACCATATGTTGTTACTTTTTCAATACTGCCATACAATATGCTTTTGTATGGAAAAGAGCAGCATTAGGATTCTTGAAGATTGTGTTAAGATTCTCACAACTTAATTGATGGTAAATAATTTAGTTTATTTTCTTTTTGCTAGCCATGCTGACACAGTCATGTAATTTTACAGAATAGTGATGAAAACAAATTCAAATAATATTTTCTTTCAGCATAAAATGAAAGAAATGATGACTGAAACAGGTGAATTGCTAGCAATGCAGGCACAGTGTTTGTCTTGTACTGTGTGAACTTAAAAAACAAAACAAAAAACGAATCTTTTAAAACCAAAAATGATCACATTTTGAGCCTTTATTGCATTTAACATGTTTAGTCAGGAGGAAAGAGTACCATTATTTTTTACTTCAACACCCACCCTTCAAAATGTTTTGGTCCCCCCCAGATTTCAAGACATGAGTATAATGCAGCCTAATAAAGAGATCAGTCCAACCTGATCTCATGAAAAGTCATACATCATTTACAGGGTGGCTATTTTGTGTGATGTCGCATTATTTTGTTTGCATAAACTCGTACGACTTCAACACGTGCAAATTCCCAGATGTCTAATGCTGAAGTAAGCGCGAGTTTCGTGCAAGATGCGTTAAGGACATGCTGATTAATATTATGCCCTTACCCAAACCGCTTATCTAAGTGTGTGTAAACATGATAGGAAGCTGTTGTGTGTGACAGAAGCAAGTAATTGTTGCGTAGTACATGGAATCAATGTCCAGCGACGTCATTGGCTGCAGTTAAAGTCATATGAATTCTAACAAGTGCAGTTGCCTGATATCATCCGAATTAGCCAAATTTAGAAAAGTTGTACGAATCCTGACGATTTCCTTGAGAGAGTGTGTTGGATCAATCCAAGCCGAATCATTTCAAGAGGTCCAGACCAAGTGGCCTGATCTGGCCCAGTGTTTTAATGGCATAACTAAAACACACGTGAAGCAGTGGGTATAACTCAGCCCGGATCAAACCTGCCGATGCAGGGTCTCACGTGCCTAGGCTGCAGAGCTCGGGCCGATTACCTGGGTAATATCTCAGTTTGTGCTCCATGAAAGAAAGAAAGTAATTCGGTTTTTGGAACAAAATGCAAATTAGAATATAATGACAGATTTGCATATTTATTTATTTTTTGGTGAACTATCCTTTTACAGTAAAAGTGTTGGTTAAGTTGCTCCAAAAAAAGGTATCCACTACAAACTACTAGTTAAGGTGCATACACACTGCCAGCGACTTTGTCGCTGCAGGTCGCCAGTGGCTGGCGGTGAAGTCGCTAGTGGGTGTTCCCACTACTGGTTGCCTAGAAAACGTTTATAAATGACATTCACGGATGTCATTCCATTGCTGTTGACAGCGAATCTCTTTTCTTGCCACTAAAAACAAACATTTTGGAGCGTAGAAGACTAAATATAAATGGAATCAGTACATAAAATGCTTTATATCAAAGATGAATGAGAAACCAGGCGTGCTGTTTGCGATTGCGGCTGTTTATCTGCGGTGAAAATGCAAATGCCGGTCTGTCTGGGTCCATAAAATCCCCGCGATCTCAGATACACCTTTCCATGCAGTATTTTTCTTAAAAATGTCCTTGTATGTGGGAAGAGACATATCATAGAGCACTGGAAAATTTCTAACAGCAAGAATTAGCCTTTCATCCATCTTTCCGTTACTGCAGGAGCTGAGAGAGAGAGAGACGGATCACGTGAGCTCTCCCGTCTTCTCTCCTATTGGCTGTCGCTTCCGTAAGTCGCTCTTCATTTGAATAAAGTTGAACTTGTCTCAACTTTGTCGCGTCGCTGGACACACCCACATCTAGTCGCCAACGGTCGCGACAGCTCGTGTCGCCGGAAGTCGCTGTGCTCTCACTGAAAATGAATGGTATGGAGTCGCTGTCGCGCGCGATGTCGCTGGCAGTGTGTACGCACCTTTACTCCAGATGAAGTAATGTCAGTCTATCAAATTACTAATTAATTCTAAACCTATCTTCTAAAACACTTTTTAAAAAACATTTTGTTTTTCTGCTCAACAAAATTGAAAAATTCCTATATTTCCTCATTTTTTCTCCCTTTACAATTGACTTGTTATAGAGTGCACACCCTTCAGCTTTCAAAAAATTGCAAACACACATACATATGAAAATAATTCAAGTTACATGTATTTTACATAGCTAATTTTTTTTAGAAATGTGTAACCCAAGTAATGTATTTAAAAGTAATTAACTTAATTGAAATTTAGTAACTAATCTAATTACAAGAATTTAAAATGTCATTTCTTACATTATTGTTTGTACTAAAAATTTAATTTGATTACTGTAACTAATTACTTTATCAAATTACACCCAACACTGCCTTTTAAGTTGTAGTTTGTCACGAAAGAGTAAAGAACAGAGCATAGATAATGTAGCAGCAATTTAAAAAAATTACTAAAATGTTTCTTCATTTATTTAGCTTCAATAATGAATGTTGTATGTGGCTTTTTGCCTTTCTTTTTTATATATATTTGGCACAGGCATTATATGCAGCTTGAAACAATCAAAATATGTTTTTCATATATTTCGGATCTCACCCTCACATGTCATTACAAAAGCAGGTAGGCCATCATTCATCAAGCAGTTTTCTGGCCAGGGCAAGGGTTAACAGGGACTTCCTGATTGCTGCTGTTATTCCAGAGGGGTTAACTGCCTTCCAATCATCCACTACAGAGTCACAAACAAGGATGGAAAATCCAGTCCAATCCTTATAAGCTGAAAAACGATGTGTGCTTTGGATTGGTACCAGCACACAATTATTACAATACACAGTACACCTTTCGCTGGTCTTGGCAACCAAAGAGAAGAAAAGTACAAACTTAAAGAGCTTGAATTGATTGGATGGCTCAACTGAGGTAAATGGATGAGTTCTGATTGAAGACCAGACAATCGTTAGGAGAGCGATTTAGAAATAATAGATACGATCTAGCATAGATCCAATGATGCACTCAAGGCATTAAGATCTAGCATGATCCAATTAGCTGCTGCTGGTAGATGCATCTTTCTGTATTGAATGCCATTCTGAAAAGGAACCTGTGGTACTGAGCACATTGTTGTGGTGCCATCAGCCAATCAGTGCTGTCAAGCCTTATTTTTCTATACAGAGTGATCAGTCGCATGGCATTTATGGCTCAAGAGTGACTCTGAGCTTTACTGGCTCAAAAAACCATGCATAAAATAGCTGCCATAAAGAAATTGCTTGCCATAAAGGATTTGTGGGTTCTGATCTGTGCAGGTGTATGTGTTGTTTGTGCTGCTCTCACAACATGAGGTTAATTTTAGTGAGCTGACGAAACATTGGCCATCCAGTATCAACATTGTGCTTCAGGTCTCTCAAAGCAGCCGAGGAAACAAATGCTCCAAAATCTGGAGAACAGTCATCTTTATTGAGCTTAATCTGGAAATAAGTAGAAATATAAAAAATGATGTTACATTTTTTTTTTTATTGTTGTTGTTTGAGGCACGATTCATTGGGCATGAATTAACTATGGAGAGCTTTGTAAAACATCTGAATAAACACTGTTGCTACTGACTACTGATGTTATGTCTGTAATTTCATAAAACGCATATGTTTTTCTTCTATGGCTCATTGAAAAGATTATACAGCTATAGCTACATAGTTAAATGGTTGCCAAACTCATATGTCAATCAGCAATCACAGACCATACAATCCAGACCCTTCCAGACAATCCAGACACTATTTCTCAAGGCATAAATCATCACGAAATGTGATTTATTACCAAATAAGCCTTTTCTTTACTCAATGCGGCAATATGAATCAATTATAGATCTGGTTGGTTTTGACAGTACCTTACTAATATAGATGTGTCAGAGGCACAGTTGCTGCTCACTGTTTAATGTCTGAAGTTTGTTACCATGTGTTCAATATTAGATTTCTCCTATGATGGTCCAGTGAAGGAGGCTGGACTGTTTGAAACTCACGCTTCATGAAGCAAAGCTCTAGTTTCATTGCAAAATATTTTAATAGTAACCTAACTGAATTATCTTTGGAAAAACATTTAGAGAACATTTTTATTAAATGGTAAGGTTAATGTGAAACTGCTCTAAATATTTCAAAATAAGGTTTTGTGTCAGATAACACTCAACTGACACAACAATTTTAGAAAAGAAGCAAAAGGAGCATGTTCCCGTAAATCAAATACAATTTTAAAAATGTATCACGTATCACATGAATTGTGAGACAATTCCGTTACTGAGTCTACAAAGAAACTTGCCATATAAAAAGACTAGCAGTGGTTACTTGAATTGTCAAACTAGTTAATACAGTGTTTCTTTGTAGACACTGCTTCATCAGAAATTCCATGCTGCTCCACCAGCTTTACCTCTGCCAAACCATCACTAATTAATTTAATTAAAGTGAAACCTGGTCATTTCAGTAGTGTTTTAAAGATATAGTTCACCCAAAAATAAAAAGCAGTCATAATTTACTCACCTGCATATCATTCCAAACCAGTATTAATTTCTTTGATTATGCTGAACACACGCACAAACATAAATAAAGAAAATAATAACTTTTTTTATCTCTCAAATGTCTACATTTGTTCTCCAGCTCAAGTCAAATCAGTGATGTTGTGGTGACAGCATCAGTTGTAGTAGCTCAATGTTTGATAGCATATAATGACATGACAACAACCTCTCATGAACACTCGCCTGACAGTGTGTTATAATGCTCAATTAGGCTTAATCAGGGTCCGTGTTAAATCACTGTAATTGCTTCTCCATAGACCACCATGGAAATATCCCCCATGGGATGCTGTGGAATATGTGCATTTTCGTGTTCAGGCATGTGAGTGGAAGGACCAGTGAGGCAATATACAGAATAAGAATGGAGTGGAATGTACATGTTTGAAGCTTAAAGAACAAACATGACAGTATAGCACTGTTTTATCTTCATAGAAAGAATGGCATATATTTTTAGACTCAAAATGCAATTTCTAATAAATCTCTCTCTGCGAATTTAGAGAGTAAAACAAAAAATTAAAATGTAGAAAATTATTTTCACAGAATTGTACTGACTTGAAAGGACATCTTCATTCATTTGAAGCTGAATATAAAGTTAACAATCATTGTGATCCTATGATAATTTGTAGTTGTTTGAATTTATATATTACCTAAAGATTGGTTCTGTAACGAGTGGCTGCTGGCAACGCTGACAATGATGAAGACGAAGACGATGAATGAAGAACCCAAGTGCAATTTATTAATAAACATGAAAACCCTAACTACACATGTGAACTGAACTACACTAAACATAAACGTGAACATGACTTGATTTAAACATGGCTTGACATAAATGTGGCTTGACATAAACATCTACACTCAGAGGGTCCATGTGGGGTCGGAGTGTTGAAAGTTCCCCTTGCCTGCTCAGGAGAGCTAAGGGTGGGTACAAGGGCGAGAACCATCTCCAGGTCCAACTGCTCAGATGTGGCTATAACATGGCATAGAACAGACTCAGGCATGACTGTGACACAGCATGGAGCAGGCTCAGGCGTGGCTGTAACATGGCATGGAGTAGACTGGCTGTAACAAAAGATGGAGCTAGCTCAGCGACTATGACGAAGAACTCTGGCTCGGCGGCCATGACGTGGATCTCTGTGATGTGAATGCTGACAATGAAGAAAACGGAGATGATGAATAAATAACCCAAGTGCAATGTATTAATAAACATGAAAACCCTAAACTAAACATAAACATGAACATGGCTTGACTTAAACATGGCTTGACTTAAACACCTATACTCACATTCAATTCTTGACAAAGGACAATGGAAAACATGAGGGTTTAAATACATGGACATGGTAGGACAATGATGAGGGAACCAATGAACAGACAGAACTGATAACAAGATCATTAAACAATAAACCAATGCAAACAAGATACATGAATATGGAGGGAAAACAGGACATCACATGACTAGGAACACATGACAAGAAACAGGAAATAAACTATTCAAAATAAAAGACATGAAATACATGAACACACACATTAACATTACATGTTCTAGGAAACGTATAAGAGAAATATTACATTCAAACCCGCTTCATTCTGACAAAGCTAATCCTCCATTTTTAAGTACTGTACCACAGTTTCCCCAAAATATTGAATATAAACCAGGTGTACAGCACCAGTCAAGAGGTGCATTTTTTGAGGTCAAAGACAAAATTCAAAGAGTGCCAGACAATCGGGAGATTGGCAGGGCATCAACCTTGAAATTGTAAGCTAGACTTTTCAGTATGCAAACCATGTAGGCATTGTACAGTACATCACACTGACATGCCACACTTCAACTGGAATATAGATAAACTGGCTTTTTGAGACAGACCCCATGGGCATCTACAGGCCTCAGTTTGATATGCTGATTCATAGGACTTCCTGTCCTTTTTCTTTCAGACTTGAAGAATGTTGACACTTCATTATAGCATATTGCATATGGCAGTTATTAAGCAGAATTCCTGTTTACAGTGAATAAACTCCATAAGATCAAGTGTAAAGAAATAATGGCAAAAACTATTCAGTTAAATTGAAACCATCACTGACAGCACAATACTAGGTTTACTACTGGTAATTTGCCTGCATATTACCAAGTGCTCCATTTAAAAATCTCACAGCAAGAAAACGGTTAATGCATTGTGAAATTATGCTGAGGAGACCGCTGTTATCTTCAGTAGTGTTATTCATTTAACAGCGATTGCATATGCAAAGCTAAAAACGCTGTTGATTATTCAAACTAGGAATGGAATGACAATCAGGTAATCAACAAAATTTCAGCAATGCTTGTTGTTAAGGAAATAATGAAACGACCCTACAACATGTCAAAGAAAATGAATCACATTTTTAAACCTGAATGAGGGATAGAAGGGGCTCCATTATACCTGAGGGTGGTTCATTTTAAAAGCTATATCTTAGCAGTGTCCTGAAGCATTTACTCAAACATGATTGGTTGTGAAGAGCCTTGAGTTTCTATTTTGTCTGAAATAAAATGGTTGTTTCGTTCAAGGTGTGCCGCAAAGTTGGATTCAGTGCACTTAATATAAAGCTTATTTGCTATATATTGAAGTGGTACAGTATATAACAGAGTTGATGTCTCAGCACCTCATAACAAACTGCAGTGTTCCTTCTGTTTATCAATGCTGACTTTCTCACGAGTTCCACATCACCTTTTTAGAGAACAAGGTGTAAAAATTAGCTATAATGCAAATCTTCAAGTGGATTGTTGTTGCATGAAAGGTTTAAAATATATTTGAGGGTAATATGTATTTAAACCACTGATCAATATATAGATCAGTGATTTAAACACAACATTATTACAGGTCCTTCAAGCAAAATCCCAAGACATTGTAGGCTACCAGAATATAGGTAATATCTGACAAAATATTTCCTTTATTATGATCTGTCTTATGGCAGACAGGTTTGGCACCAATATGGACTTTCTGAGCCATTAAGTGATAACTGGCCACTCATTGTGGTACGGTAACCAATAATTTTATGTTAAGCATTGCAACCTATTAAACTGGAGCTACAAGCTAATTAATTAAAAACAACTCACTTTTTGAAACAAAACAATTGTCATTTAAAATCTTGGAAACTGGACTTCTGTGAGTTAGACTTGTAGTCAAGACTGCCTAAACCGAGACCAAGACACTACCAAGACCAGAGGGTATCAAGACCAAGACAAGACCAAGACCAAGACCAAGACAGACCAAGTTGAGACCAAGACCGAGACCAAGTCGAGACCGGAGGGAAAAAAAACAGACTAGTGTTGAAGCTAAGCAATAACTTGTATGAATTCAAGAACAGCAGCATACTAGGGTTCAGCCGCAGTTTACAGTCAATACATATTAGACGGTATTACTTCAACTACACAGGCAGAACAATACAGAGACAGACCATGTCATATGTGTGACTGTGAGCTCACTGTAAATGTTTTTGCAGACTGGGTGAGATCAACTATATGTAGCAATTGCATGACGGCTGTTACTGCACTATTAGAGGATTGAGACTCCCTTAACTTTTGTGTACTGTTGAGGTCTGACATGACTGGTTCATCTGACAAAACATCAAACACCTCCAACACCATCTTGCTCCTCCAACAACTGTCTAAAGAATGAGAAATATGTAACCAAATGAAATTATACTTAATGTGTAGATGAAATCGTAACATCAAATTAAAGATACACAATTATAAACTTGGATTAGGCCTAATGTTTAGTCAACACAACGGAGATATGCAGATGATATTTAAAAGACCATTTATTTAGTCTAACACCATCTTAAATGCAATACTGTAATCAAACAATATATTTAAAAAAAAAATTATAGGCTTAAGTGCAGGATCCGAAAGTTGGTCGTTTTGTCGCTATGGTTACAACCACACACACACACACACACACACACACACACACCGTTGGCGGTGCACTCAAAGTCATCTGTCAGTTGTGCAGTTACCCAAAATCTCGGCTTACTTAGCATGTAATGTTAGTTACACTCTTCATCAGGTTAACGTTAGTTACGTCCTTAGAGTGGCTTGCAAAAAATATGTCCCTAAATAACTTATACCGTACGTGTGAGAAGAACACATGATAAACAACAATAATTCAGCAGATACATGATCTGTTTGGTCGGGTAGATGGCTTACCTTTCCCTGTGTTTACGCTCCAGGTGTCTGGTGAACGTTGAGGTGGTCCCGGCTGTCTCTGTCAAGCAGACTTTGCAGAATCTACATTTCGCCGAATGCTTCTTTTTATTTGACGATGTGCAGAATAACTCGTGTTCTACGAAAGCAAATTTTATGACCAAGGAATTCGCTGACATGCTACTGACTGACTGTGCTCTTTACGCTCTACGCTACACTCACTCACTGAGGTATAATGTTATATGGATGGATGAGCGCCAACGGCTGTGTCACAAAAAAATACATGTGATTGGTTGCATTTGAAGGGCGCATTATCGAACGTTGTGTCGTCGTGGATATTGTAGTATTGTATTGCTAAATCCCCCGACCACTATGTCGGTCTGAGAAAGCGAGACCTAGACAAGACCGAGAGGTATAAACATAAAAGTGGTCTCGAGACATACATCACTACTGTGAGTGCACCTTTACAAAAGGAAGACCTCATGTTTGGATTGGTGATGTCAGCCTGTGCAATTGTTCTTCTAATATATGCTTACTTAATAATAAAAAAAATAATGCTAACTAAGTCTGTGTATGAATACAATAGAATTGTATTCAACTGACTGATAGGTTGCTTCCCATGGCCATGATGCAGCTGAGCTCTAATATATTATGCCACATATAATCTGCACAAGGACACCTTTTCTGAAGGTTCTTATATCCGAATATTTAAATTGGTTTGCATGAACCATAGGCTGGAAATGTAATGAGAAGTTGTCTGTGAAGATGTATTTTTCATAGAGTTGAGTGGGCCTCCGTGTGCTGTCCACAGAATGGACAGATAAGAGAATTTGCTATTCATTAAATATTTTAACTCTCAAACATTCCACACAGTTATACAATACATTTACATTTTTACTCTACAAGGCTACTATGCCGCATTAAATAATGCCTGGTGCTCATTTATAAACCATTTTCATCAGTGCAGTAAGCCAGATTATATGAATGGCACATTGTTATTCAAAGATAGAATGTGAACATTCTTCATTCATTTATTTGGTAAAACCTTTGATTTAAAGCCTGTTGTTTCATGTCTTCATATATTGTTGCCATGTAGTGCATCTCTGTCTTGTGATTTACCTGGCACAATTACTACACTTTTTTTCTCTGCAGAGTTGTTGTTTGAAGAATAAATGACCTTTCATTACCACAATAGCAGTTGTTTGTGTTCAAGGAATACCCAAAATGGACTATTATGTCATGGTTTACTCAACCTAATGTTGTTCCATTGGGGCCTCAGTCCCCATTCACTATCATTGCATGGTAAAGAGCAGCTTGAACATTGTTTAATCATATCGAAGTCATACTTCAGAACAATTGAATTGTATTTTTTTGGTTAACTGACCTCAGTGCCGGTCCACCCTATAGGCAAACTAAGCAAGTTGCTTAGGGCCCTCGATCTGTCAGAGCACCCCCACACTGTCAAATTCATTATCTTACGAACATAAGTGTATGTTACGAACATACTGACGGGGGGCCCCCCACACAATGTTTTACTTTGGGCTCCCAAAAGGCTAGGACTGGCACTGACTGACCTTTAAAGGACAGAATAATGAAGTCTTTAGATAACCATTTTCATCAAATGCTCATGCACTTTCCACTCCTATTTTCAAATAACCCCATGTCCATGTCCATTCCTATTTAATTATTTTCCAGTCTTGAGTCACACACACACACGATGCAATTTAATTAACAGTAGATGTGAACCACATGGCTGCAATTACCGATTAAATCAAATAGATGACCACAAATGTGTTTAAAGCAATGCCATGTGTAGTGTAAGGATGTGAAATGATTATCTATTGTAATCATCATGATGCAATTAACCTTAGTGCTAAATGATATGCACTGATTGCAATCTAATTGTGCACCCAAAAATTTTAACTTTCTTACCCCATCACTGTAAAAAATAATATAACATTATGATTTCATATTGACATTTAGGCACTTTCGCAAAATGTGTATTTCATATAAATATGCAGGTTTCCATAAGAAATTTGACATTAGGTTTCCAACTATTTAGAAATTTACAAATGTAAACCCAGTGGAACCTCTAAGTTCAGTTTTAGTGGCTAAAACACAAAAAACATCCATCACTTTTTCCAGGGTCAAAGGTAAACCCAACGGTTTTTCGCACAACTGAAACTAACTAAAGCAAAGCTGTAAGAGATACTGACAGGTTATTTGATAAGTACAGCAGTAAAGCTTTTAAGATCAGGCGAAATGGCCTACAAATATCACTGATAAATAAATTCCAGCTGGCCAGGGAGGTAGAAAGATGTCACTTGATAGCAGTTACAACCCTGTGGGTTTTAAAGGAAACATCCACTGTAGCACGAGTTCCTCTAAAGTCAATTCTAATTAAATGTAACTTTGGTCAAACTAATTCTGCATTGTTCATTTCATTATTTGATCTCACTCTCTGGTTCTTTTGAGTTCAGAATCAGTTTATTTGCTGATAAATGTCTTACCATAGCTTATCTACACCTCATCCATAATGAAGTGCCTAAGGACAAAGCTTCAGCAATAAATTAAGAACCTAATGCTTGAGTAAAGTGTTGCTGGGGATTACAATACTGAGAATGGTTTTGTGTTCGATATCGCTCCATCTTCCCTGTATTGTGCACTATTTTGGATGTGAAGTTATTTTGGAGTGTTTTCAGATGCTTAACGAAAAACTTTGTATCCTAAATCGTGTATAACAGGAGCCATCTCGTACGTGATAGCTCTGCGGCATGTGTACACCTCACCCCCTGGCCTCAAGAGGCGCACTAGCGACTGACGCTAGAGGCTATAGCCTTTAGCCTCATCATTAACGCATCTGCCTCCCATGCCTGACAACCTGACAAGCCAAGCAACAGGCCCAGCAGCTGTAAGCTAAACACGTCTCACAGAGCAAGATGCCACTCTTGCACAGGCTGTCTTCCTCTCGCCAAACCAATGCTGATTCGTGGGTTGAGAGTTCCACTGAAAAAAAGCACATTTCACTGCCTGCTGAAGAGTGAGTGTCAAAAATTATTCAGAAGAGTTTCTTTGCAAAAAACTCTTTCCACACTCATTCACTCTTTTCGTTACAGCAAAATGTTTGTTGGCATACAACACTAAAGGTTGTTCATTCATTCTACTGGAGCTGAGAATCAGCTAATGTCAAATCTGACTGATTTGACCGACATCACAGGGTCAGAACATGACATTCCACATTAAGGGTTACATTCCTCTGCTCTTGAAATTGGCTTTTAAAACATAACATTCCCAGACTGTTACATATAGTGCTCGGAGGTGTGAAAAACATGCTGATACAAAGGTGGAATGGAAATTCAAAAAACAACTGTTTGCATAACAATTTCACTGCTTATAACATGATTTAGGAGCCAATGAGTCAAGACAAAAAAGAAAAAGAAAAGCAGTGAACCTGTTTTGACCCATTGTTATGTCATGTGGTTATTGATGTCTTACCTTCTTATGAACAAAGATGAAAGCAAAACTCCCCCTAATTTCAGGCATGCTTTCTGCAGAAAAGTGGCGTGTGGTGAACTAAAACGAGTCAGCATTTGTTTTGCTTTTTCATTTATTTTTTTAAATGTAATCCAATGTAAATTTCAATTCTATTTATTATTTACACAGTTACTGAGACTACTGAGGTATGTGGAACACCATTTAGATCACAATTAAGAATATCAATCAACAAGCAACTAGTAAAACAATGTCTTTATATTTTTATATTAAAGCTGTTGTAAGTCTTTAAATCCTAAAATTATTTTTCATATCCCTGCTTCAATCAATCAATCAATCAATTTTATTTATATATAGCACACTTAAAACAACCAAAGTTGACCAAGGTGCTTCACAGGTTAAATACAACAACATGACACTACTCACACAATAAAAGTATATCAATATTACATTTGTAATATACAGTATACGATATGTAGTGATATTAAAATTAAAGTTACCAGGAAAATAACAGACTTAACTCGAAGGAAATGCCAAAGAAAATAGATGTGTTTTTAACAATGATTTAAAACATTCGAGAGTTGGGCAGGTTCTGATATGGACTGGAAGTTTGTTCCACAGGAACAATGTGCTTAATATGCCACACAACCAATGGAAGACAGGGAAAGTTTTCTGGGATAAAGAAAAGAAGACGTTTACACTTTATTTTACATTGTCCTTGTTACAGTGTAATTACACAAATAATTACTGATTAACAACATGTACTTACTATTGAGTTAGGGTATGGGTTTCGTCTCGGGTTAGCTGCTTGTAATTATGCATAATTTACTGTTATTACTATAGTCAATACATGTCATTTGTGTAATAAGGACACTGTAAAATAATGTGTTACCCACTACAGCAACAAGTCTGATTCATGCATCTTTCATTATTACTACTTTTGCAATTATTAATCCGTAATCACCTTCTTATGGACCATTAGTGACCTTGGTAAACTGCAAAAGCTTATTCATTGAATTTATATTAAGCTGAGTGCTTGCATCAAGTTCATTTGAATTTCATTTCAATTTGGATGTAACCAAAATTGTTGACATCCAAATGGGTGAGTTTTTAACTTTAGAAGTTGCATCTAATTTCATTCAGGATGATTTGCAGACCGGTTGCCAATGACTACGTTGTTCGGTGGCTGAATGCTCTCTGGATGCCTGGAACTAATGGAAATTCATGTTTTTAGTTCTCTGAGAAAGCAACCGCAAAGGAACGCATGAACCGCTTATATGAAGAAATGTGGCTGGATATGTGCAGGAATAACAACTGTAGCACACATTTTATACATGGTAGGTGAATTTATTTATTTATTATTTTTGCCAGCTAATTTTAAGTTTGATAGGTAGACCTGTAAAAGAGACTATCGATCACTCCCATTTTAATGAAGCTGTGCAGGTAATTTACAACGACATTTAGTCACTTAGCAGACACTTTTATCCAAAATGACCAGGGCTGTAAAGTAATTGAGTAAAAATGCTTAAGTATTATACTTCAGTATTATTTTGGGGGATTTTTACTTCACTCGAGTGCAATTTAAACGGAATACTTGCACTTTTGCTAAAAAAATTAGCAGAAAAAGTGAGAAACACTGACGGGTTTTGTCCTAAACTTTAGTCTAAACACCTTGTTTTTCTATTTTAGTCTCAATGGGCTGTGTGCTCTGATATTGCAATTTGTGAGACCATCTCCCATGCAACGGACATTGCGTGACTGTGGCAATGTTTTTGCAAAATAAAATGATGTGGTTTATTACACATCTGAAGACAGTTCCGAAGGTAAATGTCCACTGTGTGGTGCTAAAAGGGGTGAAATGTTCTCCCAAACAAATTAGGTTTTTAAGATTAATGTACTATCGAGATTAAATGAACAAAACCAACCTCCCTACCCGAAACTTTAAACCTAACCGATAGTGACATAAAAAGCAAAAGAAACGAAAATTCAAACTTTCTGATGAAATTTCTGAAGCAGCCACGTAATTTTGTGGTGTTTCTATGACACTTTCTGTTCAAATGTTGAATAGCGTGCTCTTCGTGACTCATACCCTGGTCCTTTGCTGCAGCAGTTGCTCTGCGGCAACTGCTGCAGCCTATAGACGAACTTGAGTGAACTCGCGTCCAATGACAGGCGCCCACGCCGTCACTGTATCAAAGCCCGCCAGAATGGGCGTGGCTAGAGTGCATATAAGCGTAAGTTCGTAGGCTGGAACCCTGATTTTCATCTATTCAGCGAAGCTCTTCGCATCTCTGAACTGCAGCAAGCTTGGACAGCGCTCGAAGAAGCCGGCCACCTTCGCCACCTTCAGCCATCCTGCGAGCTACGCCATCCGGCGACGTATCCTTTTTAGAGCAAGCTAGTTCCTCAGCGAACTTCACAAAAAGAGCAACGAGCGTCTTTTTAAAGATGCCTCGCACCACCTGCGCCTCATGCCGCGCCCCTCTCAGCGCCGGAGACCGCCACCTCATCTGCGCTCTCTGCCTGGGACTGGAACATGCAGAGCTCGCCCTCGCTGACGGCGGATGCGATCTCTGCGAGGAGCTTCCGATGTCGACCCTGCGGGCTTGACTCGAAGCACTCAAAACCGAAGCCGCAGCGCCGCCTTTCGTTTCGCCGCGCAGAAAGAAGCGCCGCTCCCAAAGGCTGGCGGAACCGGTGTTAGAAGCGACTACCTCGCCGGAGCCTCTCCCTCGAGCCTCGCTTTCACCCTCCCCGCCCCCCCGGGACGCGCAGTTGCCGCAGAGCGGCCACACTGTTGCCATCTCGGATGACGAGGCGGAGGATAAGGGCTGCTGTTCCATCATGGCTTTGGACAGCGAGGAGTGGTCAGGCTCCCAAGCCTCCTCCTCGGCCCAGGAATCCAGCAGGACCCACGCCGGAGTCGAGGAAGAACTAACGCCTCCTCACACAGGCCGTCGACCGCCTCGGGCTCGAGTGGTCACCGCCCTCTGAGCAGGCTCCCAACAGACTCGACGGCTGCTTTCTTCAGAGCTGTCGCCGCGGCGCCAGCGGCCGGCCGCTCCTTCCTGCCGGAACTCCACGGCGAGCTCTCTAAATCGTGGAACGCGCTCTCTCGGCCAGGAACCGATCCCATGTCTCCACCTCTCTCGCTTCGGTGGACGGCGCCACCGAGAGGGGCCACTCTTCCATCCCCCCGGTCGAGGATTCCGTAGCAGCACACCTTTGCCCGCCCTCCGCGAGATGGCGGTCTAAGCCAGTGCTCCCGTCTAAGGCCTGCAGAACTACTTCCGCCTGTGTTGGCCGCGCCTATGCCGCCGCTGGCCAAGCCGCATCTGCTCTGCATTCCATGGCCGTTTTACAGATCCTCCAAGCGGACCTTCTTCAAGAGTGGGATGAGAAAGGCAGGCACCCAGAGACTGTTTCAGATTTAAGGAGCGCGACGGATCTCGCCCTTCGTGCCACCAAAGCTGCAGCTCAAGCCCTAGGGAAGTGCATGGCCGTGCTGACTGTGACCGAGAGACACCTATGGCTAACGCTAGCCGACATGGGAGAAGCTGAACGCTCCACGTTCCTCAACGCGCCGCTCTCTCCGTCCGGTCTCTTCGGTTCCGCGGTGAGTGGCATTGTTGACCGTTCCGGAAGTCCAGAAAGCCACCCAAGCCATGAATCTCTTCCTGCCTCGTCGCGCTAGCTCCTCTGCAGGCCGCCCACATGACCAGCCTCCTGCACGAGCCTCTTCACAGCACCCAGCTCAGCAAAGCCAGACTTCAGCGTCGACAGGCGCCCTAGAACGCAGCTCAGACAGCCGCCACAGACCGCCGCCCCGCGGGCCTCGGCCTAAGATTGCGCTGAAACCTGAGCAACCGAAGTCCTCCTAGCTTTGTTGAGGAAACGACGGCTCAGTCCCGCCGCGGCGGACCACCGTCAAAGCTTCGCCCCTGTCAGTCCCCTTCTCTCAGGCTACTGCAGTGGTGGATTCAGCAGCCAACAAGCCGGTGATACTGCCCGCTTGCCTGCACTCAAATGCCGCTTTCACGGCGACCCAAAGAAATCTTGTAAAAGCAAACATGCCTTATGTGTAGAAAATGTGCCCACAATCCAGTGTTCACCCCTACACACAAGCATTACACTTCCTGTGTCCCTATCAGAGCCCACTCACATAAAGCAGGCACAGCCAGCTCGAGTGTTAGAGTCAATAAACGCGCCCACGAATCCGTCGCGCGCCCTTCTCTGCCCGCTCTGTCACACGGCCAGCAAACACCTCTCTGTATGTAAGTCCCATGCCCGTGACTATGCTCGCAGCATCACTTCACAGATGTGACTCTTTCCCCATTCACCTCAATCGGAAGTCACTCACAGAACAGCCTGTCCCTGCTGTTTGCGAGCAGTCATGCATAAGCACAGTAAGCGCTCACACATTCTGTTCAGCTCGCTGTGTGCGGCAATCAGGGCTGACTTGGCCATTCACCCTCTAGCTGCTACGCTTCAAAGCGTGGAAAGCTATCCCAGGGATATCCAAATGGGTGTTAAGCACAATAAAACAGGGCTATTTGCTACAGTTCGATCGCCGCCTCCCCGCTTCAGAGCGCAGCTTGAAACTACTGTGAACACGGAAGCAGCCTGCATGCTTCGTTCAGAAATAGCAAACCTTCTGTGCAAAAGGGCCATAGAGAGAGTGCCACCTTCTCTGAGCGAGTCGGGGTTTTACAGCCGTTATTTTCTTGTCCCCAAGAAAGACGGCGGCCTCAGACCAATATTAGATCTCAGGGTTTTGAACAAGGTGCTCGCAAAAAGACCGCTCAAAATGCTTACAATCAGGAAACTCCTCGCGATGATGCGCCAGGGGACTGGTTTATTTCTCTCGATCTGAAAGATGCCTATTTTCAGATTCAGATAAATCCCGTCACAGGCCATTCTTGAGATTCGCCTCGACAGCCAGGTTTATCAATACACCGTCCTTCCGTTCGGCCTGTCTTTAGCACCCGCACTTTCACGAAGTGCATGGATGCGGCGCCGCACCCCTCGCGGAGTCAGGGCTTGCGAATTCTGAACTATTTGGACGATTGGCTGATTATGGCTCAGTCACATACGGAGCTTCTGTCTCACAGGACAGTTCTCCTCAGTCATCTGAAAAGTTTGGGTCTTGCAGTCAATTGGACCAAGAGCTCACTACAGCCCAGTCAGGCAATTTCCTTCCTTGGAATAGAACTAGACTCCATGGCGATGACGGCTCGCTTATCTACACAGCAGCGCCGTGTTCAGCTGACTAGCCGCGTCCTTTCAGATGAACAGCCTTACGCCTCTGAAAAAATTTCAGAGAATGCTAGGTTACATGGCCTCAGCCGCAGCAGTACTTCAGCTGGGTTTACTGTGCATCGCTCGCTTCAGCATTGGCTAAACACCCGCGTCTCGCCGGGCTTGGGCCACGGGTCGCCAGCCGATCAGAGTGACTCAGACCTGTATCTCAGCTCTGCAGCCCTGGGCAGTGGCCAAATCGTATCAGCGGGGAGTGACGATGGGAGCTGTATCTCGCCGAAAAGTCATCTCGACAGACGCGTCCAACACGGGTTGGCTCTCCGGTTTTTGGCCTATGGTCAGTTCAGGAAAAGCTCCTTCACATAAATTGTCTGGAAATGATAGCGGTCGAGTACGCGCTCGTGCGCTTCCTCCCGGTCATTCAGGGTCACCACGTCCTGGTCCGTTCGGACAACAGATCTGTGGTATCCTATCTAAACCGTCAGGGTGGTGTCAGATCCAGGAACCTCTTCCATCTGACAAAACGCATACTGAGTTGGTCCCAGTGCCACCTGCGCCGCTGAGGGTGACGCCACGTGCCAGGCCACCTGAACGACGGCCCAGACAGACTGTCCAGAGACAATATTTCCCCAGGGAATGGTCCCTGCACGCTCAAACAGTCCAGAAGTTATGGAGCATATTCGGCAGAGCAGAGATAGACCTCTTTGAGTCAGAAGAGAACTCTCACTGCCCAGTATTTTTCTCGAAGCGAGGATGCGCTGGCCCAGGACTGGCCCAACCGCCCACTTTACGCCTTCCCTCCCGCCTCGCTATTGCCACAGGTAATGCAGAGGATCAGGGAACGCGCCACTCGGTGCTCCTCATAGCCCCGTGCTGGGAGAATCAGACATGGTTCCCGAGCTTACGCAGCTGTCACTGACAGCCCCGTGGCCCATTCCAGTGAGAGCAGATCTCCTCTCTCAAGCTCGCGGCACGATCTGGCATCCCCACCCAGAGCGCTGGGCTGCACGCTGGGTGATCAACGACTACCCGCCGCTTTGCCAGGAGGAGTAATAAACACTATCATACACGCTAGAGCCCCTTCCACGAGAAGACTCTATGCGTCCAAATGGTCTGTGTTTTCAAAATGGTGCACCGACAGAGACCTGGACCCACGGACATGTGGGGTGTCGTCGCTGCTCGTGTTTTTACAAGAGCTGCTGGATAAGGGCAGATCCCCATCCACGCTCAAAGTGTACGTGGCGGCCGTCGCGGCGTTCGCTGAACCCCTGCACGGCCAGTCACTGGGAAAAAATGAGCTGGTCATCCGCTTCCTCAGGGGAGCTAGAAGGATGAACGGGGGGTTCTTCTAGCGTAAGCTCCGGGAACCATGTCTGATTGAAGCGGTTCGAAAGGGCGGGCTTTCATAGTTTCGAGAACTACGGAAAGATCCCAGATAGGAACCGATGGGGCTCCCATCGGTTCCTATCTGGGATCTTTCCGTAGTTCTCGAAGCTATGAAAGCCCCCCCTTTCGAACCGCTTCAATCCGTGGATTTGAAATACCTTCCACTCAAAACCATTTTTCTAACTGCCCTGTCATCAGTTAAACGTGTGGGAGACCTTCACGCGCTGTCTGTCAGCGCTGCGTGTCTTGAGTTTGGACCAAGTGACTCCAAGGTCATTTTAAAGCCTAGACACGGCTATGTCCCCAAGGTGATTGGTACTCCTTTCAGAGCACAAATCATTTCCCTATCGGCGCTGCCAGCATCCGATAGCGAACGCGACGGCAATCTCCTTTGCCCAGTCAGAGCACTGAGATTGTATACTGTGCGCTCCGCCTCTTTCAGACGCTCTGAGCAGCTTTGCTTTCGCTCGAGGGCGCACCAAAGGTTTCGCCGCTCGAAACAGACACTGTCTAGATGGATAGTGGACGCTATTGCTGCTGTGTACGCGCACAAAGACCTACCATGCCCGTTAGGCATTAGGGCTCACTCCACTAGAGGCATGGCCTCCTCGTGGGCATGGTCCAGCGGGATTTCCATTCACGACATATGTGTGGCAGTGGGCTGGGCTTCCCTCCACCTTTGTCAGATTTTACAATCTGGAAGTGCCCGCCCTGCAGGCAAAACTACTAGTGGTTTAATCACGCTACAGCTCCCTGGTGAGCTGCACTGATGGGACACATTCCACACAGACCGGCACCGCCGCTCTGTCTTTCCCTTCCCACTATGTGCTTATGTATTACACACACACTGGCCCGCACTCTTGCCGGCCAAATATTATTCCCCACTCACAAGGGCTCCCCGGTCCCCCACCCCGGGGCTCATGCAGTGTATGCTTGGCACGCGACGGCGTTGACAATGGGTTCCGTAGCGTAAGCTAGCTTACGCAATACGAGAGAACCTCTCGTAAGAGAATGAATCGGTTACCTAACGTAACCTCGGTTCTCTCTAGATGAGGGAACGAGTATTGCGTAGCCGTCGTGCTCACGCCACGAGCGATTTTCGCTTCATTCAATGAAAACCAGGGTTCCAGCCTACTGAACTTACGCTTGTATGCACTCTAGCCACGCCCATTCTGGCGGGCTTTGATACAGTGACGGCGCTGGCTTCGTCATTGGACGCGAGTTCACTCAAGTTCGTCTATAGGCTGCAGCAGTTGCCGCAGAGCAACCAATGAGCTCGCTAGCTAGCCCGCTCAAGGTATGCAGCTGCTGCACTGCGTTGACAATGGATACAAAATTAAGGATCATTTTTTGGCTTCAATATCTCAGAAAAGATTAATCTTTCCCGTAGCGTAAGCTAGCTGACACAATACTCGTTCCCTCATCTAGAGAGAACCGAGGTTACGTTAGGTAACCGATTCGTTTTTACTGCACTTTTAAAACAGTACGCAAAGTGAAAATACATGGTAAGGTAGCTGCTATTGAAGCCTATCGGCAACAAGGTTAATCATGTGCTGTTTATTGTGACCAACAGAGTGGGCTGCTCACTATAGCAGCTTTAAGTCATTTGTCTTAATTTACTGATTACTTGTTCATGCCAGGTTTTTCATTAAGAACTGAACCAAGCAGCAAGTGCAATTGAAAAGGATCATCATCATCATAATCAGTTTCGAGGTGAGGTACATACTAGTTATGTTCTAAAGAAGTTATGTTGTTATGTATTATATACAATTAATGCATTTAAATACATTTATAAAAAAGTATCTGCAAAGAACAACAAAAAATTTAAGTCTGCACATTACATCATAAATTATATTGCACTTTGCTGGGAAAGAAGTGTCTGAAAAGAAGCATCATAATGCATATCAAAATAAGTTGATCAAAATAAAATACAAATAAAATGTATCATTAAGAACAACAAGTCCTTATGAAATGCCATATGAGAAAACCAATAGAAACAGTTAGGTGAAATAGTGTAATAATATATAATAATTATTCTTATACAATATTCAATATCTTTGTGACATGACTACAAAGTGGGAAAAATCCCTAACATTGGTAGTCAAGCAAGCTCATTTCTTTTTAAATTTCTCTGCCAGTTTTACACCAAGCATGTTAGTAGCCTACCACCTTACTTTTAGGAAAGTGCCAGTTAAAGGTGAAGGAAAAGAGGAGAAGATAATTAATTTTAGAAGAGAGTAAGAAGAGTGGTGTAAAGAGTGTGACCAATGACAGGTGTACCTGTACTGTGGAGTCAGTAGCAACAGTTCCTTTATTCAACCATTGTTTATCTATGTTTGTTTAGTTCATTTTTATGACACAATGTCATCTACTGTACAGTGTAGAAAAGAATAAACTCATATGTAACAGAAACGATAAACTTTACCTCTGGATCAGAATTTATTTGAGACATATTCAACAGAGTATGATGTACTATAGTTCATGACGTTACTACATTCACCACTGTCAAAATACTTAACATTACAATTACATATTTACCACTGAATAAAATTATTATTTGACCAGATTGAAAATGTCACTGGGGAAGAAATATCGTTGGAGACGGTAAATAAGGCGACTTAACAAACCAATCAAATTGAACAACATCTTTCTCACACAATCTCCTCTGTTGATTTCATTCTTGCTAGGAAAAAAGTTACTTTTTACATTTTTAATACTTAAGAAAAATTTTATGTGAATACTTGTGAATGTGAATTTTTGGCTGGATACTTAAACTTTTAATTGAGTAAAATTTCACTCAGTATCCATTGTTACACCCCTGAAAATGATACACATTAGGAAAACAAAAAATAAATCCTTACCTTGTCCCTCAGGTCACACAGACAGCTTCATTGAACGGCTTCATTGATTATATTAGAAGCGATCCAATCCCTTACAAAAATCAAGAGTTAATGGCAAATTTGGCACAAACTTTTCACAAATTTGCCACTCATTAGTTTCACATGCAAATGAGCTTTGCGGCAAACTCTTCATTGTCGCCAAAGGTTTGCTGCAGGTTCACCACTACTGGTGAAGAGATGCAAACTTCTGGCAAACATTTGCAGCGATTCAAAAGCTCAGTTGCATGTGAAAATAATGAGTGACAAATTTGAGGCAAGTCTGTGGCTAGTTTGCCAGAACTCTACAGTTCTTTGTAAGGGATATTCTCAAAAATAACTTTGAGCAACTAAACTACGATACAATTTAAACTCCTCTCTCGCGTTTTATGCTTAGTATCAACAACATGTCTGGATAAGTCACTTCAAGTAAATTTTTTATATTTTTTGAGAAAATATGTTAACTCAGAGCCTTATTTAAAGGATCTGTTAATGATACCAGAAGTGGTGCCAAGGCCAAACGTGTTCTTATTTTATTGTTATCATTTACATCCTTGAAATTGTCTATAATATATTGACATTACTGCCATTTACATGATGCTTGAAAAAATATATATATTTTGAGAGTATACACTTTATAAAGATGCTTCTTAAGTCCAGATGGAACAGCTAAACCTTGACACTTGACTCAATATTACAGCCATAGCATTTGAATTGATTTTGAAAGGAAGTGCCAGCGAAATTGGGAGTCTTTTCATAAAGATGTATGACAATCATGATTGTTTATTATTATTATTATTATTATTAAAAAGTCTGACAAGCAAGTAAATCTCCAGTATTTTCATAAGCAATTTGGAAAACTGTTACAGAAACACTTGCATGTGTGACTGGGTTACTGTGATGTCAATGCAACATTCTCCCATCATTCCACCATGCCTGTCTCTTGAAATTGTTTTTGCTTCCAATCTTATCTTTTGGTACATGTGATAGGAAGGCATTAGCTAACTCTTTTTTTTTCACGAAATTGTCCATAAAACTCCGGCACTGTGCATAATAAATAACTTTTTGTCTGAATATTAGACATGAGAGGAATTTTTCCAAGCTCTGAATCATGAAAGTAAATCAGAGTTTTAAGCAGGCACTGAGAGGGCTCTAACCTTTTCTTTTTCTTTTTCTGTTTCAAAAGTTGCTTTTTCTTTGCAATTCTTCCCATAACGCCTGCACCCCTGAGTCTTCTCTTTACTGTTGTACATATAACTGGTGTTGAGTGGGTAGAATTCAATGAAAGTCTCAGCTGCTCAAGATGACACATGGAATTTCATAACAAAGTTTGGGAGGAGCTTGTTAATATAATCCGACCAATCTCATCACCAGAGTAAGCATATATAAACAGCTGCTTACCTCCATGGTGGCGACGATCCTTCCGGCATTTGACCACACCCTAACCTGAAGATGTCCATCGAACTCAAACTATTCACCTCTGACCATGAATTCTCAACTGCCCTTGACTCTCCACAACACCTTGAGTCCAGGATCATCTCTCCTTCTCAATGTGTTTTTTTCAACCTCCGGACTCAATTTGTATTTTTCAACCTCTGGACTCAAATTGGGGTCACCAATCTACAGTACATGCTTGGAATCATCCACACCCAATGCCGCCGCAGGAACACATCTTCTCCTCCTCCCTCGAGATCAGACAGCCACGACTGCCGCCTCCAGCATGCCCATTTTCCCAGCTATTCACAACATTGCCAAATGGACATGCTTTAACAGCTGCAGACATCCCGTTCTTGTGCCGTTCAAACAAATCACAGCTTTTCGTTCTGTGCGTTACAGCGAAACGTGGTGATTCACTCATACCGACAACACATACTCCTCCTGCTAACCCTCCCAAATGCTCCAAATCGGCTGCTCCCAGACAAAACACATCCTTTACACCCGTAATTCTTTCATCTCAAACAACCAGCACCATTAGAAACATTTCCCCTAATGCAAACACAGAAGTGCGGTGCCTGCGAAGACTCTTCAGTCGCGGCACACCTGTCCCAATCCCCGCCCCTGCCGGGCTACTTCCTCCCTCCTCTCTCACTCTCCACCCTCCCAATGCAAATCCTTGCTCAATAGCAGACCTTTCAGCAAATTTACCTCCCAATTTACAATTAGAAAATCTCCCATTTTCAGGATTTTCCACGGCATATACCAGCCATACTCCCCTCTCTGCTATGACCATTAGTACAAATATCTCCACTTATTATCAGCAACCTGTTCTCTCTACCAATGGTCCTCCTTCCATCCCTCCCTATCCATGGGCTACGGGAGCGGAAAGAGAGGAAAGTAGTTAGGTAGTTAGAGGGGGGTATAGCGAAGAGCCGAAACTACCGCTGCCGACCCATTCCGCTCTATGTTATAGACCATTCTAACTACCAAGACAACTTTCCTCTCTTCGGAAACGATCCTATTGTGAGGCTGCCTCTGCAAATTACCACATTTCTGAACTCTGAAGACAACTTTCCTCTCTTCGGAAACGATCCTATTGTGAGGCTGCCTCTGCAAATTACCACATTTCTGAACTCTGAAGACAACTTTCCTCTCTTCGGAAACGATCCTATTGTGAGGCTGCCTCTGCAAATTACCACATTTCTGAACCCTTCTAAGCTTCCTTTCCCAAAGAAAATATTGATAGGATCATGTCAATAATCTCCAACTTCTTATCAATACCAAATTGTACCAAGCGCGATCTCCTCTCCCTCCTCTGTCATTTATATTTTTCCATTTGCATAATCCCACAAGGTCACACTTTCACCTCTTTTCTCCTCTCATTAGCCTCATCCGTCAACTCACCAAACAAACTGTAACCCTAGAGAAATCATGCTGCACAGACTTGCAACTATGGCTACATTTTCTCAAACACTGGAACGATCTCACTTTCTTTTACGATGATTTCATTTCCTCCACTGCTGACATCCTGTACATTGTACAATCACGTCAAGAGTTCTCCCATTCTAATGATCCTGTAAAGTTGGTGTCTAGTAGTGGAAGAGAAAGAGAGGAGATGCAGGAGTGGAATCTTTAAATCCTTTATTTATAATTGCTGGAGTGGAAAAAACGCTAAACATTACAAACAACTTAACACTTCATAAACTCAACGCTATACTTCAAAAACTCATCCATTTGTACATGGATGCATTCCCATCCATCGGATTCGGAGGATTCTACCAGGCCCACTGGTTTGCGTCCACCTGCCCCCCCAATCTAATTAACAGCCTAACCACCATCCACTGCATTAACAAAGGCAGATCCCAATCTCCAGAATTGGCACCTTTTCACAGACGCCTAATATGGATCTCTATCCACAACCAATTCTTAATTCAGACAATGCACGTTCCAGGCTACTCTGACTCTCTCTCTTGCTTTCTCTCCCAGAAATTCCAAACCTAGCCTCCAGAGGCAAACCCGACTCCAACCCCAGTTCCTCCCTGCTCAGAGCTGAAATTACACTAAACCACCCACTCAAAATCCTCCATCAAGCATCTCTGTACTCCAATCTCAAAGGAATCTCCCTGCAAATTATCCAAACATACTGGACAGCCTGGACATTTTTTTAAAATTTCACGAAATCTACAAACTAACCTTCTCTCTATTTTCCATTTCATCCCTCATCTCACATCTCAATCAATCCAAAGGTTTTTACACCAATACTATGAAAGGGTACCTGAGTGGCATCATTAAATAATTTTCAGAGAAAACTCTTCAATAAACCATCCAAAAGACTAAGTGGGCGGAGCCATGGAAGAGTCTGAGGGCAGAGCTGAGGAAGGGTCTGAGGGTGGAGGTATGGGAGGCAGAGCCGTGAGAGCCTTGAGGAGAGGAGCTATGGAAGGCAGAGCCATGCAAGACTCTGGGGGTGGAGCTGTGGAAGGCAGAGCCCTGAGAGACTCGAGTGGCGAAGCCATGGAAGACTCTGGGCATGGAGCAGTGGAAGGTGGAGCTGTGAGAGGCTCGAGGGGCGAAGCCATGGAAGACTCTGGGCATGGAGCAGTGGAAGGTGGAGCTGTGAGAGGCTCGAGGGGCAAAGCCATGGAAGGCAGAGCCATGGGAGGCTCGAGGGAAGAGTCTTTGGAAGGCTCGGGGCTGAGAGCCATGGAAGGCTTAGGGCTGAGAGCCATGGAAGAGAGTATAGGCAGAGACTGGGGATCAATCTCCATGGTCGTGAGCATGGGCAGAGACTGGGGAACGACCTCCGTGGTCGTGAGCATGGGCAGAGACTGGGGAACGACCTCCGTGGTCGTGAGCATGGGCAGAGGCTGGGGAACGACCACCATGGTCGTAAGCATGGAGAGAACGACCTCCGTGGTCATGAGCATAGGCAGAGACTGGGTAGGAGGAGTCCTTTTCCTTCTCACCTTCTGGCCAGCTGGGAGTGTAGATATGAGGACAGTCGAGGCTACAGGCACTGGCTCTGGGACAGTCAAGGCTACAGGCACTGGCTCTGGGACAACTGAGAGGAGATGCAGGAGTGGAATACTTTAATTATAATCACTTTAAATACTTTAATTATAATCACTGGAGTGGACCAAACGCTGGAGTTGAACAAACGTTGGAGTGGAACAAACACTGGAGTGGAACAAACGCTAAACATTACAAACTACCTAAAGAACTTAACACTTCATAAACTCAACGATATACTACAATAACTCAACATAACACTTCAAGGACTTACAAATGATGAAGGAAACTAGAGGGTATTTATACACAGGGAAATTAATGAAGGATTGGTGTGGATGATGATGAACCGATGGAAGTGATTAGGGCAGTGAACTCTAGGAGACGTAGTGCAGGGGAAAACTTCAAAGTCCGGGCAGGTCCGCCAGCCTAAGGTGATGAACTTCAACTGCAAAATTGAAATTCAGGAGCTCAACTGTGAAAGCAAACCATTATTATCTTTATTACAAATAATATTAGGACAGCCACACATCAAGGCACATTCTTAATAGCAACTAGTAGTTAACCTGCATGACAGAATTTGAATGTATTTTTGTGCTGGTCTAGGATCAGAGAAAAAATAAACACTCTTACTAAGTATTTTGTCTTAGTGTTAGGTTTAAGGATTTCCAGAAAAAATATCGAAACATTCTTAAAACAATATGACCTTCATAAGTAACAGAAATGTAAAATGAAGTAAGACTTGATATGAGAGAAAATATCTTCAATCAAGTTCATTGCTGCCTTGTTTTATGTATAAAAACCTCACTAAATTGTGTTAAATGTATGCTTAAAACAAGCAATATCAATTTGGCAATGGGGTAAAAAAATACACTTCAAGATATATGTTTTAAAACAGACAACAACACTGATTAAAACAATTCAGTGTAGTTCTTCCCCCATGTATTCACAGAGCTCCTTATAAAGAAAGAGTGCTTGAGACAGTGCAGCTCATTTTTAGAACTACATTCTGTAGAAATGATAAAGCATCCCACATGCTGACATGGACATTAGTTCTGTTATCTGTCTCTGCTAAGGACGCTGATTCTGTGTGCACTCAGAGTTAATGTTGAACTGTAATTTGCTCATGTGGAGAGCTCATTATTCAGTTTTGTCATTTGGTCTTGCTCAGTAGGGCAGCCCATTCATTGAAAATGTGTGTATGAGTGTATTTGAATTGGGGCGGATTGTCTGTGTCTGTGTAAAATCTCTATTTTGGTGCATGTTTATCAATTCATGTATATGAGTGCCTACATTTAACATATGTACATGAGTGCTATATGTTTAGTGAAAAACTAAAAGACCCAATGAAATTACTTGACAAGCACAACTTTCACTTGTATTCCTATGTGAAACAGGAATTTGACATGAAATTGTCAATATCAATAAGGAATATTTCATAATAATTTGACTCACCCCTCCATTTCTAATTTTATAACAGCACCTACATTCATTATTCTGTAAAAATCCTTTGTTACTTGAGCTGTTAAAATGCTTAAATCTTTTCTTACCAGGTTAACAGGGTTTACAGCTGTATGTTGTCATGGCAACAAAGTTGTAAACTTGAATGTAACTTTACACAGAAAAGGTTAGGAAGTGATCTTACTACACTAAATCATGTTATTTAGTAAAGTCTTGTGGCAATTTGGAACAGTAAGTGTTTTAACGCTTACGGATTGGCCCCAATCACTTGCATTGTAAGTGCCTTTTTTGTAATTTACATTTAATTTTTTAAGAAAAGCACGAAATACTGTACATCTTTTTGGTAATAAAAATTATTCCACAAATGTTGTTGATTTATCTTAGCTTGAATTGAACCCAGAATATTCAATTTATATGTTGGTTCTGTTTTCCTGAATGTTGAAGTGTGCAACTTTGAAATAAATCTTTCTGATAAAAGTGAATTGTCAATTTCTAGGAAAACAATAGTTTTTACTCAAATCTAACAGACATAGACTGAAAGCAACAAAACTATCATTTGGATTTCATGGGCTTTTTAAATGTGTAATTTTTCTGTAATTCGTAATTGTTTGCATGTGTGCTCACACTTTGGTCTAAAAACTACTCGATGCATTGTGTCTACTGTTGTGCTTTCTCTGTACTCTGCTCTCTCAGTATGTTAATAACAATGAGCCCAGTCTGACCCCTCTTACATAACTCATCCAGCCTGTCAGTGGCCTGCCCTCACACATACCAGCTTATTTTAAAGCCGCTTTGATGCCTTGTGAAACATTCCAGCTGTAGCTTCGGCGCTAGCTCACATCAGAGACTTTCAATGACCACTCACTGATCTATTTCACCTTGAAACCCAACCAGTTCCAACATGTCTGGGAATCTACACCAATCAGCCACAACTTTAAAGCCACCTGCCTAATATTTTGTAGGTCCCCCTCATGCTGACAAAACAGTGTCAACTCGCTTCTCAGATAACATTCTGAGATTCTATTCTCCTCACCACAATTGTACAGAGCGGTTATCTGAGTTACTGTAGACTTTGTCAGTTTTAACCAGACTAGCCATTCTCTGTTGACCTCTCTCAACAATAAGGCATTTGGGTCTGAATAACTGCCGCTCACTGGATGTGTTTTGTTTTTGACAACATTCTGAGTAAATTCTAAAGACTGTTGCTGATCTCCTGGGATTTTCGCACACAACGGTCTCTAGAATTTACACTGAATGGTGCCAAAAACAAAAAACATCCTGTGAGGGACAGTTCTGCAGATGGAAACACCTTGTTGATGAGAGAGGTCAACAGAGAATGGCCAGACCGGTTCGAACTGACAAACTATACTGAAATTCACATAACTACTCTGTACAATTGTGGTGAGAAGAAAAGCATTCTGAGATGTAGGTTGGCGCTGTTTTGGAGGCACGAGGGGGACATACACAAATTTAGGCAGGTGGTTTTAATGTTGTGGCTGACTGGTGTATGTCTGAACTCACTAAAATCCAACAAGAGCAGGTCCACATTTATTCTTAATGAACTGTTTCTTTAGGTGTGCTGAAATTTCAAACGGTCAATTTGAAATAATATCACATAACTAAAGAAAACAAACAGCTGTAATTGTGAGCATTAATTACTGAACAAAAACATCATGTTGTTACATAATAAGATTGGCTTCATAACTATTAAATAGTTCAACACACTTAACTTAAAAAAAAAAAAAGAGCAATAATTCATCAGAATGAACTATTTTACATATTTGTATTGATGGGGAATTACTGTATGCTGTCAGACTTTTGTACTGATGGGGAATTACTGTATGCTGTCAGACTTTCAATCCATCCAAAGCACCTGTCAAGATTCACTGTTGTCTGCCCTGTGTTTGCCTCTGTCATCTATTCCTCCCGGACTACATTTCACATAATTCCCTTCCCTCATCACTGCCAGCTTGGTAAAAGCTGCTATTGTGCTCAGTCACCGAGGGAGAGGTGTTTTACCAATCAGAAAACAGCCTTCTATGGTTTAAGAGCAAGCCTTAAGAAACAAGCATATTGTAACTAGCCTGAACATTTCTGTCATGAGGAAGATGCTTCAGTGCTCTTTCATGTTTATTAGCCTCCTGTGTCAACTGCATAACAAGAGGGATTTACCAATAGGAAACACTATTTTGTGCAGGTATGGAAGGATTTAACCTTCCCGAGTGACATCTTAGTGGAACTTGCCCTTATTGGGTAGAAAAATATTCATGCCACCAGAGCGATATGTGCCAAATGCACTCCACAAAAGGGAGGCTGAGAAAGCATTTGTAAGGTTTTCATCTGCCTTGAAGCCCATTTTTGCTTAAAAAATGGCTTTGGAAAAGCTTAGACCCAACTCTAAGCAGGAACTTTGTGTTTACTGATAAATCTTCCACATTACAGAAAGCTACTTATTATATTCAGATGGAAATATCCATAGGGCTTCCAGCACCATGGACAGTACCCATGGGGTATTGCGGCTTGCAGATGGGGTGAGAAAGTCACTTCCTGTTATTTTATTATGACAAGAAATTGCTTGTGGCACTTGTTGTATCAGACTATTGGTGGGAAATGCATCTTTGCACTTTGTCATTTGTAAATTAAGGTGCCTGAACCTGGCACTGCCTGACTCATGGGTGAATGCCTTGATGTGATTGTGGATCTGCTCTGTGAACTCATCAGTCGGGAATGTTTTAAATGCTCTTAACCAATTTAAGATGTTTTGACACCACAAGGCTTCACTAGGTAAATTCAACATTGGATGACACTGACCTCCTTTCTGGTGTGTTTTATATATGTCACCACTGATATGTCATGTGTTTGAATCACATTTCTTTATACTGGAGTTCTGGTCTAAATGATTTCAGAGCCAGAAAAAACACCAGTTATTTTAGGTATTTTATATGCCATTTTAGCCCTACCAGTCAGTGGTGATCATACTGTGTTTGGACATTCAAACGAGTGCAGCGTGGCTAAACAGCAGCATGTCGTAAGAAGGCGCTGATGTCATTTTGTGATATTTTGCATTCTTTAGCACTTTTGCATTGACCCACATTGAAGGGGTGTCATGTGCAGTGAGCCCAGTGGTGTGGCAGCAGCTGAGGCAGCCATCAACCCGAGTACTCTCTGAAATGTTTTTTAAGGAATCATTCTCCCAACCTTTTAAAGCGATGGAGAATAAATGAACTGCATGCATTTGCAGACATGCATGTGTTGTGCGAGAGAACCGAGAAGTCTTGATTCTGGCCCGAAAGTGTGGAGTGAGTGAGGAGGAAAAAAAAATTATGTAAGTGCACCATAGGGCAACAGCTTCGAGATGCATATTATTATTTTTGTGTTTGCAAGAACACATCATTTAATCTCTCTCCCGGTAGTGATTGCAGGGAGAAGAGACATGAACCAAGCCTTCTTCTTGGTAGGGGCAAACAGTTTAGGGCTCTGGTTTCCTCTTATGCTGATCTGTCATAGTTAGGAGGGCTTTGGCTGACCCAGGGGTTTTTCCCCACCGTGGCACATTGCGTAATTCTTTGAGGAGTGAAAGATATATCTTTCCATATCCTCCAGGATTTTGCCTGAAAAGACCTGAAAAACTGCATGGTGTGCAGGTTTGATGCAGTTTGTCCTGAGGCCGCGTAAGACTTAACCGCGCAAGACTTAGCTGTGAGAGGTAACTTTAGATGGAAATGAAGGCCGTTACTTCCAGCTAGGTGCAGAAGTGGGGCATAAGTGTGCTGCAAACATTTCTCCCACCTGTAGGAGGGTGGTAAAGCCCTTCTGCTCCTTGTGGTTCAGCACAGTAGAGGCATTCGTTCCTGAAACGTGTGGGAGCCGAGTAGGGTGCACGCCATGTTTTGGAGAGTTGGGCATACATTCTGGGTGAGAATGGCACTTTACGCAAGGGCTCGTCATCTCCATTTCTTGGAGAGAACGTAACATTTCTGATGAAGTGTATATGCCCTGCCTTCCACGTCATGATAGACACCACATATCATCAGGGGAAATGCCAAGCAGCATCAGCCCATCTGTACTAACAGAGAACTTCACTGAGAATTTCCATGGGTGAAAATGCTGTAGATGGAGAGCAGGAAGCCTGCAAAGCTTGCACTGGCAGAAGGCCTTCATCAATCTCCATGTCTAAGCTTTGTGCACTATCAGTCCGAGTTCCATGTGGAAACAGAAGGGGTGATGCAGGAGGCTATATATGTGGTGAACCATGAACAACCATGAACAACCATGAACGAACATAGCGTCTTGATACTCATGTGTTCAAGGTGAACACATCGCACATCCACGAACACTGCCCAGGCATGAAACATAAAGTACATGCCCGTCCTGTGGAATGTGTTTACCGCAGGAAAATACACTCATGATATTCCATCCTTTAAAGGTCATACATGTATGTACCACAAGTGTTACTCTTTTAGTTTATTTTGTATGCCTGTGAAAAGAACACAGAATACAAAAAAGTAAATAAAAAATCATAAAGAGTGTTACCAATCCTCTTATGTAATTATAAGTGTCAGAATAAAAACCCCAAAATATATTTTTGTATGCTGTGTTGTTTCTTCATAACCCACCAGCTACATAAGGATATACTTTGCCAGGCACCCAGGGAACAGAAGAGGGCTCTGTCCGCTGAACTCGGTACACAACTCACAGCGAAAGGGCGTGATCCACACAGAGAAATACGTCCTCGACTCTGAAGGCAAAGTTCTTCCGAGCCGATGAACAAGGAAGGCGGGACTTTGAAAGACATTTGCCAATGAAATTGGCAAAATGGAAAACCATTCGGAGTGAGTGGGGCTCTCTGGAGCGACCCCCTACCTTTGACTCATATATAAGTAATGTTGAATGAGCAGCTTGAAAGGGAACTGCTGCTTTTGCCAGTATGTTTTCAATCAATTTATTTAAATAATGGTGTTTTGTAGTTTTATTATTTAATGTACATGAATCTTTTAAAATGTTTAATGCTAGTTGTACAATATCAACAACCCCAGGTACTGAAAATAATATGCTCTAGATGTTCTGCTAAAGAACTAAATGTGTGTTCTACTGAAGAAAAACTTCTACTGGGGAGGTTGTCTATGTCATAGTGCACATATGTTTTGTGTAACATAAGGATATGTGGATAATGATCGCCTATATGTTTCACTCCAATGTGAAATGCTGTCATTTACAGAGCTGAAATATCCTTCTAAAAATCTTGTTTTCAGCAGAAGCAAGAAAGTCATACACATCTGGGATGTTGATGGGTGAACTATCCCTTTAATAATTTCCTATGTAAATATATTCTGGAATGGAACATATTTACAAAGATTGCCAAAAAATCATAAATGTCCAGTGTGTAACAAGGCATTTCTTTGACAGAACAGTAGGCCTAAATTCAAGAAAACTCCTTTATGACAAAATAAAGAAATAATTTGTTAAACATACTGTATAAATGGTGTTATTAATTGAATTTATGAATTATAAATGCCTATTCATTTGTGCCGTTGAGGGATTAACAAATTGGAAAATTCACTGTAAAGCCCTAATGAGTGGAGCAAAGAATTAAATTCTGATTGAACAATACCTTTTTGCTATCCGTTTGTACACTGATATAGACTGCAAATGCACATAATAAAGAGTAGAAAGTGATTAATTAAGAAAATAAAGATACATAAATAAGAATAATATAGGGGGAAAAATTATTTAGGTCCACTTAATTTTATTTTTTCATCTTTTTTTCTTTCTTTTTTTTTTTTTTTCCAAAACAGTTTCACAACAATTTTCCAAACATTCTGATAACCCAAGAGGTATCATTCATGTTTATATGTGAACAGTCCAGTGTTCATGTGTTTGTACAGTGCATTCGTCTGTAGAAAAAACATCACAAAGCTTAGTGTCCATAAATTGTCTTTTTTACTGGGGAGGATGTTTTGAATCCTGAATTGTATCTTTTTTTTTTTATCTCAAAAGATCAAGGGATGTTTGATTGGTAATTTTTTATTTTTATTTTTTTTTTTAAAGACTGCATGTGTATTGTTATATTGGATTCTCTCAAAGCCCTTGTATAACTTGGTTGTATCTCTTCACATTTCTCTTTTCTTTAATGAAGTTCATATTGAAACGTTATACTGACACCTTATCCAAGGTTACAAAGCATTTTCAATGCCATTTTGATGTGTAGCAAATAGCCTTTTCCATCTGTGATGCCCTGGCATCTACCATATAAGAATGAATAAGAAATGTTTTATCAGTATTGCAGCATTAGACTTCCAAGAAAGATGCATCATTCAATTAAATGCACAAAACAGACTAATAGAGGTTATTATAGTGGATGTGGTGATTCTCTATACAAGACAAATGAATGTTTCCAGACCCCAGGTAAAAACTATTAAAAATATAATAATAAGGAGCACAATTTGATGTGAATTAATTACCTCTCTGAGGTGTGTGCCTTTCATTATGAGTCCAATGTAATTAGTCTTAATGGACTCTGGCCTCTACAAGCAGGAACAAGCGATCATAATAACTATTCCCTTCCACCCACTGATGGCTGCCATTGGGGAGATTGTTCTGAATGGACACAGTTGCAGCTCAAGGGAAGCAGTGGATTTTTCAGTGCGCTCAAGTTTAAGCTTCATAAAGATCCTTGGCACTTGTGATGTTTCTTCTATACAATACTATCTTGCATAAAGCAAAACGAAAATAGCCTAGCTTTTTAACATCATCCATAACTGTTGTTAACCTTCTCTGATTAAACAGAGGACAACCAAAAATGGTTAACACACACTTCAATAGTTGATAACCTTCCCTGATCAAACAGAGGATAACTCAAATTTGTTAACACACACACACACACACACACACATGTTGTGTTTCCATGTTTTATGGGGACTTTCCATAGACATAATGGTTTTTATACTGTACAAACTTTAGATTCTATCCCCTAAACCTAACCCTACCCCTAAACCTAACCCTCACAAAAAACTTTCTGCATTTTTACATTTTCAAAAAACATAATTTAGTATGATTTATAAGCTGTTTTCCTCATGGGGACCAACAAAATGTCCCCACAAGGTCACAAATTTCGGGTTTTACTATCCTTATGGGGACATTTGGTCCCCACAAAGTGATAAATACACGCTCACACACACACACACACACACACACACACACACACACACACACACACACACACACACACACACACACACACACACACACACTTCGTAAATTGTTTACACACACAGTCAGAACATAGTATTCCTCGGACTGAATTGGTCAAGAGGAGTTGCCCAATCAGCGGTAGAGGCATAAAAGAGGGGCCGGGGACACCAGAGAGAGAGATGCACGTGGCTGCTCTGTGTGTGTGTGTTTGTTTGTCAATGTGTTATTGTGTTTCGGTTCTGAGTTTTATGTTGATTAAAGTCTTGTTGTTTGTTACTCTGATTCCTGCATCCCTGTTACAATAATTCACTCATATTGAATTTCAAAGCTGTACAGAAATGTGGGCTTGTTCTGAAAAGGCAGCACAATTATTTGTTCATAGCAACCCCACTCATGCATAAACGTTTTGACCTTCAAAACCAAGATTATAATCTTTAAAATGAGCAATTCATTTGGAAGGGTCCATTCCCTGGTAGTGTCAGAGAATAAACTATGATGAATGGACTGTGATCAAGAGCAGTTTGATACATTTTTGTAGCATCATGCAAGTCTTGCTGTATACCAAAACACCAGCTGTTCTCAATTAAATGTATGAAAAGCTTAATGGTCGAGCAGCCAAATCAACAGCTTCCCCATTGGTGTTCAAAACATTATGAGTATATTTAGGTAGCAGGGACATTCAGAGATTACACTACTCTAGTCTATGGCCTAGTTCGTAATAACATAATAACATGCTACTCTTACTTTTTCTGCAGTTTAAAGATATTGTGTATTAAAGATATAAGATAGCATGGGAAGTATGCCATTCAGAACTGATAGTAGCTGATGTAGACACATGGGGATACATTGTTGTTTTACAAAGAACAGCAAATATTCTGCATTGGTTGGGAAAACCAAATGACTGAAAGCCTTCACGTGCTTGTCTGTTAATCCAACTTCCCAGTTATGAAGTCATAATTATGAGTATGTCACGTTCAAGTGCTTTGTGGTTAGAGAGAATTGTAAACCTTAAAAACAATAATGGAATTTTTGTCCAAAATACATGCTAATTTATCCTGGTAAAATAAAATAAAATATGTAACAAACTCCTACAGACATACTGTAATCTATAAGTAGTCATTCAGTAATAAAACTATCTGTTAAGGAGGGCACAGGACACATAGTTTCTCTAAACCCAGGTCAGACTCTTCTATTTATAAATGCAAACAAGGTTTCTGCCACACAGCAAATTGGCTTCACAGTAATAATTATCTCGGAGTTCGAAGTCTGGACTCTCTGGCTCAGTATCTCTCTGTCTTATGCTGGTGGCGTGGGTGCTTTTATGCCACTCTCCCTGTGCTCACTGGAATTAGAGACAGGTGTGTAGGAATTTTACAAGTATAAATGTAGACGGGATCAGTTAAAGTGCCCATATTCTCACACCAATAAATGTAGCGAATTTGGTTGATGTAGATGAACACGGTTCAGATTAAAGTGCTGTGTACCCCATTATATATAAGGAAACAGTATGTGTCAGCAAGGAACTAAATGAAACTGTCTTTATTCTACATTATTATGTAAGGAAATGTATAACTGAATTAGTCGCATTCGACAACCATTATAAGTTAGATAAATGAAAAATAACTAGATTATTTGTCTGAATAAAATTCTCCACCATTAAAATCATAATATAACATATCATTGTATCTGCTCACAATTTCTACTGTATGGAATTAGCTTTAATTAGGGAATTATGATTAATTAATTCATTTATCATGGCTTATTGAAAACAATATTACATATATTTTGGTACAGCTTTGAAGCGAAATCTTTTAAAAACAGGGATGAGATTATTTATCAAAATATACCACAGTCAAATTATTTTACAGACAAATTGTATTGCTATTGTAAACATAAAACTAATCTAACACATACAACATGAAACAGGTTGATGAGTATTGATAGAATGTGCTGTAAATGATCAATACAGGGAAAATGAACTTTATAGAGTCTGTTGCCAATGCCATAAGAACAATATATCCTTCTTTAAATTTAAGTCTAATCGATTTGCAATCAGATTACCCAAAGTATTTAACTAATACCCAGCATATTGGTGAAAATTAGTGATCCAAACTGTTGGATTATACATGCAGAAGAATTGAAACGACAAGATCTGAATCTAGGAAAAACCCAACCTTTTTAATCCTGGAATTCCTCAGCATCATAAATTAACGGACCAAGCATCAACTTCCTACTGAAGGCCTGTCTTTAGACAATAAAATGGACAAGACACTCTAAACAATCTAATTTAAAGGAAAAAGGGTCATGGGTCAGAAAGACCCCTCAGCACGACCTTCTGAACTTCCACAGAGTTAATCTAGACTTTTTTTTTAAAGGTTTAAAAAAAAATCTGATTTGCACGACTCGAATACTAACACATTTCATCATAATCCAGGATAATTCTACAAAGTCACAGTACTTTACCGATTTAACCTTCTAAAATGTACAGAATGCATTTAAATCCACGATTTATACAATACCTAAGCTTGCTAGGTAATTCTGACAATTGGTTTGAACTGTGGTAACTTGTATAGCTGACAAGTTAATGATTATAGCCTGATGTAGTAAGTCTTTAAAATGTGTGTAATGTTTTATCCATGTTGTATAACCAAGTTTTGTTACCTTCACATATAATATCCTGAAAAAATGTCATGTTTAGTATGTAAACATTCGCAGGCGTATGCAGAGAAAGCTGATGACAACGAATGTCATGCCTCTTGTACCATTTGCAAGATATAAATTTAATGATTAAACACGCACTATTTTGAGTGGGAATTTTGTAAAAGAATCTGAAACAAAGGACCATAAAATCAACTGTTGGAAAAGACAGCCCAGTTGACCATGTGACTCTGAAAAGTCACTTCTGATTGGCGCAGGACACCTTTGGGGATGCGGCCAATTTCAGTTCAAATGTTTCCAAACAGGAAGAACATGCTCTTCTCCTCCTCTCTTGTCATCTTCCCTCCCTGCTTGTCTCTCCTGCTCTGCTGACTGCTCAGACTTCGCTCTGACTCTTCCCTCATAGTCTACTCTGGGTCTTGTCGGAACCAGATCCATGCCATGTGAGGTCCAAGGAAGCTTGGGACTCAAAGTCCCGAGTAAGCTCATCACTCTCTACGGTTCACACACCCATGAGAAGGCCTTGCTTCAAAGCCAACCTCATCATTCATACAGACAATAACGATCCGATCTTACAAAGGTCCAAAACATTGACAGAACGAACTTTCGATCAAGAACCAAGCAACACAAAGAACGCAAGGAAACACCACTACACACAAGTACATCTCCAATATTGTGCTCAAAGTATTGGTGTATTTGTTAAATACTTTGGGTAATCCGATAGCAAATCGATGTAGACTCAAATAAGGTTAAATAGTTCTTAAGGCATTGTCAACAGACTCCATGAAGTTCATTTTCACTGTACTGATCATTTATTTCATATTCTGTCACCCTTTTCACCAACCTGTCTCATGTATATATGTGTTAGATTAGATTTATGTTTAGAATTGGAATAAAGTTTGTCTGTATTCAAAGATGAATGACTGTGGTATATTAATCTCATTCCTGTTTCTAAAAGATTTCGCTTCAAAGCTGTACCTAAATATGTGTGATTATTATTTTCAATAAGCCATGAGAATAATATCACTCCAAAAAGTGAATTAATCATAATTCTTAAAGTAGAAATTGTGAGCGGATACAACGAGTTGTTGTATTACGATTTTAATGGTGGAGAATAATCAATTTATTTGTAATTTATCTAATTTATATTGGTTGTCGAAAGCAAATAATTACATTTTTACCTTTCATTACCTAATAATGTACAATAAAGACAGATTAATTTAGATCATAGCTCACATACTTCTACACCCTAAATTCCCTTACATATATTTGTGTGAGAATTAGGGCACTTTAATGGTTCCCTTCTAAATGTTGCATACCAAATATCCTACAACTCATAGTAAAACAAGAAATCAATAGTTCCCTTTACAAAAAGCTTCACTATGATGCTGCGCTTTGCTAAGTTCTATTGGGGAACAATCCTGCATTGTAACCAGCCGTGAATATATGTGTAACACGTCAATGAACACTGACCGGAATTTATAGCCTCGGCTGGTGAGATCATTAAATGCACCTGTGGCCAGGCTATAAATAGACGCGTCACCAGCGTGTCGTCAGATCCGTTTTCTTCAGAGCATACTGTGCTGTGTGTCTCACAAGCCTGTCAGAAACTTTCTTTCCTCTGCTAGGATTTAGAATTTGTTAGGCAGTGCGCAGTGAACCTTTTCTCCTTTCCCTCTTTCTATATATATATATATATATATATATATATATATATATATATATATATATATATATGTAAAATAGAAAAGAAAAAGGTTGAAAAATGTCAGAGAAGCAAAGCAAATGTGTGTTTCCTTGTCAACGTTCTATGACTGTCAGGGATGCGCATCAGTTTTGTTTTGTTTGTTTGGGGGAAGAGCATGCTGCTCTTGCGTTGGGGCAGGGCGAGTGCGCGAATTGCGACCTACTTTCGGGCGAAATGCTTTGCGCTCGCCTCGCTTAATTCCGGGAGTCAGCGCCCACTCTTTCATCGTTGGGCTCTCGCATATATCTGGCTGAGGAGCAAGAGACGGGTCCGTCCCTATCGCTCGCTCTCTCCCCAGATCCAGCTGATCCTTCTCGTAAGCTGAAGCACGCCTTGGCGCCTCTTCATTTCACGAGGGGGCGCTGAACCTCATTTCACGCATAATAATAAAGCGGCTGAGAAATTACTGGAGGTTGTTACTCCGGCTGTGACCAGACTACAGCTAGACTGGCCACGCGAACAAGAGACCCCCCCCAAACGCTCCAAACGATAAGACAGATTTCTTTCTGGTGGCCAAAAATAAATAAATAATAATATCTAATAAAAATAAAAAAAGGGAACGCTATATTAGTCCCTTTCTTTCTTTGATGACCTCCATGACGAGCTTTCTCACACATGGAGGAACCCATATACTTCCCTTGTTAACGTACCCTCGAAGTCTTTATACTCAACTATCGTGGGTGCTGAGACACGGGGGTATTCAATGATGCCGCCAGTCGAAGAGACGCTTGCGGGTTATCTCTCACCGGGTTCGGCATCATCACTCAAGAAACCCGCTCTCCCCACTAAGCCATGCAGGACTACCTTCATGCTAGTGGGGAGGGCTTATCAAGCGGCAGGTCAGGCTGGTGCTGCGCTCCACACCATGGCCGTGTTACAGGCTTACCAGGCTGATCTACTGAAAGACCTGAGTGCGGGTGCAACGCTCGACGAAGAAGCCTTTTCTGAACTTCCAACAAAGAGTTGTAAGAGGGGTGTACCATTGCTTCCTGCCTTTATCCAAGGCGCGGCACACTCGACATCCCCTCAACAGGAAGTGTCAAAATTGATACCCATCTCAGAGAACCTGGCAGCGTGGAAACTTCTGCCAGGCATTTCTATGTGGGTTCTGAACAAAGTAGAAAGACGCTACAGAATTCAATTAGCTCGCCGCCCTCTGCGTTTCAACGGTGTGGTTCCCACTACCGTGAAACCAGAGCAGACACGTCTACTGTGGAAAGAGCTGCAAAATCTCTTGGTAAAAGGGGCCATGAATGTGTTCCCCTTCCAGAGAAAGAGTCAGTTACATCCGATTTTAGATCTTTGAGGCTTGAACTGCTCGGTCAGGGTGTTCAAGTTCAAGATGCTAACTGTCAAGACGGTCGTGTCTCAGATCCAACATTACGATTGGCTGATCACGGTCGATCTCATGGACGCATATTTCCATATTGGAATTCTGCCACAGCACAGGAGGTTCCTGAGGTTTGCTTTCAGGGACGAAGCCTTCCAGTATCCGGTTCTTCCAGTCGGCCTAGCCCTATCACCCCGCACATTCACGAAATGCATGGATGCAGCACTGGCTCCTTTGCGACTCCGGGGCATCCGCATTCTGAATTACATAGACAACTGGCTGATCTTAGCGCAGCTCCAAGAACTGGCAGTTCAGCACAGGGATATTATCTTAGCTCATCTGGTTTCTCCGGGTCTGAGACTCAACTTAAAAGAGCGTTCTCTCTCCCACCCGGGGAATCACCTATCTGGGGGTTATATGGAATTCGATCACGATGCGGTCACAGTTGTCTCCCGCTTGTATCACGTGCAAGATTGCACTGTTCACCAGTATCAACAAATACTAGGTCTCATGGCGTCTGCGTCCACGGTGATCCCTTTGGGCCTGCTCCATATGAGACCGTTTCAGCTGTGGCTAAAAGCCAGGAGATTTCATCCAAGGGCTAATAAGGGTTATGCGCCGCGTGCTTCATTCCCTTCCTATGTGGTTCAGACCCCGGTTTCTTACCTTGGGTCCCTCTCTAGGTGCGTCTCATCATCTCAGGCTGCTAACGACAGACGCCTCCCTGACGGGCTGGGAAGCGGTCTTAAGTGGTCGTCCACTTAAACTCCACCCCTAGGTAGTGGAACAAATCTGGGTGAGATTTTACAGGGTAGAAGAGGACCTTTTCGCCTCTATGAACAGCGCAATGTCTCCTCTACTTCTCCCTGAGTCACCCAGCCCCCCTGGGTCTGGACGCGATGGCGCATACATGGCTCTGAATGCGTCTGTATGCGTTTTTCCCAGGTTTCTCTGTCCCCGGGAGTCTTGGCCAGAGTTCGCCAGCAACGGTCTTGCCTCTTACTGATAGTGCCGTGCTGGCCGAACAGGGTATGGTTCTCGGAGCTAATATCTCTCCTCGACTGCTCGCCTTGGGCGATTCTGGACAGGAGGGACCTTCTGTCTCAGGCGCAGGGGACGATATTTCATCCCCGGCCCGAATTGTGGAAACTTCATGTTTGGCCCCTGAAGGGTACCAACTGAGGGACACAGGGCTGTCACCTGAGGTTATCGAGACCATTCTTAGTGCTAGGGAGAATCTACACCAATGTGGTGTCTTCGAAAAGTGTTGCAGTTCACATGGTGCAGATCCAGTTAACTGCCAAATTGTTTCAGTTCTGGACTTTCTGCAGGAAAAACTGTCAGCAGGCATATGCCCCGCTACTCTCTGGGTTTATGTGGCCTTGCCACACCTTGATGGACGGGGTGCCTTTGGGAAGGCATCCTCTACTCGCTCGCTTCATTCATGGAGCCATGTGACTGAGGTCTCCTGTTAGGACCAGAACTCCTTCATGGGAATTAGCAATAGTCCTGGAGGGTCTGGTTGAGACCCCCTTTGAACCTCTAGAGTCAGCGTCTAACAGACTTCTGACTGTCAGAAGTCTGTTAGACGCTGACTCTAGAGGTTCAAAGGGGGTCTCAAGCATCTCGTTCCACTTTTTTCAGGGAACAAGGGTTACACATGTAACCCGAGACGTTTCTTTCTATTGGACTGTAAATCCATGTCTATCCATGCAGCTCTCTCATCTTCTCACTCCATGCTGTGTAAACACTGTTCTTTAACCCAGTGACTAAATATTTGATCCTTCCTGTGAAAACACTACACATGTCCCAAAATTTGTCAGCATGACTAAATTGGTGACTGAAAACCCATCATCTGCTCCACTTAACTCTTCGCTAAAAATGTGTTCAAATGGCATGACGGCTAAGGTGTATTTATACATTAATTTCTTTAAAGCACATATATGTGGGTACATAAGGTGTAAAGCTGTAAATGTGATACGTTTAAAATAAAATGTTCCCCCAAATTGTAATATAAATTTACTTGCAGAGCAAGTAAAAATTTTAAGCACTGGAAATCCTTAGCGATGAGCCCTGATCCCAACTCAGTACATTGGGCATCAAAATTACCTACCTTAAGAAGGGAAGAGAAGTTACCGGTCTTAATTGTAATTTTAGGGTTTTTCAAATGCAACTTCCAAGTTGGTAACTTGTCTTTATGATAATTCCAATAGTGTGTGAAGGCAGCATGAATTTAACCTGAAATAATATTGTCAGTTCCACACAAGACAGGTCTGGAAAGTGATGACCATATTGCATTGGCTGTAAGCATTCACAAAAGAGCTGATTAACCACAAACCTCATTTCTTCATCTAAATAATTCCAAATAATTTATGTTTGCAGAATTTGCAAGTAGAAATTGAATAATGAAAGTACTAATTTCAAGTAAACACTCAGTATGGGAAAAATGGCCCACAGAGACTCCTCAGCAACATTTTCTACTTGGAAATCATTTTATCACAGGGTTGTCTATATAAAACCATGAATCCACACACAAATGCACATTCTTACAAATATAAATGTTTAATTTATAAATAAGTGAAAACACAATGAGACTAGAACTAGGTGCCACACACACACACACACACCTATACACAAACTAAACTATGTGGTAAAATGGAGAGGAGGGTACAATATAGCATTATTGGATATTGATGCTCATCATAGGAAGGCCATAAGGAGGTACAGTGATTTGTGACTCATATTATGGCCATTTGCTGAAAATTGGAAGTAATAAGCTCTATTATCATTGTTAGAACCTTGTGTGCTGGAGAAAAAAGTTGGAAGAAGAGCATTTATTGATTTATTTGGCACAATATCATAACATCAGGGGCCAATATGATGAAGCCCGTTTAGGTGTCTAGCCAGGTACATTTCAGTTTAGTTTGTGCCAACCCTGGCTTTTAGGCACCATGAAAGTGGCTCGGCTTTTACCGGTGTTCATTGCCATAGTAATTTACCCTACATGACTAACCTGCTCTGGGGCATGGTATATTCTGGGTAAGAGATCTCAAACTGAAGAAGAGAGAAAAGTGACATATAAGTGATACAACTAATTAAACTTCGTGTCTGTTGCAATGGCTTCACCACTTCTTTGCAGAGAATTAGTTTTTAGGGATAGACAAAATCCCTTGTCTTTCCTTGATACTCAGTGGTGTAGTGATGCCTGGAGAAGTGGGTATGCTCTTAATTTATGCCTCCCATTTTTTTTAAAGCAGCCCAGCAAAGGATGAATGCCCTGTGTTATAAACAGTGACATGTAAGACTACGTCTTGCATATTTAGTTCACCCCAAAATGGGCTAATAGTATTTACACACTGTCACTTAACTTCTGCAGCTTGACTTCACAGAGTAAGGATCATTATGACATTAATATTAGCCACAGAAGAGGTGCAGATTTTGCAATCAATACTTGCCCAAAGACTATAGGAAGAGACAACTACATAATTATGAATTTTGCGTGAACTATTCCTTATTCCTTAGTCTATCCACACATGAAAATTGGACAACTGTTCTCTAACCTTGCAGGTAGTCTACGGCAGTCTTTACTGGGTGTTTTAGGGTATATTTGCATTTATTCACATGCGATTGCAGTGTTTCCCATGGGATTTTGTGAGACTATGGGGGTTGGACTTCTGACTCTCTAGGGGGTTTGGGGGCATGCTCCCCTGTGAGAAAAGTTTTTAAATTTTAAAGCTAAATACTTCCATCTGGTGCACTTTGAGAGCAAAATAAAGAGGCTAGTGTTGTGCTCTTGTAAACAGTTTTGTGCTCTTAAAGCTGCAGTAGGCAACTTTAAAATAAATTGAATTGAGAAACAGCACCCCCAATTCTTCCCCATATACATGATGCTCTTCACCCCCAGCCAGGGTTTAATTGACAGCTGTTCGCAAACCAGAGCCAAGGCTTGGCTCACCAAAAGCGATTGGCTAAAATTTGCTGGATTGACACTACCTGACCAACATTTTTCACTCATGGTCTGTGGTGCTAACTAATCTCTCTTGGGGCCTCATTTCAAAAGACACCATGTTTATAAATAAAATATTTTTTCAATGAATAAATACTACATACTGTAGCTTTAACAAGTTCTTGCTCTAACCATTCTGAAAAGCAGGGTACAAACTAGGGATGTCAGTTTCAGCTTTTTATCTTTTAACGTTACCTCAGACTGCTAACGATAGCTAGCTAGTGAAGGCATAAGCAGTGTAACGTTATGCCAATTAACCTATTAATGCTAACGTTAATTTATGTTAATCATCATGATGCTAACTTCGGCAGTAATCTTATCTGTTTGCTCTTGTACACTGATGATGATAAATTGTGTGTCGAGTAGTGTATAAATGCAGTGGATACATTTAATGTTAGTTAACATCCCTCTATGATCATGTTGGAGAAAAAAATCGTCATTGGATAGTACATTTCGTTTTTACTCGCCTTACGTTTTACCTCATGTAAGCACAATGTAACTAAAAAATATATTAAGCAAACTGAGAGAGGGGGCCTCTTGATATATATTCACACAATATAGTATATTGTAATTTTTATTTGATTTTGCTTTATCATTTTAACTTTTTAAAAATGTACAAATTTCACATTCTATCATTTTTTATGATGTCATGAAATTGCATTTTTACTAATGAGACAAGCTTTTAAAATTTTGAATTTTCATACATATTATTAACAAAACAATTCACAGGGTGGGAACCTAATAATGAAAATTAGGGGCTGACAATTAACTGTCAACAAATAATTGCGATTATGATGATTAATTGCCTGTTTTAGGTGTTTCACGAATATGATGATACATTACCATACAAACTCACTATGACCAGCCAACCTGTATAGCTATTATATTATATTGTGCAATAGTCAAATATTTCTGCCTTAAATTCTTCACTTTCACACATTATTTTAAGGCTCTCTGATTAACTCACAAGCCCTTATTTCTCATGAAGGAAGACTGACTTTGAGATTGTGTTTCTTGCATTTGATCATCTCCACAGAAATAGAGCAGGACATCTCCTCTGTCTCACTGCTGCACTGCTTGAATAAATCCCATTTGCATTACATGGCTGTTAATTGAAACAGGAGTCCGTTGTGTTCACAAAATTAATACGTTTATACCTTGTTGATTTTTCATGGGAGTTTGGCGAAAGTCTCTGTAGACGGCGTGCACATCAGAGCGCTTGATAAGTGATTCATCTTCACAACTGAATGACACAAGTGCTTTTTCCTGCGCTCATCAGACATGCAGATAAAGACGAGGCCGAATCCAGCTTCAACTGTTTGTTTTCAGTAAAAGGAACTCGGTGTTCGAAACTACACAACTTTATCACTGGTGATTGAAATGTTAATTTCATTATTGAAAGTGCGGCATCATTTTATTATGCCTCACTTTACTTGTTGCCAGTGGCAAAATGAGAGTGCAAAATGCAGCCTTTTATTTGATGTTATTGTGAGACTGAGAACTGTACAAAAAGTTTTAGATGAGAAGTGTAAAAATGTTTTCGGTTCATTATGAGACCGTGGTGGGGCAAATTAGACTAGTTAATTAATGGGAAACATTGACTACTTTTTGGCTAATGCAGGACATCAGAGGGGATTTAGAAGTGGGTATACGCAATGCAGACTTATAAAGAAGTGGATATACGTATACCTCCATATACCCTGCACTACGTCCCTGCTGATATACTTACTTGCATGAAATATATAGATTTTCCATGGTTGGAAACTCAATCTTTTTCATCTCCTTGAGCCACACATTAAAAATGTTACTCATCGAAGCCATGCCCTTACTGTACTGCAAATGGTATGTATTGTGGATTTTTGCAAGTGGTAAACACTTATACCTATGTGGTGGGTGATGCAGAGAACCTGGGAAAAAACATGGTATGTCAAGCCATTCGCAAGGTGGTTCTCGCACTGCAGGGGTACATTGAGAGTTTTATTGTGTCCCTGGACATTTATCTACCTTAAAAGATGGCTTCTATAAAATAGCTGGTGAGATACATTGATACAGTGACATTATATTCACTAATTTAAACTTTTACATTCACAGTTGTTTTTTAAACTTCACTTTGAGAGCACCTAAACAATGTATCATACATTACAGTACATATTAAGAATGATCAATAATGTCATTTTTTTTGACATTAGAGTCATAGGAGCAATACACTGCACATATATTGCAATCTCCACAGCTCTAGGAGAACATGAAGCTGATAATGTGAATAGAAAGTCATTTGACAGCCTTAATGTTTAGGTAGGCCTATTGTATATGTAAGCTGATTTGTCTTTTCAGTGAGATTAATTTTGACCTGAAACTTTCAACTAATAGTAATGTTAACACATTTGAGACTGACCTACTGTACATTTCATCTGCAGATGGCTTGTGATCATGAATGTATGATTACAAGCTTGGATGCCAAATGGCCTGGCTCAGTGCATGACTCACACATTTTCCAGGAGTCTGTGTTGTGTCGGCGCTTTGAGGTAGAAAAGATAAATTGAGAAAAGTACAAAACACTTTAAAGGAATGGATAGTGACACAGCAAAACTTATACAATGTTCCCTTTTCTGTTCTATGACAGGGCTATTTGATGGTCTGTTGGTGGGAGACAGGGGTTATGCATGCTAGAGGTTTTTGCTAACCCCCTATCATGACCCTCAGATAAGACCACAGAACTGCTTCAATGTGGCCCTCTGTAAAACCAGGGTCAGGATTGAGATGATTTCTGGTATATTAAAGGCACGCTTCAAATGGCTTTATTGCTTATGAGTGTCACCAGAGCGGGCATCACCAATAGTGTCACCCCCCAAATGGGTATGTAAACCAATAAAATAAGTTCACATACTGAGATCTATTTTTCCAGTTGTTCAATCTCCATCTATGTTTGCTGATAAACTACATATTTCCTAACTTACCTGTTAGTACTTACCTGGTGTTATATTCTGTGGATATTTATCTCGTTTTGCTCCTTGTCTGGGTTTGTGTGTTGGTTCCTCCTCCGGTTATCATCCAGTTTTGTGACTCTCCTGCTTCTTCAACGTTACCTTCAAGGATCAAAGTATATTCATCTGTACATCACATTATTTCCCTGTCTGGAAGTTACTTACTTGCTGTTTACAACACTACTCTATATGGATTTACTCATGTTGTTTTCTTAACTTTTTCATTCACCTGTTCAAAAAAACTATATAATGAACAAAATATATACATATTTAAGCAATATCACATGAGCAAGAGTGCGATATGGCCCTACATCAGCACTGCTGTGATTCGGCCGTAGGCCGAGTGCCATAGGTAATTACAGCAGTGCTGATGTAGGGCCATATAGCATGATTGCAATTGTGATATTGCTTATATACAACAGTTGAATGAACAAGTACATTTAAAAAAAATTGGAAAATCTGAGTACGGTCATAAAAACACATTTGTGCATGGAACTACTTTATTACGCGACCGATCAGAATCTGCCGTTGCTGGTTCAAAACAAATGATGCGTCCAAGCCTCCGTTAGTAATTCAAAATGTTCACTTCAGAAATAGTATCAGGGCTTGTGCTGATTCTAACAAGTCATTGAATAAAGAAGGATAGACAGATGGATGTGTATGTGTGTGTGTGTGTGTGTGTGTGTGTGTGTGTGAGAGAGAGAGAGAGAGAGAGAAATGGAGCATGTTCTCAGTGGAATATAGACATCCAAGCGAAGTATTCCTCTCAATTTCAGGGTAGCCGGTGCGCAAAATGTCATTCACTATAGAAACAGCGATGTCCTCCACCATTTTAAACAGTATGTATCCAATGTGGAAACTAACAGAGCGCTGTTCTATGTAAACAATGACTAACGGATTCACTTTACGTCACCAACTGGCTCATATTACACACAAAAATGACCTTTTGCCACCACCTGCTGGCTAACATATGTAATTTCAAATATAAAGACAGTAACTCCTAACACATATGCACTATGCTTACACTTTAGTTTAGAATAGCACGAACACAAGTGGAGTAATACTCACAGAGAAGCGTCTATATATATATATATATATATATATATATATATATATAAGTCTGATTGCTTGGGGGAAGAAGCTGTCATGTAGTCAGCTGCTGCGGCGCCTGATGCTGCGATATCACCTGCCTGATGGTAGCAGTGAGAGCAGCCCATGGCTCGGGTGGCTGGAGTCTCTGATGATCCTCCAAGCTTTTTTCACGCACCGCCTGGTATATATGTCCTGGAGGGAGGGAAGCTCACCTCTGGTGATATGTCTGGCAGTTCCCTACCTCCGTGAGTTTCTCTGTGACTGAAGAACAGACCACCAAAAAGGACTCAGCGGGGGCTTCCAATGTTCCACCTACACCGACGAGCACAATCATTAGGATCATGGAGCTGACTGATTTATTTCTGGGGCTGTTCAGACGAGATCATCCTCTTCTGGGATATACAACAAAGTTTTGTCAACATGTTACCCCAACAACAATATCTGACTTCTACCGCAGATCAATTTATGGAATTGGACTAAACTTCCACCTACGTACAGCTCTTCCAGAGGTGGAGAACCTTTCTTCTGTGGAATATGTCCGAGCCACGCTGGCCATCCATTACCCCTCGCCAGAGGATGTCACTCCCATCACCACGACCCACAAGATAACTCCTCTTCCAACATTCCCTCCAAATAAATGTGGGGGGGCTAACCCTCTCCAAGCTCTGGTGGTCGATTCCCCGCCTCAGTCAACAGCATTGACTATGGAGGTCACATTCTCCCCTTACACTGAGGGTTATGGCGGGAACACCAGGCTGCTACCGATGCCTTCCATGGCTCCACCCCTCGAGCCTTCTGTGGCTCCGCTCCTCTGGCATCTCCTGGCTCCGCTTTCCTTGGCTCCACCCGTCAAACCTCTCCTGGCTCCACAAACCTTCATAGAGCGTTCTATGGCACCACCCTCAGAGTCTCCTATGGCTCAGCCTGCTTCACCAAGATCTCCTAAATCTCCAATCCCTTCTCCTGTTGCTCCACCTGCCTTCGTCAAGCCTACCTCGGCTACACCCTCAACCCTCACAACTCCACCTCCTATGACTTAGTCTGCTCCGATTCCTGTTGCTCAGCTTCCGGATCCACCTATGGCCCTTCCACCTCCACTGGTTCCATCAAGCACGATGACCCTTCCTCCTCCGCTTCTCCTCATCTGGGTTTGTGTGTTGGTTCCTCCTCCATTATCGTCCAGTGTTGTGACTCCTGCTTCTTCAAAGTTACCTGCAAGGATCAAAGTATATTTGTCTGTACATCGTATTATTTCACTCTCTGGAAGTTACTTACCTGCTGTTTGCAACACGACTCTATCTGAATTTACTCATCTGTTGTTTACATCGTTTTTTCATTCACCTGTTCAATAAAACCCTGCTGTTGGATCCATATCCCCACCTCTGTGAGTTTCTCCATGACAACTCACCACTTTTAATTATATTTGTATATTTTGTCTTGATCTGCTGCCCAGAACATTTAGAGTTGGGGTTGCATCTAAAAATAATGAAGATTAAGCTTACTTGGGGCATACAAACAAATATATACATACATACATACATACATATATATATATATATATATATGTATGTGAAATTTCATGAAATTCAACTCCAGACATAAATTGGACGTGGCCCCTTTAAGATGTAAGTTTTGCTACACCTGCTTTCTGGCACTCTCTTATGTTAGAAACGTGAGAACATACATTTTGCAACAGAGCTCCCCGTTTTGTTCATCATTTGAAAATTATTTGGGTAAATAAAAAAAAATCACACAAGATGCTTATAAATTGCATTAAATATGTCTACAGAAGGGTCGTATGTAAAAAAAAATGTTTTAAGGATACATATGGATTGCATGTGTGGAGTTTGACCATGTGTTGTGCACACATGCAATGACTGGATATGTAAATTCAGAGGGGGGGGGGTCTTATTAGAATCAAATTAACAGAAAGGGCTGGATTGGCATCTAATTGGTTTAAATCAGGCTCAGTATGTTCCAGAATGCTACAACTCTTATGCATCACCAATAGTGAACCTGCAAGGTATTTGCATTCTTTCATCTAACTGATTGACAGAAAAATGCTTCTCAAACTGCATTTATTTTCCAGGGGATCTCTCACCTGACATAAATGCATCAGAAATTTTACAACAATCAGGTTTAATGAAAAAATCATAGACACACTATGACTGCACTCTGACCCAGGACTAGAGGATATTCACAAGACAATCCAAATGTATAATTTATTTTTGAGCATTAGTCAGTGAACAAGAGATTTGTCAGTTGTGTTACAGTGACAGAGCCGGCCCAAGGCATAAGCGAACTAAGCGGCTGCTTAGGGCCCCAGTGGCCACCAGGGGGCCCCCAAGAGCACATATTTTTTTTAATTTTTTTTTTGTGATTATACTGTCAATGGACAATGGTAATTATACAAAAACGCAATATTAAATGCAATATTATGTTAACGGGCTGCAGGATGCAAGCACATTCAGACAGCAAAACAGCAATTTCACAAAAAAGGACATATCCTCTGGTGCAATGAAAAGGAAAAAGAAGAAAACAGAGGATGAGAAAAAACAGCACAATAAAGGTATGTTAAGTAGCTAGGCTAAGTTACGAGCTAACATTAGCTGGCTAGTTAGTTAACATAGCCTATGTAGCATATCTTCTTTTTTAGGAAAGTTTGATTAATCATCCGTAGATAGCCTTGACATCTTAATATATTATTAGTACAACATATTACTTAGCAAGTTTTAGATTAAAGTTTTTGTCTTCTGTGTAAAAATAACTTTCCTGGGTATATATTTTTGTAATAAAAATAAACTTCTGTTCCATAAACTTTGTACTGATAACAACTCAACATTGTTTACATTAGTCTACCATTTTGGGGTCTTTGCTATTATATTCCAATATCATTATGCCTCAGTTAGCTAGTTATGGATTAAGGGTTGTTGTTTAGGTGTACAGATGGCTTGCTGCTGTGAATAATAATTTGTGTTGAGAAAATAACATATTTTGTCATATATTCTGTCAAATATGTACTCTTATGAAACTTCCCTAGGAGCACTGTTGAAATATTTTGGACGTGGAGCACAACCAACGCCACCTGCCCCAAGTTCCAGTGCTACAGCTGAAGATGATTTTTCAACAATCCCAGATCATTATATTTATATGGATAAGCCATGCCTTTGTTTTTGACAGACAGTTGCATTACCTTCTAATATGACATCTAACATGACTAGCTTTTATTATTATTTTCATCTTTCATCAGGTCCATCCTTTGCATGCGAGGAGCACTTCCCAGCACGTGCATCCACTGATGTGGTCATCTATCCTGTCTGACTCAGAAAGGACTGATCTGGTAAGCAGAGGGCCACTGCCTATAAAGGAAAACTTCACATTCCCTGAAAAACCTGATGGCCGAAGCTTCCACTACACCTACAGAAAGTTAATTAATGGGGAAATAATGTAAGTGGAGCTGGCTCAATTATTCAAAAAGACATGATACTGTCTACAGCTTCTGCTGCAAATTGTTCTCTAGGAAGTCCACAAAACTGGTAACAGAGGATCAACAGGATTGGGTAAATATAGGTGTGCTACTGTTACATTTAAAACCGTAGAAGGGTAAAATCATGCCAGGCAGACATTGGTATGTTGTAAGCAACACAGCTACAACTAATAAAATTGATAAGGGGTGTGTTAGATTTATAGTGTGCGAATAATCAAGCATTGACAATATTCAATCATATTGGCGGCACCGATGGGCCCCCAAATCAAATTCTGCTTAGGGCCCCATAAAGGCTTGGGCCGGCCCTGTACAGTGATAACCACAACCTGTTCAAAGGGGACTTTCAAAGCTCCTTTTTATCAAGTTTTTAAGCCAAACTTGTAATACGGATGTGGTGCACAATGGTGTCTAAACTACCAGTGCACTTCCTATGAAGTGATAAAAAGTGTGGGCTAAATGTATTGAGAAACGGCATCATGGTGAGGGTTTGGGGGTGTGGATAACTTAAAATATCTCTTCAAGTTCCTAGGTCTCACCTACTTTGATTCAAAATATTGACTTTGAGTCCTCAACCATAACTATTAACCTGTCACCACCTCCTTCCACATGTCATGTTTGCCCATGAATGACAAGGCTAAAAGAAGTTGTAGGATAAGTTTGTAAATAGAAAAGGCTCCATCACTGTGGCTCACACCCACACATCTTAATCATGCTTCTACCTCATAGTTCATACAACCTAAGAGCTCTTAGTTGGGTCTTAACAGTCTAAAGAGATTCGGACCACTGCTTTGCATACCTTAGTGTTTGAATTGTGTTGTATTACCAAACAGTGAGTCTTTGGCTTTGTACTGTAAAAAGCTTAAATCAAAATTATATGATATGAATGTTCTATGAAATACAACCTATTTTGTTTTTATCTTTTGGATGGGATGTAGTGTTTCATTCCAAAAAATGCATTTGCCAAAGACTTAGACAAACTCAAAAATGAAATGCATTCAGGGGCAAATTCACTAAGAATTGATCACGCCCACTGATGCCGTTGTGTATTTGCAAAATTACCAGCCTGATTTCAAGAAAATTATGAAGACTGTGGCGACATTTTTGATAAATGATATTATGTGGTTTATAACAGGTATCACAAAAGTTCTAAGTGAACTGTCCACTCTGTGGTTCTAAAAAAGAGTTACGTATTCTCCCAAACAGAAAAGGTTTTTAAGGTTAATGCTCTATCAAGTTGTTGTAGTTGTAGTTCTCTAGTAGTTGAGCTAATGTGCAGTTTGTAATGCAAAAGTTAAAATATGGTATATCGCCTTACGAGTCATGAACTATAGTGAAACTGTTTAGAAGTTATAAGATAGAACCTAGTGAGGAACAGGGAGAAAAAGTAATAATCTTGACAATTTACTCATGATTTTTGGAAAGTGAATAAAATTCATTATTTTTGTGGCACCTACACTCACCTAAAGGATTATTAGGAACACCATACTAATACTGTGTTTGACCCCCTTTCACCTTCAAAACTGCCTTAATTCTACGTGGCATTGATTCAACAAGGTGCTGAAAGCATTCTTTAGAAATGTTGGCCCATATTGATAGGATAGCATCTTGCAGTTGATAGAGATTTGTGGGATGCGCATCCAGGGTACGAAGCTCCCGTTCCACCACATCCCAAAGATGCTCTATTGGGTTGAGGTCTGGTGACTGTGGGGGCCATTTTAGTACAGTGAACTCATTGTCATGTTCAAGAAACCAATTTGAAATGATTCGAGCTTTGTGACATGGTGCATTATCCTGCTGGACGTAGCCATCAGAGGATGGGTACATGGTGGCCATAAAGGGATGGACATGGTCAGAAACAATGCTCAGGTAGGCCGTGGCATTTAAACAATGCCCAATTGGCACTAAGGGGCCTAAAGTGTGCCAAGAAAACATCCCCCACACCATTACACCACCACCACCAGCCTGCACAGTGGTAACAAGGCATGATGGATCCATGTTCTCATTCTGTTTATGCCAAATTCTGACTCTACCATCTGAATGTCTCAACAGAAATCGAGACTCATCAGACCAGGCAACATTTTTCCAGTCTTCAACTGTCCAATTTTGGTGAGCTCTTGCAAATTGTAGCCTCTTTTTTCTATTTGTGGAGATGGGTGGTACCCGGTGGGGTCTTCTGCTGTTGTAGCCCATCCGCCTCAAGGTTGTGCGTGTTGTGGCTTCACAAATGCTTTGCTGCATACCTCGGTTGTAACGAGTGGTTATTTCAGGCAATGTTGCTCTTCTATCAGCTTGAATCAGTCGGCCCATTCTCCTCTGACCTCTAGCATCAACAAGGCATTTTCGCCCACAGGACTGCCGCATACTGGATGGTTTTCCCTTTTCACACCATTCTTTGTAAACCCTAGAAATGGTTGTGCGTGAAAATTCCAGTAACTGAGCAGATTGTGAAATACTCAGACCGGCCTGTCTGGCACCAACAACCATGCCACGCTCAAAATTGCTTAAATCACCTTTCTTTCCCATTCTGACATTCAGTTTGGAGTTCAGGAGATTGTCTTGACCAGGACCACACCCCTAAATGCATTGAAGCAACTGCCATGTGATTGGTTGATTAGATAATTGCATTAATGAGAAATTGAACAGGTGTTCCTAATAATCCTTTAGGTGAGTGTATATTGTTTTTTTCACCAGAAAACTGCAGAGATATGTACAATGAACATCATAAAAAATACTTTTGCAAAAATGTATGTATAGTAAAGTAATTCTACAGCTTCCTTGCCATGGTCGCTAATAGCACAACGTTAATGGCACCAGGCATATAGCGCTCACTTGAATAAGGAGCAATATATAATCTATAAACCTAAATTACATATACAAGAGCCAAAAAGAATGACATTTACTTAATTTAAATTTCAACATTTAAATAAGAGGGATTATTAAATAAGCTGATTAAGGTGGATTGCTGTTTTTTAGTAAATATTTAGCTAAAATAATGCATGCAAAAGTGGTGCAGCTGTTAAATGAATTAATCTCTCAGTGATTTAAAAGCCATTCATTTTTCCTACTTCTTTTATGTTTTTCTTCAAACTCACATGTACAAATATTCACACATTTCAACTCTAAAAGTGTGAGAATCACCAAGCAACATTTTCACACAAATTATATTTAATAATGAAGCAAAGCAAGGACCCAGTTTAGACTATGTAAGAATCAAGACCCTTTTAGAGTGTATTTATTCAGCTTGTACATAATTGGCATTTGCTATAACCGTTTTACTCATGCCATAGACATGCATATAAAACACTTACTAATGAGCAAAGAAGCTGCTGTTGGCTTCCTGCCCTTTCCAGATTTACAGATTGAGTAGGTTTTCTTTTTAAATGCATGCACACTGTGCTCCAAAAAGACTTTCTCCTCTCAATTTTCACAAAACATCACTGATACATGAGTTCCATTTTGAGGGCTATTGCTCCATCACTTTTGATGGACACCCAAGTATGATGCCTGAAAGTGCACCCTTTTCCATCATTAATTGGAGAACAGATGGGAAGAATAAACACATCAATCACATTTTGACTGGAATGGCTGTTCATCTTGTCTTTTCAACAATGCAGTAACATTTCCCGGCTAGTGAAATGTTCTTTAATTTCTTTTTTCTAGATGCTCTGAGCAGCTCTTCGTCTGCTTTGGGGGACAGCAGAAAGGAATGCTGTCTCCAAGCAGAGACTCGCCCACTGGGTTGTCGACGCCATTTCCCTGGCTTATCACACCCAGGCCGTGCCCCCCCCTTTGCGGGTCCAAGCCCACTCCACCAGGAGTGTTGCGTCCTCATGGGCACTGGCTAGGGGCACTGCCCTAGCAGACATTTGTAGAGCAGCGGGCTGGGCAACACCTAACACTTTCGCGAGATTCTACAATCTCCGAGTTTGGTCAGTATCGTCCCGTGTTCTCTCAGGTACCGAGCCCGTAGAACCCGGTGGCACGCTCACGATCTGACCGGGTGAATCGCTTGCACCTAGCGCCCTTCCCCCTAACCAGGGGAAACAGTGCGCCTTCATTCCCAGGAGATCTCAGGTTTGGGACACTGGTTGATTCCTCCCTAGCCCTCGTGGGTCGCAGTTCAGCGGAGGAACTCGCCGACCCAAGCCACTGCGGGTACCGCAAGCTACCCTGCACTGGTGTAGGTGCTCCACAGGTAAGGCCTCCTTCGGACTCCCCCTGTGTGTAACGCCACGGTTCTGTCACCTCTGGCGAGCGGACTCCCGTGCTTCCCTTAGGCAGTCACGGCTGCCTCGGTTGCCGTGCTGTATGTTCCCCCTCTATAGGCTGGATCCACCACCGCACCGACTTTTCCACATAGGCCCTAAGTCAGGCCTCTGATGGTTTTGCCACTTAAACTTGCCTCCCTCTCGGGTAGGCGTGGCCTCCGCAGGGTCTTCTCCGCCCTGAATAAGGGCTAAGACCCCTTCCCTCAATGCGTGTAAGGGCCCCGGCCTAAGTTGCTCTATGCGAGAAACATAGAGAGAAAAGAGGCCCGGCCAGGCTTGGCCCGTTCCCAGGTTGGCAGCCAGCACCTTGTTCCCCTTCCGGGTAACGATAAGGAATCCTGATGGCTTAAATGGGGCATTGGGGAAGGCTACGTGCAGCCTGATACAGTTGGTCGTCCTGCACGTAAGAATACCTGCTCGCTCCTGTATCAGCAGTTCACGTACACGGCTCAGCGCGTGGCGCTTTTATAAGTGGACCCCTAGTGTCGCTTCTCTGACACAACGTGGAGAGAGCGACAGAAGGGGAACGTCTAGGTTACGTATGTAACCTCCGTTCCCCGATGGAGGAACGAGACGCTGTGTCTCACCTGCCACGTCGCTGAGCCGAGCCACTGTTGTGGCCGGACCATTTCCGGCTCCTCAGAAAAATCCTGAATGAACTCCCGTATTTGCGCCGCTTAAATACCCGTATGTCCGGGGGCGGGACATGCAAATACTGGTTGCCAACTCTCATTGGCCTTTCTTCATAGTCCAGAGGTGAATATCGGCGCTCAAGAGAGACCCCTAGTGTCGCTTCTCTGACACAACGTCTCGTTCCCTCCATCGGGGAACGGAGGTTACATACGTAACCTAGACGTATTCATTACAATGTCTCCTTACATGAGGGTAATTAGATTATGGGTGAACTATTCCTTTAGGTGTTAAAAATGTATATATATATATTCTGGCACTTGCCACTCATTATTTTCATAGGCAAATGATCTTTCTATTTGCCACAAATATTTGGCAGAAGTTTGCAGCTCTTCACTAGTAGTGGTGATCCTGCAGCAAACATTTGGCAACAATGAAGAGTTTGCCGCAAAGCTCATTTGCATGAAAAAATTCATGATTTGCGAATATGCGGCAAGTTTGCATCAACTAGATTTTCATGTGCTGCTTTACAGTGCACTGATACAATAACTGACACAAAATAATGTAATGTTGGTTAAATGCTGCTGTTCATCCCTGTTTTTAACTATTTAGCTACTCTATATTAGCAGGTTGCATCATAGCTAGCTCCTTTTTGTTAATAGGCTAGTGACTGTAGTTGATTATGCATAGTTTGTAGATTTGTTTCAACAAAGCAGCTTCCCCAATTCTGCTTAATACAAAACTTATTAAAATACATTCTACTATTTGCTACTTTAGCTACACTTCCAAAGACATGATGTGAAAAATGATAACTTTATATAAATATAAAAAGTAGTCATTTCTTTTTTTTGAGAGACAATGAAACATTTTTGGAGGCAATAAAAACCATGTCATAGATGTTGTCGATGTAACTTATGTTGTATTCATCCTAGAATTTCCCTTAATGCATGATGTGTACTCTTTTCAGCCTTCCATCAGCATCCTTAATATGGCATACTCAAAGCATGGATCATGTTGTGGTCTCAGCGTTTTGTCTTATGCCTTGGCAAAGAGTGCTCTAATATGGAGAGTGCTTATTATTTGCCATCTTTATGAAAGTACATTGGCACCACCTCTGTTGTGTGCCGAGTAAAAGATGGATAGCTTTCCTTGGCACCCCAAAATTGAAATAGTACCCACTGGTCTAAATCATGTGTTATTATTGCAGTGTTCACCACAACATGGTGCCCAAGTGCTAATCAGATTTGAGGATTAGACATTCATGTGTCAGAACTACAGAAATTATTTATTTTACATATTTTGCATCTGACCTCATGAATTAAGACATGAAAGGAGATTAAGTAATGCTGTGAAAAAGATTATGAAAGAGGAGCACCGATAGGGTGAAATCATAAATTTTACTTTGATCAGACAGCGTTGACTGATGTTGATTTAACATGACTTATGGCACAAGACAAGACAGTCTGCAGAAATACTGAGATGACTTTCAGCTGTGCAGAGAGTGTAGACAGAACAAACATTTTGATTTATGTATTTTTCAGTTTATGTATCTACTCATTCAGTTTATTTGGTGATTTAATATGGGGAATATATTAAGCAACGGAGTATGAAAACTCACTATGTATTCATCTGTGCGTACATGTGTTTGTGTGAATGTGATAAGAGATAGAACAAGAGGAAATTACAAAATAATAAATCATGCATGGCCAATCAAGTAACATTTGTATGGAATAGGTGGACAAGAACATTGGCTTATTAACAGAAACTCTGGCATTGAAATTCAGTTCATACAACTTGCCAATGTGCATATAATTATCAGTGAAAGAGACAAAATCTTTAAATTCAAAGTTACTGTTTTGTGTGCATATTGAAGATTTACAACAACATTGAAATGGATTATTTGGAAACACTTTTGAATAAACAGTAGTTCTATACATTAACATTAGTTAATGCAGTAGTTAACATTTACTAATAATTAACAATATTTTTGCAGCATTTATTAATTTAGTTAAATGCTAATATCTATACTAATACATCTTTAACATAGAAAGTAGTTCATTGTTAACATTAGTCAATGAATTGTGAACTAACATGAAGTAAGAATGAATAAAAATGTAAAAATTGTATAACAAATGCATTAAATAATGTTTGAGCATATGACCTTATTGCAAAGTAAACTTTTTTTGCTCCTTCATTTCTTTCATACCTCGATATTAACCACAATCGGCTGATTTTTTTGATGGTATGCTGGACTCAAGCCAGTTTTGTAATACTAATCAAGCTTAACAAGATATAACTGTGCAGGGTACAACAGAAAAACTTAACAGCTGGATGGGTTAATACACAGTCAAATGCCCCAAGAATGTCAGAGCATTAGTGTGGAGCATTAGTCCAAAAATGTAATATCCAGCACCATGCTCGTGTACCCATTCCAGTAATGATACTCTATAATGCCAGCACACTCCTAGCCTAAAATAATTTTTTTGAAAAGTTTAAAAAGAAAAAGCGTGAAAACTGATCAAAACTGTGTTTTGTTGCCTCTTTTGGCCGCAACATAAATCTGCAAAAACCACAGAGATGTAAGAGGTCAAGTAGAGAAAAGAAGCTTTTACAAGCTCTTTTCAGACTTCACAGGATCTGACTAATCATTGCCATTTGTCTAGACACCAGAATTAAGTGGCCTCGAGACAAGGGATCGAGTATCTCTGTGCTTATGAAAAGGTCTGGTCATCATGGTAACTGCTAAGGGAATAGCAGATTGACACCATTGGTGGACTTTGATTTGCAGAATAGCCCCTTCTCTGCAACAGAAGAACTAAACGCTTATACTCGAGTCAAATACAAACTGCCAGTGGAAAGATGAATGACTGGGAAGAACGAGAGATGTCTTCAGCATATATTGCAGGCTCCTATAACTAGACTTCTTTTAAATAATGACCAATTAAGTGTACCATTGAAAAATTATTAAACTGTTGCAATCTGAAAAACATTTTTGAAAAAACATTTTGCCAAAATGTAGTAACTACACATTTTGTCGAAATTCCGTTATAACCAAAATTGGGCATAATCATATGGGAAATCTGCTTGATTCTTCTGAATATTCATGTAATGTCACTTTCTAGCATGTGCCATCCCCCATCAGACATTTTGCAATCATTTAAATATGATCACATTTCCCTCTAGCTCTACCTATAGCATGTTGTTCCATCAATCTCAGGGAGACAGGTTCTGGTCCCATGGAAACCATGAATTAATTGCTTTGACATAATCAATGGTGAATGTGATACATAGGTTGCATTTTCGCCTTATAATTACATTTTTACTCCACTGATGGTTAGGTTTAGGTTTTGAGTTTGGGTTAGGAGGTAGAGGTAAAAGAAATATCTGCATTCCTGTTGACTGTATTACATAATTTAAAAATAAAATAAAAATTAAGGAACTCGCTTTTGGAATCTGGTCAACAACACTTCAGCTCCAACCACTGGGGGCAGTGATACATATTCCAGTAAACACAGACAGATTTTATAATCCATAAAATGTTTTTACTATTGGACTACAAACACTTTTTTAAATTGTAATATTTGGTGTGGACTAGAGTTTAATTGATCCAGCTTTGTTTGCTTAATGTAAAAGTCATCTTCTAAATTCTAAAGATGTGCTCTAAGGAACACTTGTGAAGGGGGTTTTGGGATTTGGTTTGTTTGAACCATGGTACGCTTCGAGTTTGATATGAATGTAACCTGGATGTGTACTTCTTTTACAAATATTTTGCAGTACTAAACAGCTTTTGGTGGTAGGCTACTTATTCAAAATAAAAAAGCATTTTTTTTTTTATCTCCTTCTCTCCCAATTTGGAATGCCCAATTCACACTTCTTAGTAGGTCCTCGTGGTGGTGTAACCTCACCTCAATCCGGGTGGTGGAGGACAAGTCTCAGTTGCCTCTACTCAAGGCTGGACTTGGAAGAGAAATCGGCTGTGTTCGCTGTACTTTTCTGCATATCACGGCGCCGTTTTGTGGTCTATTCTGCATAATAATTGTTCCAAAGAAAAATGGCGGGCTTTGGCTAATTCTGGATCTGAGACGTTTAAATAGCACACTTATAAAGTGTGCCTATTCAAAATTATTACTCAGAAATGGATCTTATCGCATGTACGCCCACACGATTTGTTTGCGTTGATAGATCTGAAGGATGCATACTTTCATATCCAAATTGTACCGTATCAATTCAAAGTCCTGCCCTTTGACTGTCTTTGGATCCTCGCACATTCACAAAGTGCATTGATGCAGTTCTCGGTCCTCTGAGACTGAGAGGCATGCCCACATTGAACTACCATGACAATTGGCTGTTACTGCTGCAATCAGAGGCTTTGTTATGCCAGCACAGACTTACTGCTTCAGCCATTTTATAATGTCCATCTCAATTCAAACTGGGGAGAACATTTGCATGGAAATTTGTTTCAGAAAGCATTGGGATTTGTGGTGGAGGTACCCGCCGTCATTCTATTAGGTTTCTTACACATGAGACCTCTTCAGTGCTGGCTTAAACGCCATATGCCATGCTTAGCACCAAGGACGCATGGGCATCACTATATCCTGACGCTGTTTAACACCACGGACAGCTCCTCCTGCATTTTACCAGTGAGGTGTCAAGCTGGGGTAAGTGTCATGCAGTGCCTAAATCCATCTGCTGTATTTCTAGCCTTAAAGGCTTTTCAGTCAGAAATATCAAACTGTCATGTTCTGGTTCGCTTAGACAACATGACCGTTGTGGCATATATAAGCCACCAAGGCGGAATTAAGGAGACTTCACTCTCAAACTGTACTGATGATTTGGGAAATATCTGGCAAAGCAGAAATTTATCTATTTGCCTCAGCTGAGAATACGTCCAACTTTTGGCACCTGGACAGGTGCAAGGAGGGTGTGGCACATCAACCGCTTAGAGCTATTGGCTGTAATTCTAGCCTTAAAAGCTTTTAGTCAGAAATAGTGAGCTGTCATGTCCTGTTTGCTCAGTCAACATTACAGTTCTGGCATATATAAACAGCCAAGGCGGAATTCATTCACCATCACTGTCGAGAATGACGTGTCACCTCCAAAGAGTGAGCATCATCTCTCCCTGAGAGTGACATATGTCCCAGGCCACCTGAAATACTGTCACGCTAAGGGGTGATACAGAGCGAATGGAGACTTCATCCTCATACTATACTGAAGATTTCTGAATTATTCAGCAAAGCAGAAATCAATCTATTTGTCTCAGTAGAGAATGCCTACTGTTCCCTCTGTTATTCGAAGTCCCAAGCCTCACTGGGAAGGGACGCAATGGCACACAAATGGCTGGCAAAACACAAATATGCGTTTCCTCCAGTATTCCTGATCCACTCTGTCATATGTAAAGTCCAAGAGGACAAGGAAACTTTTCTATTAGTTGCACCGAAATGGCCAACCAGCCATGGTTTCCGGAAATGATGGAGATGCAGTACAGCTTACCATGGGAAATACCACTGAAGAGGGATCTCCTCTCTCAGGCGTAAGGCACAATCTGGCATCCCCAGCCCCAGCTGTGGAACCCGCATGTTTGGCCCCTGAATGGAGTGCACTACATGAACCAGAACTGACATGTTAAGTCATAAACACCAGTTTTCAAGCCAGAGCACCGTCCACTAGACCCCTCTACACACTAAAATGGAAGGTGTTCGCTGATTGGTGTCTCTCACATAGCAAGGACCAAGTAAAATGCTCCTCAAGTGTGATTAGATGCAGCACTCAATGCTCAAAGTGTATGGGGCAACTGGAACTGCGTATCATGCACATGAAACCTCTATGGCCTCTATAGGCAAGCATAATGTAATCATAAAGTTCCTTAAAGGAGCAAGATGATTAAACCCACCTCGGCTGGCTACAGTCCCGACTTGGGACTTAACCTTTTTCCTAAAAGCTCTCGCAGGGCCAACCTTCCAGCCTTTGGACTCTGTTGATTTGCACATGCTCTCCAATAAGACTACGCTACTGCTGGCACTGGCCTCAGAAAAACGGGTAGGTGACATGCATGCACTATCAGTTGACAATTCATGTCGAGTTTGGCCCAGTCTTTTAAGAGCCACTGTCAAACCCAGGAAAGGCTATTTACCCTAGGTCCTGACCACACCCTTCAATGCGCAAGAGGTTCACCTTCTGACCTTCTTCCCTCCTCCATTTATTTCAGATGAGGAACAATTATTGCATTAGTTATGCCCTGTGCTGGCACTACACACGTACGTTGAGCGTACTTGCCAGTTCAGAGTGTCTGATCAGCTCTTTATATGCTATGGAGGATGCACAAAAGTAATGTCATCTCCAAGCAAAGACTTGTCGATGCAATTATCCTAGGTTATGAGTCGCAGTGTCTAACTTGCCAAATTGGTGTTAAAGCACACTCAACTAGAGGCATGGCCTCCTCATGGGCATGGACTAATTGTGTTTCCTTACAAGACATGTTTTGCAGCAGGATGGTCCTCTCAAAACACATTCCCATGGTTTTACAACCTAGACATAACCTCTCCTTCTTCACAAGTCCTCTCTGTTTAGAGCACTTGCTATTCATTAGCCATATAAATATATACTTATGCCCTTCCCTTTAAATACGGGCTCCCCATCATTACACAACGCCTGCATTCAGGCCAATATAATTACCATAAAGTCACATACACTTTCATTTAAATAAACTCCCTTCCCGAAGGGAAACACATATTCATAAGGAGTTAATTATACTATATGACTATAGTTCCTATATTCGTTATGAGCGCTCTCCTCCTGGCCATCACGAGGATCACTCACTGCGGCATGCTCATGTCGATCGTCATCCCATAAGACTGCACCGCCACGTTTCCTCTCTGGGAAGTTATGTCGTTTAGTGCAGCGTGATGGGATTCCCCATATGAGTTACTATGCATTGTCAAGTGAACTGAGTCGTAAGGGAACGTCTTGGTTACGTACGTAACCTCGGTTCCCTAAGATGAAGGGAACGAGACATCGTGAATGCTAGCCACACTACAAGACTCAGAGTTCTTGAGGCACAAGCAATGAGCTCCTTGTTCTCAGTCAGAAATTCTGAGGAAATGGTGTCTGTGCACCTGTTTTTATAGAGGTCAGTTTCGCGCCAAAACTGGCAAGGCTCAAACACCATAACCAATATTAGAATTTTGTCATTATTATAGAGAGGTTTGAAATACGTCATGTATGAAGGCACTCCCCATATGCGTTACTACACAATGTTTCGTTGCCTTCGTCTCAGGGAACTGAGGTTACGTACGTAACCGAGAAGTATAAAACAACAGAATTCTCATTACACATGTGCGTCTTTGCCTCCCGACGTCACACTATCTGCTCCGCCCCGCTGCGAAGCCTCACCAGGTATGTCAAAAATGATCATCCCCTTAGTGCCCCTCGCACGAAGCTTGGATGCATTGCTCTCACTTCCTAACCCATCGCGCTGGCTGGCCAGGACCATCCGACTCGGCTATGCGATTCAGATCACCAGGCCCCCGCCAACACCCTGCATGCAGAGATCGCGACCCTTTTACTCAAAGTCGCGATAGAGCCTGTCCCTCCAGCCAAGACTAAGAAGGGTTTCTACAGCCCTTCATCATACTAGACCCCGAAGCCGCCGCCAGGCGCCGCCATTTGCGCCATTTAGAATTTCAGCCGCCGCCAGCCAATAATTTCGTAAGCCAAATTGAGCCGCCATCTGATAAAGTTTGGCTGAGTCGGCTAGAATTATTTGCATCAAATAATAGAGACATACACACACTAAATATATAAACAATACACGAGATCTATTTTCCCACTGGATTCATAACAGCGCAGTCTTGTGCCCGTTGCCACGATACACAGACTCACTAGTGAATTGACGACCAATTAAAATTGCTCGCTTTTCCAGTACAGAAGAAGCGATGCATGTTTTTCTCGCGACTGAGGTGAAATGGCGGAAAGAAGCAAGCAAGGTAATTTTGATCTCACTTCTCACATACTTTCCTAATTCCTACTTACTTTTTTCTTAACTTAGGCCTACCCAGACTTTTGTTAAATCTTCAGGGCACGGTTGCACAAACACCTGAATCAAAGATTGATGTTATGAACCAAATATTCTGGAACGGAGAGATTTATAGCACTGAACGTGATATTACTGCAGTAACAAACCACCGCTTCCACATTGCTAATTCACGACGCATGCTTCAGTGTACATTGAAGTGAAATGTGCAAAACTTTGTCCAAAATAATAGGCTACTGATAACAGTGTGTGTTTATTAAGGCGAGACACGGCAGGCAAAAACATAGTTTTTTTTTTACTGGTCAATTTTGAGATTTTTGGATATTTGTCTTCAATAACATGTCTTCTTTCAGACTTGTGCTGAAAAAAAGTCAGAAAAACACATTTAGGTCTTTATTTTACTACACTTCGTCTGTTTGCGTCTGTAGATTTCTCATAAAATTCAACAAAAGTTTGCATTCTTAATCAAGGTGTAATATGATAAGCTTCATCCATGATAATGCCAAGTTATTGTATACAACTTAGCCTACATGCATTTAGCCTAAACACAACACATTGTAGGCTATGTGAAAATGTTTAGTAGCATACAGACTACAAAATAAATATGTACATATGTTGTGAAAGTAAAATCTGTTGTTTTCTTTATTACATTGTATTGCATTTTGTAGAAATATAGTGTAAGCCATGCATTGCTTGGAAATATTGAGATCTAGTAAATCAGTATAACATAGACAGTGGTGGACGAAGTACACATACCATGTACTTGAGTTAAAGTAAAGATACTCAAGGTAAAATATTACTTAAGTAAAAGTAGAAGTGCTGCCTTTAAAAATTCACTTGACTAAAAGTGCAAAAGTATTTGCCTTCAAATGTACTTAAGTATCCAAGTACTATGATTTTTTATGGCCATAATGTCATATATATATATATTTGAATTGAATACATTTTTTGTGTGTTTAATTTTGGAGGGAAGGGGACTGTTCCCATAAGGTATAATACATTTACAGTATTTACTGTATATATTTTTCTCGAACGCCTATGGTCATAATTATTAACATCCTAATGTTATGATACATTCACATAAACCTGCACAATGCCATTAAATATAAATATATATATATATATATATATATATATATATATACACACACACACACACACACAGCACACATACATAGAATATATATATATATATATATATATATATATATATATATATATATATATATATATATATATATATTCTATGTTATGGGAGCAGCCAATTTCCTCCAAAATTAAACACAAAAACGTATTAATGCAGTGTTTCTGCTACTCTCCAGAAAAACAATGCTATTATATGCAAGTCATTTTAGTGTCAACATAATAAGCAATGTACATTATGCGTCAATACTTACCGATAATTGCTGCAATAATAGCTGCTGCTCTCTGCCCTGCTTAAAATCATTGGCAACGCAATTTGTTTGGAACTATTGAGAGCTACACGAATCACGCGATGACGCGCGGCGAGATCACTGTCGCGAACCGCCTATGTTAGCAACTCTCATATTTAATGGCTCTGGGGTGCGCTTCCCGTACAACAACGTAACTTGCTGCTCCACTACCATAGTACGATGCACTGTTGAAGAAATCAACTTGCTAGTCACGACTGTTTCCCAAAACCGTATTGTCGCAAATTGGTTGTTCAACCACGTTGGTTAATGATGTCACACATGTGGTGGATTAAAAACTACTTTTAATGAATCTGTTCGAATTAATGATCGAATTAATGCTAGATGTTTTGCTATAAATTACGGACATGTCATCTGAGGACTCTCTCATATTTTTCTCAGTTATTTGCTTTATTTCCAGATTCAATCATAGGCTCGTTCTTATGCACTAGAGCATGTTCACACATGCACTCTTCAAAAACGGTGCTTTAAATCTATTGACAAACTAAAAGACATAAACGACATTTGTATGTCTTCTAAATAAAAGATACTGATTGTACTGAATGTCATCTTGCTTATTTGGCTCAAGATAATAATTTATTAAGCCCACATGTTATAATAACAAGAAACTCTGCTTCTAACCACAGGTCGAGAGCTGTCGTTCCAACCACACAACTCTGCGATGCTGTTTGCGAATGTTCGTTGGAACGATGGTTTCGGGAAACACCGACTCGTTGAACTATGATGATAACGACGGAACTTGCTACCATAGTTGGCTAACGATGCTTTTGGGAAACGCACCCTGGTTCACGCTTAGCAGATGCCGCCAAGGCAAGTTCAAAACAAAGCGCTGCGCTGTACTGTGATTGGTGGCTCGTTTGACCAGTTACATTTTTATCCACTCATAAATAAAAAGGAACGACTGATTTTGAAAATGTAGTAGAGTAAAAAGATATTTGACTTTGAAATGTAGTGGAGTTAAAGTAAAAGTCTCCCCAAATTTAAATACTTCAGTAAAGTACAGATACACAAAAAAGCTACTTAAGTACAGTAACAAATTACATTTACTTCGTTACTGTCCACCACTGAACATAGACATCTGTAGACATGAAGTGGCAGCTTCAGCCATTTGCAGCTATGAAAAGTTTGGCGGCTGCAGCAGCCATTTAGGTTTTGGCTGAGCCGGCTAGCCAGCCAATAACTTCATCAGCCAGCCATTATTCTCAAAACAAATGGCTTCAGGCTCTACATCATACCCAAGAAAGGCGGCAGCTTACGACCGATCTTGGACTTAGACCTTGCACAAACTCCCCCTTCAAAATGCTCATGCAAAGACACATTCTAACTTGCATCCGGCATCAAGATTGGTTTGCAGCGGAAGACACAAAGGATGCATACATCCACGTCTCTATCTTACCTCTACACCGACCCTTCCAATGGTTCGCATTCGACGGCCAGGCATATCAGTACAAGGTCCTCCCCTTCGGCATGTCCCTGTCCCCTCGCGTCTTCACAAAGGTTGCAGAGGCAGGCCTTGCCCTAATAAGGGAAGTGGGTATCCGCATACTCAGCTACCTCGACAACTGGTTCATCTTAGCCCACTCTCGAGAGTCTCTGTGCGCCTACAGTGACCAGGTGCTCAGGCACCTCAGCCATCTTGGGCTTCAGGTCAACTGAGGTTCAGAGCATCTCTTTTCTCGGCATGGAGTTAGACTCAGTCTCAATGACAGCATGCCTCACCAGCGAGAACACTCAGTCGGTGCTGAAATGCTTCACCTTATTCTCTTATTCTAATTTCCAAACAGGGTTGGGGCGCCGTGTGGAATGGGCACGCAGCAGCCAGCTCCTGAAGAGGGCCCTGGCTGGGTTGGCAAATCAACTGCCTATAGATGCTGGCTGTAATTCTTGCCCTGCAGAGGTTTCTCCCACTAATAAAGGGCAAGCACATCTTGATCCAATCAGACAGCTCCGCTATGATAGCTTACATAAATCGCCAAGTCACCGTGCACTCTCATTATATGTCACAACTCACCCGCCATCTCCTCCTTTGGAGCCAGCAGCAATTCAGGTCGTTGCGCGCCACTCACATCCCGGATAACCTGAACATGGCAGCGGAAGCGCTGTCGCGACAAGGTGTGCTCAGCGGAGAGTGGAGGTTCCACCCCCAGGCGGTCCAGCTGATTTGGGAGCGGTTCGGCAAAGCACAGATAGACCTGTTCGCTTCCCAAGAGACCTCCCATTGCATGCTCTGGTACTCTCTAGCGGAGGCTCCCCTCGGTACAGACGTGCTGGCACACAGCTGGCCCCGGGGGCTGCGCAACTATGCATTTCCCCCAGTGAGCCTACTTGCTCGGGTGCTGTACAAGTTCAGGGAGGATGAGGAACAAGTCACTCTGGTGGCCCTCTACTGGCCCACATGGACTTGGTTCTAGGATCTCACGCTCCTGGCCCCTGGACGAATGCGGAAGATCTAAGTGGCCTACCACCTGCTGTTGCAGACATGATCAACTAAGCCAGAGCTCCCACTAACAGGAAACTTTACGCCCTAAAGTGGCACTTGCTTGCAAATTGGTTATCTTCCCGATCTGAAGACCCACAGAGATGCGCAGTCGGGTCAGTGCTCTCGTTTCAGCAAGAGAGGTTGGAGGGGAGGCTATCCGCCTCCACCTTGAAGGTTTATGTAGCCGCCATATCAGCTCACCATGATGCAGTGGACGGTAAGACCCTAGGGAAGCACTATCTGATTATCAGATTCCTTAGAGACGCCCGGAGGCTGAACCATCCCTGGCCATGCCTGTTCCCTTCATTGTCATTTCAGATCTTCAGAGACCCCCTTCGAGCTGCTAGAGTCAGTCGAGCTCTCCTTGAAGATGGCCCTCCTGATTGCACTCGCTTCCATCAAGATTGTTGGGGACCTGCAAGGTTCTTTGTCAGTGACACTTGCCTGGAGTTTGGTCTGGCAGACACCCGTGTCGTCCTAAGACCGCGACCAGGCTACATGCCCAAGGTTCCTATGACCCCCTTCAGGGACCAGGTAGTGAACCTGCAAGCGCTGCCTCGGGAGGAGGCAGACCCATCCTTTTCATTGCTGTGTCCGGTGTGTGCTTTGCGTACCTATGTGGACCGCAACCAGAGCTTTAGATGTTCTGAGCAGCTCTTTGTCTGTTTTGGCAGACATCAGAAAGGGAATGCTATCTCCAAACAGAGGCTTTCCCACTGGGTCGTTGATGCCATTGCACTGGCCTATCACACCCAGGCCATGACCGCCCCCTTGCGGGTTCGAGCACACTCGATGAGAAGTGTGGCATCCTCGTGGGCACTGGCCAATGGCAACTCCCTAGCAGACATATGCAGAACAGCTGGCTGGGCAACACCCAATACCTATGAGATTGTACAATCTCAGGGTTGAGTTGGTCTCATTCCATATTCTCTCAGGTCCGAACACATAGAACTCGGGAATGCGGAACGTCTGACCAGGTATGACTTGCATATAGCGCCTTTCCCCTCCTCTGAGGTGTTCAAGTGGGCTCTTTTTTACCAGGAGAGTCCACTAGATTTGCGCTCCCTGGAGGTTCTTCCTCCTTAGCCCTCTGTTTCTGCGAATTCAGCGGAGGAATTCCCTGACTAGACAAACTACGTGTACTAAAATGAACCTGTACTGGAATTGGTGCTCCACAGGATGGGCCATGTGTGTATTTTCTGCGGTACGGTCCCCCAACGGGCGGACCCGCGTCTCCCTTGGGCAGTCCCCGCTGCCCCCTGGTCGCCGTGTTTGTAGCAACAAATCCCTCTCAGCAGGTAGGATCTACCACCGCACCATTCCCACATGGCTTGAAAACCCATGTGACGTATTGCGCCACTCTTTACCTCCCCCCAGCCTGGGTAGGTGGTGGTCTCCGCAGGGTCTTTTTAGGAGTTGGAAAAGAAAGCCTTCTCCGATGCGTGTGATAACGTTAAGATGGCCCCAGCATATGCGAGAAACATAGACATAGAGGGAGAAAAGACGCAGCCTGCTCCCATGCTTGGCGCATCGCTTTGTTCCCCCCTTCAGGGTGGGGGGAGCCTAAAAAGTTTAGGATGATTTCATTGGTCGTTGGGGAAGGTTAGGTGCAGTCTGATGCAGCCTGTCGCTTTGGCATGCAACTGCCTGCCTGCACCAGGGAAGAATTGATAGACGATCAATACTGAGTGTTCCCTGGATGATTGACAGGAATATTAATTCAGCTATAGCAAGTTGATTCTATTAACCAATCCAAATATTTATAATTTATAAAAATAAGTTATAAGTTATAAAAACATTTTATATTAAAGTTTCAATTTTAAAGATATTCTGACTGCGGTATATTTTTATAAATAATCCCATCACTGTTTCTAAAAGATTTCACTTCAAAGCTATACCTTTATGTGTAGTCAATAAGCCATGAGAATCATATTACTCCAATAAGAGAATTAATCATAATTATCTTATTAAAGCTAGTTCCCTACAGTAGAAATTGTGAGCTGATACAACAGATGTTGTTTTACGATTTTAATGGTGGAGAATTTATTCAGACAAATAATGTAGTTATTTGTCATTTATCTACATTATAACGGCTGTCAAATGCAACTGATTTCATTATAAATTTCCTTATATAGTTAAGTAGAAATAGGACCGTTTAATTTAGTTCCTAGCTCACACATACTGTTTCCCTTACAAATAATGGTAATATACATGACACTTTAACATTTATCATAATAAATTCACTACATATATCGGTGTGAGAATTTGGGCACTTTAACTGATTACTGCTTATTTGTGCAATGTGGAATACGCTGATGTTCATATCCATAGAGGAAACATTTCATTAGTGTTGACCCAGATCACAAATCACTGGTGTTGGTTTCTATGGGGACGAAAGTTCACAGGAAGTCCTAAAGAGACTCTTCCTGGGCAACCAGCCGACGCCATATTGTAAACACAGTACAGCTAATAGCCTAACACAACACTGCTAAACTAACATGTGAGCAAACTTTCATTGAAACCCCTAAATAACCTCTTTTTTGTCACACACTCCCATCTATGTTGTTTTGTCTTCAATTTCATCATATTGGGTTCTTCCCCTTAAATTTGTCCAAGAAAGTCCAAACTTCCAGGATGGTGCACCATTCAAAATGTTATTAAGAATTAATTTTGTTATTGTTGCCAATCAAGAAGATGGATTTGGCTTGAGGAAGCAAACAGGTTGCAGAATAGCCATTTTAATTAATGGGAAGTAGAGTTAAAATTTACTGAAATTTAAAGAAATATAATCTGATATAATCGATTGTAAGTGCGGTTCCCTTCCGAGGGAACTCGCACTGCGTCGTTGAAAACGACTCTTTGGGGAATGCTCCTTAGCGTGCACCTCTGAATTATGAATGAAACTATTCCAATCTTGATTGGGTGTTGCGTCATGACGTAACATGTGACGGCATAACCGGATGCATAAAAGTGACGCCGGCACACAAACACATTAGCTTTCGCTCTTCAGCAAGCGCTCTATGTGTATTGTTTGTCTTATTTGGTGTTGTTTGTCTGATTTAAAAATATTATGGCCACCCAACAGTTCATGAAGTGCGTGCACCCCTGCCCTCATTTCATTACGGGTAGGGACACGCACGCTTTATGTGTGAATTGTTTGGGAGCTTAGCGCACTGCAGGCAGCTCTCGAGGGATCTGCCTGTGAAAGTTGTGAAGCACTACCCATGAGAGTGCTGCGCTCCGGTTGGCGTGCTTTGATGATCACGGTCAGGCTCGCGTTCCCCACGGATCTGGTCCCGCGTCTGTTGAGGCAGCGGCGGTTGAGATCGTGGGGTTCGCAGCGGGATCTTGCAGATGAGAATGAGACTGCTGCGGCACTTTCTCATTTTTCGTTTGAGGATCCCGAGCCTACTGTGAGTGGTGCAGAAGCCCGCGTCGCGGCTTCTTCTGCCCACGATCAGGTCCCAATGCTTGAGCTCTCTGCTTCGAGGAAGTGGATATGCTCAGCATTGATCGCGGACGACCGTGAGTCAAGCACGCCAGTTTTCGACCAAGCTTATGAGGAGCTGATTGAGGTTGTGGCGTGTGCGTGGCCAGACTTGATATCAGCTGGCCACAAAATGAGCAGGAAACGCAAGTTGAAAGACAAATTAGACGAGCGTTTCCTGCGGCACAGATCACAACCTCAGCGCCGGGGTTTGCCGTTTTCCCGATCTCCACAAAAAAAAATATAAATATATTTCTCGAGATCGTGGGGTAAACCACATTCGATCCCGTGTCTCCAGCCCCAGTGTGGTGATTACAGGCGATGTTTTGGGGGCACGGGATATGGGCTAAAACCCGGCGCTGCCTAGTAAGCCCTGCAGAGATACATCTGCTTTAATAAGTAGGGCTTACATGGCGGCAGGTCGGGCTGGTTCTTGCCTGCACTCAATGGCTATTGGCCGCTCTATGGCAGCTATGGCGGCCACAGAGAGGCATCTGTGGCTGAATTTATCGGGGATAAAGGAAAAGGTTAGATCTTTTCTGCTTGATGCTTCCCCCGTAAGGTAAGTCTAAATCGAGTAGGGCGAGCAGATCAGCCCCAGCCATCAGTCAGCTCCTCGCACCACAGAGTTCCCCCCGCTGCAGAGCAACCGAGGTTGTTCTCGCAGTGGCGTCCTCAGGGAATCGGTGTCGGTTTCCCGCCGTCTCACACCGTGCCATTCGTGTCAAAAAAAAAAAAAGTATCCATTGTGGTCACAAGAACCGTATCGACTAAATCCTGCCGGTCTCTCGCTTCAGGAAGTCGAGAACAGTGCTCGGGAAACACCCGAGACCAGCCTCGAGAGGCTGGTTCCCTTAGTAGAAGCTTCGGGAAGGAGGTCCTACCAAGGTGGTAGAACCTCGGAGGGCTGCCCCCCCCCCCCTGCTGCAGAGCAACCGAGGTTGCTCTCGCAGCGGAGTCCTCAGGAAATCGGTGTCGGTTCCCGCCGTCTCTGACGCCTCGGGCCACATCAATTTCCAGCGGACGCACGCCGTGCCGTTCGTGTCAAAAAAAAAAAACAAGCATCAATGGCGGTCACAAGAACCGTATCGACTAAATCCTGCCGGTCTCTCACTTCAGGAAGCCGAGAACGGTGCTCGAAAAACACCCGAGACAAGCCTCGAGAGGCTGGTTCCCTTAGTAGATTTTGTAGAGGCATGGAATCATCTTCCCAACATATCTGCATGGGTCCTGCATATAATAAAATCAGGGTACAGACTGCAGTTCGGGCACCGCCCCCCCAAATTCTCTGGGGTGGTGCAGACTACAGTGGTTCCGAGCAGACTCAGGTGATGGAACAAGTAGTGCAATCTCTGCTGCTAAAGGAGGCCATAGAACGTGTTCCTCATGCAGACAGGGAGTCCGGATTTTACAGCCGGTACTTTATAGTTCCAAAAAGGATGGGGGTTGAGGCCGATTTTAGATCTCAGAGTTTTGAACCGGCCTTTGAGGAGGTTCAGGTTCAAAATGCTTACTATTCCTGCCATCGTGAGCCAGATCAGATCCAAGGACTGGTTTGTCACGATAGATCTAAAAGACGCCTATTTTCATGTATCCATCCTTCCATGTCACAGGAGGTTCCTGAAGTTCAGCTTTGGGTGAAGCTTACCAATATCGGGTTCTTCCGTTCGGCCTAGCACTTTCTCCCGCACATTCACCAAATGTATGGATGCAGCTCCTGCTCCTCTGAGACTTCAGGGCATCCGCGATACTGAATTATATCGACGATTGGCTCATTCTGACCCAGTCTCGAGAAATGGCGGTTCGGCATCGAGATGTCGTCCTTGGCCACATTCGAAGTTTGGGGTTGAGACTCAACACAAAAAAGTGTGTTACAACCATCCAGTGCACAACGTTTCTGGGTGTTGTGTGGAACTCGGTTACGATGCAGGCACGCATGTCTCCTGCACGTATCAAGTCCGTTCTGGCGATGGTGTCCGGGTTAAAGCTAGGCCAGGCCATCACTGTAAAGCAGTTTCTAAGACTGCTGGGCCTCATGGCAGAGGCATCCAACTTTATACCTTTGGGCCTTCTACACATGAGGCCCCTCCAGTAGTGGCTGAAAGCCAAGGGGTTTTTTCCCCCAAGGGGAATCCATTTCGTAAAATCAGAGTAACGAGCAGATGCCTTCGTTCTCTGCTAATATGGAAGAAACCTTGGTTCCTGTCCCAAGAGCCAGTGTTGGGAGCGTCATGTCGCCGGAAACCGTTTCGACAGACGCCTCCCTCACTGGCTGGAGCGCTGGTCATGGACGGCAGCTTTGCCAGGGGTCTGTGGCAGGACCATCATCATTCCTGGCACATAAACTGTCTAGAGATGTTGGCTGTGTTCAGGGCTCTGAGGAGCTTCCTTCCAGACATCTAAGGTTACCATGTCCTAGTACGTTCGGACAATACATCAGTGGTAGCTTATCTGAACCGACAAGGGGACTCAGATCAGCCCTCTGTGCAGACCAGCGCATCAGATAATTTCTTTGGTCCCAAGGGAAAATACTGTCTATCAGAGCATGTATGTTCCGGGGTTCAGAATCAGGGAGCAGACATCCTGTCGAGGCAGAGGCTGAGGCCCGGGGAATGGAGACTTCATCCAGAGGTGGTGAAGTTGATATGGGACAAATGTGGACCATTGAAAGTGGATCTATTCGCGTCTCGAGAGACATCCCACTGTCCATTTTGGTTCTTCCTCTCACATCCAGCCCCACTGGGGTTGGATGCCATGGTACAGGCCTGGCCGAGGCTTCAGCCTGTACGCATTTCCCCGATCGCTCTGCTCCGGGAGTCCTGGAAAGGGTCCGCCAAGAGGGCATCAGTCTACTTCTGGTTGCCCCGATGTGGCCGGCCCAGTATGGTTCTCAGACATAATCTCACTCCTGATAGCTCCGCCATGGCAGATTCCTCTGAGGAGGGATCTGTTGTCTCAGGCAGGGGGCACAGTTTTCCACCCTCGTCCAGAGCTGTGGAAACTGTGGGTCTGGCCCCTGAGGGGTTCAGTACCTAAATGCTGGTCTATCAGCGGGGGTGGTTGAAACCATACTTAACTCTAGGGCTCCGTCTACTAGGAGATTATATGGCCTCAAGTGGAATGTGTTCTCCACTTGGTGTAGAGAACATGAAGTAGATCCAGTTAACTGCCCGGTGGCTTCAGTTCTGGAGTTTCTTCAAGATCGTTTCTCTGCGGGTCTCTCCCTTCCACACTTAAGGTGTACGTGGCTGCCATTGCGGCTTTCCATGCACCATTGAGTGCTGGGCCTCTGGGGAGGCACCAGCTGGTCATTCGTTTTCTCTGTGGTACATGGAGGATGAGACCGACAACCAGGTCCAGGGTTCCTGCCTGGGACCTGGCGGTGGTTCTCGAAGGGTTATCCCAGGCCCCCTTAGAACCCCTTCAGTCGGCCTCGCCCAAGGACCTGACGTTCAAGATGGCTTTTCTCTTAGCTATTACCTCTCTAAAGAAGGTGGGAGATCTTCAAGCCCTGGCAGTAACACCAGCTTGCTTGGAGTTTGCCCCTGGCGGAGTTAAAGCCATTCTGCACCCGAGACCTGGCTTTGTGCCTAAGGTGCCTTCTAACTCGGCACGGTCTACGGTCCTGCAGGCATTCATCCTCCACCTCATGTGTCGGCAGAAGAAGAGAGGCTCCATTTGCTCTGCCCTGTCAGAGCTTTGAGCGTTACCTCGAGAGGTCCTCTTCTTGGAGGAGGTCGGACCAACTGTTAGTGTGTTTTGGGTCACCTAAGAAGGGGCTCCCTGCTTCGAAACAAACCATTAGTAATTGGATTGTTCAGGCTATTATCTCGGCCTATAAGGTGCTAATTTGCCTTCACCTTTGGCCATAAGGGCTCATTCAACTAGAGGCATGGCGTCCTCTAGGGCTCTCTTATCGGGAGTGCCCCTCCAGGAGATCTGTGAGGCAGCCGGTTGGGCTACCCCGCACACCTTCATCAGGTTTTCTGCACCTCCCTAGTACGCCTGGCGCACGTGTGCTCTCGTCCTAGCTGAGTGCCTGAGTTCAGTTTCACTCTAGGGCAGGCCTTTTTCGGCACGTGGCCTAGTGGGCATTCGTTCCCCAAAGAGTCGTTTTCAACGACGCAGTGCGAAGTTCCCTCGGAAGAGAACGTCTCGGGTTATGACTATAACCCTTGTTCCCTGAGAAGGGAACGAGACACTGCGTCGTCCTGCCATGCCCCTCAATGCCTGAGAGCGGCTTGCTTCATCGCTAGGCTAATGTGTTTGTGTGCCGGCGTCACTTTTATGCATCCGGTTATGCCGTCACATGTTACGTCATGATGCAACACCAATCAAGATTGGAATAGTTTCATTCATAATTCAGAGGCGCACGCTAAGGAGCGTTCCCCAAAGAGTCGTTTTCAACGACGCAGTGTCTCATTCCCTTCTCAGGGAACAAGGGTTATAGTCATAACCCGAGACGTTTTGTTGTAATTTAATTTGTCTTTGTTAACACGATATACTGCGTTTCCAAATATTACATGATAATCATGTTTGAAATTCCACCTGGAAAATGTTTATTTAATTTAGAAATAGTTGAGGCAAGTAGAAGCAGAAAAAGATGATATAAAGAACACAAGTGCAGTTTACTCCAAACACAAACAAATTGGAAAATATAATAGAAACCATGAACCGAACCGAAACAAGGAACATGAAAATAAACTATGACTATACTGTAACTAGAACATGACAATGAAAACAACAATGTTACGCATACGCAATACAAGACAAAGGACAATATAAAATATTAGGGCTTAAATACATGGACATGGGCTAACAAGACATGGGCTAACAAGAACATAAACCAATCACAAGACAGAACTAATTAACAGGATAACAAGACAATGAAACAAGCACTTGGATCTTAACCCCGCTTACTCATCATTACAATGACAAAATACGACTTGAAACAAAACTTACAAAACACATTAAGATGTAACATATCCCCCTCGATGTCCATCACACATAACAACGACAACAAAAAGTTAAAAGTAACCAGACATACCAGATGATCTGGAGACCATGGGGGAACCAGTGGAGCTGTTGCTTGACCTGGCAAGGCTGGCTCTGAAGCATGGACTGGTGAGACTGGTCATGGAGAATGGCCTGGTGAGGAGGATGTGGCATCATGGCATGGTGAGACAAGGCATGGCAATACTGATGTGGTAGCAAGGAATGGCGAGACAGATGAGAAAACTTGGCATGACAAGACAAGGCATGGTGAGTCAGACATGGCAGCTTAGAATGGCGAGACAGAAGTGGCAACATGACGGCGCTAGCACTGTGACAGCTTGAGTCATCAGGCACTGTCTCTGTCGGCCAAGACCTCAGGCACTGGCTCTGAGATGGCCGAGTCTTCTGCCATAATGGCAGACTTTGGCGTGGTGGCCATGATGGTGGGGAACTCAGCCGTAGCAGCCATGATGGCGGGGACCCTGGCGTGATGACCATGGAGATGGGGATTCTGTCATGGTGACAGGGGTCTCTGGCATGGCAGCAGGAATAGAATCTTCTGTAGGAGTGCTGAGGTCATCATCCGTTATGCCAACAGTAACTGTCGACGTTAGATTTGACCCACTGCCATGCATAAGGGAGCGGACAAGCTCATTCAAGCTTGCCTGAAAAAAAGTCCTTGAGGGCAATAGCCCTGAATTTTATCTGGAGTCAAAGTTCACAAAATTCTACCATAAAATCCTCAAGAGATTGATTCCCCTGGCAGAGATGCATCATGTGCATAACTGCTGGGGTCACGATCGGTTGCGTATTCTGTAATGTCAGGGCAAGCAGGAGCAGATGAAGATGATATAAAGAACCCAAGTGCATTTTATTTTTAATCCAAACAAATGTAAAAATATAAAAGAAAATCATGAACCAAAACAAAAAAGGAACATGAACTTGAACATAAACTATGACTAGACTATAACCATGACCATGACTATCACTATGAAAACAACAATATTTCACATTCACAATACACAGCAAAGAACAAATTTTCTTGTGTTGTTTATTGGTGGTTGGCAATCCAAATTTTAGTGCATACCATCAGCAACTGGTATGGAGTGTAGAGCAACAATGGGGAAAAATTAAATAATAAAAGGAATACTTTACCCAAAAATTTAAATGCTCTCATCATTTACTCACCCTTATTTATGACTTTCTTTCATCTGCTGACATAAAATTAAGATTTATAGAAGAATCTCTCCATACAATGCAGGTGAATTGCTGCAAAAGTTTGAAGCTCCAAAAATCACACAAGTCAGCATAAAATATTAGAATATTGGCATTATTGTAGAGAGTTTTCAAATAGGTTGTGTAAGAAGGCACTCCCCATATGCGTTAATAAAAGCAATGCCAGTTCACATCAGACTATGCTCTAAGAATGAGCTACCATTGTACTTGGATTTCCAACCCAAAAAACTCACTAATTAAATAAGGTCTTGGTTATGCTCGCCTCTAAATGTATGCAGAATGCTTCTGAATGAATTTCTGGTTATGCTCTAGACTCTGTTCAAGGCCATTGTTCATTATGAAGGAATGCTTTTGCACACTGTGCTTTGGCATGTTATGACATGTGATATGATACAGTGGCAGCTCCAGGGACCTGATTATAAAACCAGTGCATCAATTAAAACTCATTGGTTTTGCTTAACAAAAGAGCATTTAGACTGGAGTGTAAATTTATCAGCATGATAGTAAACCAAACAGAGAAATATGCAAAGGATTAGTCAATAATGAGTAATGACTCTGATACCTGATATATACTGCTGTACTCATATTTTATATAATAGCAATGCTGTTGCTTCACAGCTATAACAGCGAGACAAATCTGACTAACATATCGTGGCCCCCAATTATTTTGACATTTAAACCACACTTTTCCCACGCTTATCAAACCAAGAGGCATATGCAAGAGTTTTTCTCAGAGCTAGTTTCCCTTTTATGAGCTATTTTTCCAGTTAGTAAAAAACATTTATGGATGTTTGAAGATCCCCTCAAGTTCACACAGGTGTCCTAGCAGATAATCACAAATGGACATGTTCCACTAACACTAAGTCAAAATACCTTTCCCAATACATTCTGAACAGTACCTGTGTCTATTGTTTCTTTCATTCAAATCTAGCAAACGTCTTGTGAAACAAGTTGCTTAAAAAGTATGCTTTTGCCATATTTACTTAAAATGTCTACTGTTGCTTCAGTTCTATGGACATCAACCATGTGAATCCCTCTTCAGTTTGAGAATCTTCTCTTCTGTGTGATATCACCTGTACCATAAATCTTGTGGATCTATGTAAACGCTCTCGCACTTGGTTTCACTAGTAAGGTGCAAGTTTCTTTAAACCAGGGGTTCTCAACCTTTTGCAAGCTAGGCCCCCCCCAAAGCTGGTTCATTGCAGTTGGGGCCCCAGTGCCCCCCGCCCCACGCTTTATTGTTGTTATTATTATTATTATTATTATTATTATTATTATTATTATTATTATAATTGGCAGTAGCACCAGACTTCTAATGTGAGCTTGCAGGCATTATTATTATTATTATTATGAGTAGTAGTAGGCCTATCATCATTACTAGGCTATTGCTATATAATTATATGAGGTTACATGCTTTATTGTTGTTGTTATTATTATTATTATTATTATTATTATTATTATCATCATCAGTAGGCCTATTATCATTACTAGGCTATTGCTATAATTGGGAATTGGCACCAGACCTCTGATATTAATTTATGCTTTATTATTGTTATTATTACTAGGCCTAATAGTAGGCATCATCTGCATTTTTTACAGAAGCTTGCTGGTAGGTGATGTTAATGTGAGACCTGAGCCTGCTTTGCCTTGCAAAGATCCTCAATTCTTGGCTCAATGTTTGATAAACATAGCCTCAAATCATACTCGATTTGTGCATGATTGCGGTATTTCGTTTTGAGTGCAGTCATTTTTGAGAATCCTGCCTCACACAAATATGTTGACACGAAAGGAAGGAGAATCTTCAAGGCGACGTCACAGAGTTCAGGGTATTCCTGCATCAATGCTGCCCAGAATGGCGAAAGAGGGCAGGAGCTAAAGAGTTCCTTCAGTCTACTGTCACTCTTCAGCTCAATAAGCTGTTCCTGCATATCAATTGATAGCTCGTTTGCTGTGCACACAAACGGATCTCGAACCCACGCAAAAGAGCGATAATCCTCTTTAAAGTACGTCGCAAATTGTTTTCTCATTGCTGACAGGTGCTCAGACACTGATTGAAATAGGGAGGAGAAATTGTGTGACGTGCCTGCATCAGTGATAAAGTCTGCAAGGCTGGGGAACATGTCGCAGTTCCCTCGACTGATGCGGCCATGCCAGAGGTCTAGTTTTTGTGTGAAGGTGTGCACTTTGTCTGCAAGGAGCAAAATATGAGTTTGCAAAGACAGGTTGAGGCCATTCAAGCGGTCAAATATATCGACCACATAGGACAGAGACGCAAGCCACATAGTGTCATCCAGATGCTTCGCCAGATCTGATTTGATTTCTGTCAAAAACCACTTCACCTCCTCTCGCAGCTCATACAACCGCTGTAACACCTGCCCCCTGGAGAGCCAGCGAACTTCAGTGTGCAGAAGCAGCTGTTCGTGCCCTGACCCCATCTCCTGGCAGAGGACCCCAAACAAGTGAGAGTTTAGCGGCCGTGATTTGATGAGATTTATTATTTTCACGGATTGGTTCAGCACGGAATCAAAGAGAACCTCCATTTTTTTAGCAGCTAGTGCTTCGCGATGGACCATGCAATGTGTCCATTTCACAAGTGGAGCTGCTTGCTGAACGTGAGCAGCTAGGCCACACTCACGCCCCGTCATTGCCTGCGCACCATCCGTGCATAGGCCAACGCGTCGGTCCCAAGCCAAACCATTTTCACGGATAAAAATATCAAGGACATTGAAAATGGCTTCTCCTGTAGTGTGCGACTGAAGAGGCCGGCAAAACAGGACATCCTCCTCAATCTCCTTGTCCCGCAGATACCTGACATAGGTGAGGAGCTGTGCCTGCCCAGCAATATCAGTGGATTCGTCCATCTGCAGCGCGTAGTAAGGACTCTTTTTTACGAACTCTATCAGTTGCTCTCTGATATCATTGGACATGTCTACAATTCTCCTAGCGACTGTGTCATTGGACAGTGGTACTGCACCGAGTTTGGCTGCTGCACTATTGCCTATCATTATTCTGCACGTCTTGCGCTGCCGGCAAAATGAGAGTCTCGGCGATTTTATGCGGTTTACCCAGTTTACCGATCCTTTTGGCCACTACATACGATGCCTCCAAACACAGTTGCTGTGCACTGAAATGGTTGCCTGTTGCTGATGGAGGCCATCAAGCTTTCTTTTAAAATATTCAGCTGGTTTATTTTTAATACCAGCATGCTTTGTTTCGAGGTGCCTTTTTAATTTGTCATTTGCCAGCACCTCGGCACACACAACACACTGAGGTCTCAGATCAGCCGTGACTGTAAACCCAAATTGCAGGTATGCTTCATCGTACCTTCGAAGCTTTTTTGCAGCTGGTGGTGCGTCGGTTGGCTTGTTGGTCCTCACAAGAAATTTCTCCATTTTGATGTGTTTTCAATAAAGTTTAGGCAATATGTAACTGTATGTGTGGTGTATGTTGAGAGACGTATCAGGGGCTAATCAGTCGGGACTTAAATCTTTAATTAAACGAACAAAATAATTATTTTGCAGACAATTCAGATTTTATTTTAATACTTAACGATTGCAGTCCTCGTCAGTGTGTGTGTGTGTGTGTGTGTGTGTGTGTGTGTGTGTGTGTGTCTTAGTCGTGTGGGTAGTTTTAGCTAAGTGTAGCTACTGCCTAGCAGTTAAAAAAAAAATACTGGCTAGGGCTGAGATTTGATCTAAGATCTAAGACTGTTGGGGTTTTGTAGTAAAGGCCTATGTAAATCGAGATTGATAAGACTAGCGAGAGCTGGCACAAGCGAACTTGGCAAGAGACTAGACTAGAGTGAATGGAAAGCTATGTCGTGAGTCAATTTAAATGCAGTGATTTATTTTTGTGTGAGAGTGAGTGAACATTTACATTTACCTGTAAATGCCAGGGCGGGAACGGTGGCGGCCATGCGCATGCGCGATTCATTTGCAGCCTGGACGCGGAGGGGTGTGTGTCTCCTCTCTGCTCTGACTGCTGAGCGAGGCTACTGAGAGACTGACCGCCTGTGAGTTCTTTTGGACGGGAGAGGGGCTCACGGCAGCACCCGCTGTTCGTTGAGCACAGTAGGCCTAACTGCAGAGTGATTCATGCTTTCGAGTCTCCAAACACCACAAAAGTCTCCAAAAACACCAGTAAAAGTCGCTGGATTTGTCGCTTTTGACAAAAAAAAAAGCCGCCAGGAGGATGATTTGTTTGTGTTATAATCAGTGTTTGAAGTGGGGGGAAAAGGTGGCGGCACTCTCTTTGCATTGGCAAATCATGAAATTTTTACAGTGAAAAACAAAACTTGGAGATATTGCTGTTACAACAATGTATTGTTATTTATTTAGCATAGCGCATCTCACAGCAATACTCAATCGTGTTTTGAATGATTCAGTGTTGTGAACGAATTGGTTGAGTCAAAGATTCAATGACCCATTCACAAACATCTGTCTCATTCTTGATGAATCGGCCGTTTGAATGAATCGTTTGAATGAACGACTCAATGACTCGCTTAATGAAACCGCTTATGCTTATCACCTGCATTTGCGCTCACTATCGACAAACCAATCAAATTTGTTCAAAACGTTTTTTTTTAAATCAGTCCAAACAAATTTTAATTTTTATTCAGGAGTTATATATATACAAAACTATAACTTTTTATGACAGTAGTTTAGTCATAAAAAAAAATGTGCCCCAAAAATGTTTTTTTCAGTTTTTTATCCCTTCCATCGTAGCCTACTCGCGCCCCCTCGGGAGAGTGTCAAGGGGCGCGCCCCACCGGTTTAGAACCACTGCTTTAAACAATGATGAACTTCTGCGTCCTGCTCCACGCGTGACCTTACCAATGAGCTTACATCATCCCACTCATGAGCGCGCGTCACAGAGATTTACGAAAGCAAACATTTGTAGTTAAAAATAATTTAAGTATTGTTTTGTTTCTAAAAATAATCAATCATTTGGGTTCAGAAGAACTTTATTTGTCGGATGGAGTCATGTGGATTATTTTGATGCACACTAAATATGCATTTTGGAATCCTAAAAATCTTAAATTCTGTTTTGATGAAGAAAGAAACTCAGATACATCTTGGATGGCCTGAGGGTAAATTATCTGCCACTTATAAATTATCAGCCACTTTCATTTTCGGGAGAACTGTTCCTTTAATTTTGTTTTGCTGTGGGTTTTCTGGTATGTTGTGGCTTAATTTTATTGTTTTGTGGCTCATTTCCTTTGTGTTTCCTTAATTTTGTTGTGTTGTGTCCCAATTTCCGAATCAGACTGTCACATGATTTTATGTTCAGTGTTTAAAAATAATAATATAATTAATTTAGTTGTGTTATGGTTTGATTTTGTTGCGTTGCAGCTTAATTTCTTTCTGCTATGGCTTAATTTCGTTGTGCTGTGACTTTTTTTATGTTGTGGCTCATTTCCATTGTAATGTGGCTTAATTTAGTTGGGTTGTAGCTCATTTTCTTTGTTTTGTGGTCTAATTTCAATGTGTTGCAGCTTAATTTCTTTGTGCTGTGGAGTTTCTGTTGTGCTGTGGCTTAATTTAACTGTGTTGTGGCTCATTTCCTTGGTGTTGTGACTTAAATTTACTGTGTTGCAGTTTAAATTTGTTGTGCTGTGGCTTTTCCGTTGAGTTGTGGCTAATTTTGTTGTGCTGTGGCTTTTCCATTGTGGTGTGACTTATTTACGATGTGCTGTTGCTTTTCCGTTATGTTGTGGCTTAATGTTGTTGTGATGTGGCTTAATTCCATTGAGCTGTGGCTTTTCCGTTGTGGTGTGACTTATTTACGATATGCTGTGGCTTTTCCAATGTGTTGTGGCTTAATTTTATTGTCTTTTCATCTTTTATTTGCTTTGCTAATTTGGTTGTGTTGTGCCCCTCTGGGCCACCATTCACAACCATTGGTTACTCAATACTCAATTTATGAAAAATATTTATTTTGGGTGTACCTCTAGCAAAAAACTAAAGTCTACTTTATCAAGATTAAAAATCTGTCCCAATGGTGACATTAGAAAATGCATAAAAAAAAATCTACAGGTGGTGAGATGAAATTGCAGTAAGATTGATTGCAGATATAGAGAGGATTGTTTAAATGTTCCTGTAAACTGAATCAGTCTGGAGATGCTCACAGATCCAAGTCGCTGGCCATACAAACGCAATGGGGAGTTGAGCTTGAACCTGGTTCTGCACTGTGTTTGCTGCAGGCCCAAGCTTCAGGATGTTTATTATCTTGGCTAATGTTGCCTCTGGAAAGGGGGGTGCTGCACTGGTGACATTTGAAGCATTTTCCCACAGCTGAGGATGGTTAGGGGTTGTGGGGTGCTCTTCGGTATTGGTAAGTATTTGTGCCTGCACTAGCAGTTTCAAGAGTTCACACTCAACTAAGTTCACACACTACCATTTGCTCATAACCTCCCACACAGACACACATACACACTTAAAACTATACAGATAAACATCTGGGCAAACTATCTAGTGACTTCATCCTTTAAGCTGTCTTTATTTCTTTTTAGACCGGTCTCTGTGTGGCCTGTCACGACTTTTGCCCTTTAGTTTCCACATTACTCTTTTAAAGCCAAAATTCTAAAGAATGACTTCATGGAGGAGATATTATTATTATTATTATCATTATTATTATTATTATTATTATTATTATTATTATTATTATTATTCCCTTTGTTCTGAGTATAAAGTCTGCAAATTTTTGAATAATGAACTTTGTTGTGAGGGAAGAAATTATGCATAATATGTTATAAGACAATGCAACTATGCATGAAAACATTAAGGTGCCATGGCCTATATTGTTATGCTAAGCGCTAGGTGAATAAAGTTTATGAAATGCATAATTCCCTCCCATGAGAATGTTTTACATTGCTGGGCTTGACACCAAGAAAAGCGGATGTGTTTCCTACATTCCTCTGTCATAATTAAATGTGTTTGTATTTTCAGCTCTCTCACTCTCTCATTTTAGGTTCTTGCACTGACACCACAGAAAACCAGGGCCTCAGTAAGTATTTCAGCCCTGTTGTGGTAGTAATTTTGTGTCTTACAAAATTGTCTCATTACTAATTTTCGATTTGCTTTCATTTTGAGTCAAAGAGGTCATTAATGTGTGGTCAGCTTAATTTTGTTGCATCAAGTCGAGTCAAGTCAAGTGGCTTTTATTGTCATTTCAACCATACAGCTAGTACAGTACACAGTCATAATGTTATAATGACATTACACATAATAACTAATAATGAACTCATGCACAAGCACAGTTTTGATGCTATATTTTAGATTTAATCTGCAATGATACACTGGCATTCCATTGACAAGCAGCAAGATTTCATATTAAAATAGCATTAGTATATTTATTTCTTTACATTGCACTTAACAGTCAAGAGAAGACAGCTAAATCTAGATGAATAGGTTTCGGAGAGATGTGCTGAGAGTGGCTTAAACACTATCTGGCTACTGGTTAAGCTTTATGTCTCCTCATGAGGAAAGCTCATTCCTTTTCTTGGCCAGATCAGTGAATGCAGACAGAGTGGTTCAGGACCTAGACTTACAGAGCATCTAAGAGTGGGAAAACTGTCTCTGGATCTGTTGAGCCATTTTCCAGATGTCGATAAACAGAAAAAGAGACATAGGGAATTCTGATGTAAGACACACACATGCATTCTTTCTTTCTTTATGTACGTTGGCCCTTTTTGTCATCATTTTGAACTATACCATTGTTTGGGACATTGAAACATAACTTCTTTTTGTGTTTTGCCTAAAAAGCATATTGACACTCAGACATGTCTGAATTGCATTGCATACATGACAAAAAACCAAACCATGTGGCATTTGAAAACAAAAGATGTTAGACCTTATCTCAAAACTAACTTTTCATAATTTTGCATTTATTTAAAACCAACAAAATCTATTTTAGAGTATGTGGATTTATGGTGTCAGTTCCACTGAAATTCATGCACGTATCCTAACAGAGTAGTTAGTAGTTTATCATATTAACTATGGATATATTCCAATAAGAAATTCCAAAACTATTTTGTCTTCATTTTGAACCATATATCTATGGTTTGGGACATTGAAACCTTATAAACTTAATTTTATGTTTTGCCTAATATGTATGTTAATTAATTTCTTTAAAATGCCACTTGCCAAGTGGTTTCCTGAAATTCTTACCTTTAGGAACAATTTCTGATTGTTTACATAACCTGGTGAAGTCAGACTGATTCAGTGTTAATATTTGTTTTGCTTAAAGAAAACCAGTTAATTTAGGTGTTACCACATGAAGCATTTTTTTAGCTTAAAGGAATATTCTGGGTTTAGATCAATCAACAGCATTTGTGGCCTAATGTTGATCACCACAAACAATTATTTTGACTATTTCACAAATACATTTTTACGGTAATCAAAATTAATCAACTTATTCCACAACTGTTGTCGATTGATATTAACTTGTATTGAACTCAGAATATTCCTTGAACACTTTTTTTTATTTAGTGGTTTTATATTTGTTATGTAATGCAAGGTCATACTCTATGAATTAATGGCATTTTTATTAGTTATAAGAAAAAGCAGTTTGGCACTGAAATATAATTCCTCTTTTGAGAGATTTATTTATTTAGTTTTTCTTGCAATGAACTAATAAACCTGGTTAAATTCTTACAGTTTTTAATACAAATGTGTGTACTACATTATCACTGTGGGGTTACTTTAGCATTCTTCTGTCGTGGTTAATAATGGAAGACCCAGAGATGCAGAAAGCAAAAAAACAGATTATCGAAAATAATGTAGCAAATGGCAGTAATGAAAACGTATAGTAGCAAATACCAGTGGCTGGAGATGATAACATCAGCGGTGATCAGTGTTGACATCACATGATGTCAATGTGATCAGCGTGGGGACACCCAGGAGAGAAGTGGAAGATAAACCAGCAGGTAGATAATCCAGGTAAGAGTTCCAATAAATAAAGTCCACAGAGCGGTAATCCACACAGGAGATGAGGGCAGGAGAAACGGGATCGCACTGGCCAGTACATTTCAAAACAAAAACAAAGGAACACAAGACTAGACTGATTAGAAGGGTGAGACTGCAGCGACAAACACAACGAACAATCTGGCACTGAACACATGAAATAAGAGGGTATTTATAGACAGGGTTAACAAGCTGCAGGTGACACCAATAACTTGTGATTGGTGCTAATAAGCATTCCCACAGAAACCTCAATCGCGCCACTTACAAGGCAGGGAAAGCACATAGGGAAACAATCACCATGCAGACACACAGGAAAAAACACATCTAACCCACCAGAGCCATGACAGTACCCCCCAAGGAAGTCTACTGACATCCCCAGAAGGTCCACCATGACACTGGTGGAAATCAGCGATGAGGGCGGTATCCAGGATGTCACGGGCCGGAACCCAACTTCTCTCCTCCAGGCCATAGCCCTCCCAGTCTACCATTTACTGGAAACACTTGCCCCTCTGCCTCATATCCAAGAGATGACTAACAGAGTAATCCAGAGCCCCCTAAATCAAAAGGAACAGGAGATTCAGGATGAAAAGGGGAGCGAACAACATGTTTAATCTTGGAAACATGAAAGACCGGGTGGATTCTTTTAAACCGAGGGGGTAATTTTTGTTCAATGAATTTAGGTCTCAGCTTACGTGAAGGTAGCTTAAGAGGCATGTCTTGAGATGACAACCAGACCTTTTGATCACACATGTAAACTGGGAGCTTAGAGCGGTGATGTTCCACCAACACTTTGTTCCGATTGTCAGTCTGCAAAAGGGCTTTTTGATGATTCTCCAGGTGCAATGGCATCTCTGGAGGAAAGCATACGTGGATGGAACAATAGCATTAGGAGAGGGGAACAGAGGAGGCTGGTAGCCTAAACAGCACTGGAAGGACAAGGAGTTATGTGCATACTCGACCCAAACGAGTCTGGAACACCAAGTTGAGAGTTCCTGGGAGGCCACACAGTGCAGAGCCTATTCCAAATCCTGGTTAGCTCGTTTGGCTTGCCTGTTGGTCTGGGGATGGTACCAAGAGGATAGACTCAAAGTCGCACACAGCTGTCGACAGAATTCTGTCCAAAATTTGGAGACAAACTGGGGTCACCTGTCAGAAATCTGTTGGGAGGCAATGAATGTAAAATACGTGATCTAAAGACAGTTTCTGCTGTCTTCCTCGCTGAAGGAAATTTGATGAGGGGAATAAATGAACCACATTCGAGAATCAGTCCATCATAGTCAAAATGATCGTATTGCCATTGGACGTGGGTAAATCAGTGACAAAATCCAAGGCACTGTTGGACCAGGTTCTCGAAGGGATCGGCAGCAGCTGAAGAAGCCCCGAAGGGTGACGTCCAGAGGACTTCCGCAAGTGCACAACAGAGAGGCTGAAACAAACTGACGGACATCCCACGCAAGGGCCACCAGAACCATTGCTTAACTAATGCCTGAGTGCGAGCGACTCCTGGATGACAAGCAAGGTTAGATGAATGTCCCCACTGGAGGTCATTGGTCCGGATTGACTCAGGAACAAATAACTTGTTAGTTGGGCACCCTGCTAGCAAAGGGATGTTGCACAAAGCTGAGCAAACTTTGGTCTCCACCTCCCAAGACACCGCTGTTACCGCCATACTGGGTGGAAGATCAGTATTTGGAGAGGTAGAGGTGCTCTTTATTTCAAAAGAGCGAGAAAACTTCTCATCTGACGGGGACTTCTCAGTTAAAATGGCTCCAACCTGACCTCTGATGCGTCAACCTCCACCACAAACTGGCAAGACAGATGGGAGCTGAAACAAAGCAGCTTTTTAGTTTGAAAAATGCAGACTGAGCCTGCGGGGACCAACAGAAATGTGTTTTGGTGAAAGTTAGACTTGTCAGAGGTGCGGCAATTTGGTTAAAGTTCTGAATGAACTGGCGATAGAAACGGGCAAACCTCAGAAATCGCTGGACCCCTTTGCAAGAATCTGGAGTTGGCCAATCAACAGCTGCTTTCACCTTATCGGATACTGTCAGGCAAGAGGGTGAAACCCAGGAACAGAACCGACCATGCGTGAAACTCACACTTCTCCACCTTGATGAAAAGATAATTCTATAGCAGTCGCTGAAGCACCCACCTGACATGGTGGACATGGTCACTAAGACTACGAGAAAAAATCAAAACATCATCGAGGTATACAAAGAAAAACTGGTTGACCATGTCACGGAGCACAACATTGACGAGTGCTTGGAAGATAGCTGGGGCATTGGAAAGACTGAACGGCATGACCAAATACTCAAAATGACCAGCAGGGGTGTAAAAAGCCATCTTCAATTCGTCTACCTCCCTAATTCAGACCAGGTGGTAAGCGTTGTTCGCAATAGTTCGAAAGCTGATGACATCAACGGCAAAGGGTAAAGATTCTGCACCCTGATGTCGTTCAGCCCCTGATAGTCTATGCAGGGTATTAATGAACCATCCTTCTTACCAACAATGAAGAACCACGCCCCAGCTGGTGAAGAAGAGGAAAGAATAATACCTGCTGCCAGGGAATCACTGATGTAGTTATCCATGTCCTCCCTCTCCGGTGATGAGAGTGAATAGAGACCACCTTGAGGTTGAGATGTGCCAGGTAACAGATCAATCGCACAGTCATACGGGTGGTGTGAAGGCAGACAAGCAGCCCGGAACTTGCTGAACACTGCCCTCAAGTCATGGTAAACCGGTGGTGGTGAGATCAGTGCTGGGAGAGGCTTGCAGGTTCTGATTCATCTGTTCAATGGTGTGACTGGTGGTGTTGAGTTGATCCTGCTGACAACTGAGGAGTGTCCCCTGTTGGCTGAATTGTCTTCCGCTAGGTCCATTCCTTGCAAGATTTTTCTGTCACGGTTAAAAATGGAGGATGTAGAAAACACAACATACAGTTTATTGAAAATAATGAGGCAAATGGCAGTAATGAAAACATATAGCAGCGGATGCAAGTGACTGGAGATAATAACAGAGGGGGTGGTATGACGACAGCGATTATCAGTATGGGGACACCCGGGAGAGAATTGTAAAATAAACCAGCAGGTAGATAATCCGGGTATGAGTTCCAATAAATAAAGTCCACAGAGAGGTAATCCAAATAGGATATGAGGGCAGGAGAAACGGTAGCACACTGGGCAGAAATCCAATCACAAACAAAAACGAAAAACAACGAAAAATCTGGCACTGAAACAAGAGGGTATTTATAGACAGAGTTAACAAGCTGCATGTGACACTAATGACTCATAATTGGCATGAATGCGTGTTCCCATGAAAATGTCAGTAGCGCCGCTCATGAGGCAGGGTAAACACAGGAAAAAACACAGCGAACCCAAAAGAGCCATGACACCTTCATGGGATTTATTTGTCCTGTGTAAGGTGAATTGGGTCAATTACACACCTCAGATAAGACATAGACTTCAAGGATCATGCAGGATAGAGGGAAATTGAATTTAGTAGATCTTCGAAAGAGACTCTGGAAAGGTTCCTGCTGTTCCCCTTCTGTCACTCACTCGACGTTTGTGTCGATGTAGTGACACTAGGGGTCTCTCTGGAGAGTATATTTCTCTAAAAGAGCAAGCACTTTTTCGTTCTTGTGTTATTCCTGGATGTGGTCATTATCTCTCTGCTTCAGATGGCCATAGGCGCTGCCTCACGTGTCTGGGCAGGGAACACACTCAGGCAGCATTTGTGGATGGTTTTTGTTCTCATTGTGAGAACATGACCTAGGCAACGTTGTGGTCACGGTTTCCTTCTTTTGGTGCTGGGGGCAATTTCGGGAGTTCAACGGGCACAGTTTCGCCGGGTAATAAAAATAATAATAAAAAAATAATAATAAAATAATAATAAAGAACTACAGCGCCGCTGGACAGGCCGCCTCTGGCCTGCACACCATGGCCCTCCTGCAAGTCCACAAGGCCAAGGCGCTAAGAGATCTGCACTTGGGTAGTCCTTATCCTGATGTGCTGCAGGAACTGCGCTCGGCAACCGACCTCGCCCTCCGGGCCACCAAGGTCATGGCGCATGCACTCGGACAGGTGATGGCCACCCTCGTGGTCCAGGAACATCATCTGTGGCTGAATATAGTCGAGATGCGGGACCCTGACAAGGCTTGCTTTCTCAATGCCCCCATCTCCCAGATCGGCATATTCGGTGACACTGTAGAAGACTTTGCTCAGCAGTTTCCGGCTATCCAGCATATCTTGCCCCGCCGCTGGTCAAGATCCTGCACCCTGTCTGCTTGCCGAGGGCATCCCCCTGCGGTGGTAAAACCCTAGACAGTTCTGCCCCAGTGTAGAGCTCCCCTCAGAAGGCAGACGCCTTGATGCACCAACTATTTTGGCCTGCTCCCAGGCTAGTTACGTCGCTTCCCTCCCTCAGGGATGTGGGGAACTATATGATGTTTCTTGGGGTGTTGGAGAAGATTATGTGCAGTCTGATGCACCTACGCTTTTCGCACGCAACAGCTTGTTTGCACCTGCATCAGCTATCCACGTAACACATTTTTAAATAGGGACCCCTAGTGTCATTACATCGACACAACGTCGAGGAAGTGACAGAAGGGGAATGTCTGGGTCTCCCTGATGGAGGGAACAAGACGTTGTGTCCCTCTTGCCACAACACTGTACCAAGCCACTGAAATGGCCGGGACCTGACCCTCGGCTCGTCAGCTCAAACCCTGTCTGAACAGATGCACACTTCACTTTTTTTATCCCCGTTTGTCCGGTGGAGGGGCATGAAAATTCTTTTCGCCAATTGTCATTGGCCCTTTCTCAAAGATAAGAGGTTATCGAGGCTCTCAAGAGAGACCCCTAGTGTCACTACATCGACAAAATTTCTCGTTCCCTCAATCAGCAGAGAATTGCCAGAATGGTTCGAACAGACAAAGTCTAGGGTAACCACACAGTGCAATTGTGGTGAGAAGAATATCATCTCAGAATGCTATTCTGAGATGCAGGTTGGCGATATTGTATCGGTACGAGGGGGACCTTCACAATATTAGGCAGGTGGTGTTAATGTTGTAACTGAAATATAGTCCTTTTTGGAGCTTTACTGTCCGTGTTCCACAACCACTTTCACTGTAAGGAAGAGAGCAGCTCAGATATTCTGCCAAACTTCTCCCTTGGTGTTACAAGGAATTAAGAAAGTCTTATGTGTTTGGATTTGTATTAGGGTGAGCAAATGATGACAGATTTTTTTCACCTGGTAAACTATTCCTTAAATGGTTGAACAGCAAAAATAATAATAATAATAATAATAATTTTGTACAGGTGTAGGGAGCAGCTGTCCATGACCTTTTGCAAAGGGAAACTCATTTTATTCTGCCTCAGAGCCAATAGGACAGAAATATTTCAACACAACAATTCCAGAAAGACTGTATACACATTTCAGTATGGGAGAGATAATTGGGTCAGGTGCTGGAGTCTTTGTGTCTCAGGCATGTGTCCAAATGAGTTATGAGATGCATACAGTACAGCAAATATCATTAAGTAAACTTTATATCAGTCTCTCTTTTGACATAGCTCAAAGCAAAAGATCCCTGAGCTGAAAGTTGAATGACATACTGTATGAGTCACCCACTCCCTAGAACACAAGCATTCAAAGCAGCCCATAATAATTTTGTTCCACAAGACATGTCTAATTATAAGACATTATTTTGATCAGCAACATGTTGTGGTCAAATTACTAGGCTGGGTTAAGGAATTTTTTGTTTGTTTTTGTTTTTAAGGAACTTAACCTGCAAGATCTGCTTTGCTGATATTTTCTTTTGCACAAAAAAATAATTAAATCCTGTGAATGAGCAGCTTCTTGTATGCTATGCATCCATACAGGAATTACTGTTACCACTTAGCTTAACATGAAGTGATTACATGATAATTAGTTGTACAATGTGCAAGGCTCTAAGGGATCCATTATAAGCATTAAAACCAGACTCCGTCATTACCAATGCAAAAAAAAAAAAAAAAGGCTGTTTAAGGGGCACCCTAAAAGGATTCTGAATTGGCTTGCATAACCAAAACAAAGAAATTAATAAAATATGGACTTTTTGCATTTTTGGACCCATAATTCTTGACATGGAAATATGACTCATCTGGGAAAAGAAAAATACATTTTAAGCAACTAAACTTAAAGTCCCTCTCCAGTCACTGGCTTAACCCCTAAAAACTCATCTTTGTTAATCAACAATACATATGAAAAAGTTTTTTTATCCATGAAATTAATCCCTTCATCATTAAAATGGCTTGGATATAACTCTACACCTTTGCCTCATTTAGTATGCGAGGATCTATGAATATGCAAATTAGTCCCTGCCTCTATTTGCACTGCTCGCTGTTTCCCCAGGATAAATTGATGGAATGGCGTTGGGCTTCAACATAAGTTTAGTGGCAAAACCCATCGGTTTTTGGGTAAAATTTTCAAAACAGTTCTCTGAAAAATTATTACTGCAAACCCGAGTTTTCTCTGGAAGCTTTGCTGGGAAATAAAAAAATTCCAAGTAAACTGTACCCATTTATCTCTGCTTTTCAGATCCTTTGGTAATACATGAAGGCTCACCATTTGTCCTTTCACAACTTTGCATCTGGAAACAGAACATGTCTTGCAAAATGGCGATACGTAGCTACACCTGGCTTCTCATGATACCCCTTGCTTCACCATAATGTATGCTAATGATATGGATGCCCCACCCTGCAAGTTGACGGTATTGGTTCCTTAGGTTTGTGACGTATGAAACCCTGGCTGTCTGAATCTGTGTTTTCGAGTCTGGCTTTGGTAACTGCAGTTCCAAGGTGAAAATGCTCAGCCATGGTGTCGACTGATGATTTCACTAATGGTACAGTATGTCTTTTAGCATATATAAAACATGATATGGTCATGTAAACAAGGTTTAAACATTGATTTTCACTAGAGGGGGTCTTTAAATATTGAGAGTTATTCAAGCAGGCAGAAAGAAAACTGCTTTCCCAGTTTATTTATCTGACATTAAATGAAAAAGTTTAGTCACAGAGAGAGGCAAAGGTATTGTAATTTATACATATTAGTCCTTTGAATCCCCTATGATCATTCATAAGTCATTGGCGCAAAGTCAATGGGAATGGCCATGAGGTTTTTGAATTTTCGTGCAAGCATTTGCTAAGTCTAGGCACAAGTGGGTTTGGCGAAATCGTGCATACAAACAGTGTTTTCCATTAATTGACTAGACTCTGGCAGCCCACCACAGTCTAATTTGCCCTGCCACAGTCTCATAATGAACCAAAAACATTTTTACACTTCTCATATAAAATATTTTAATAATGTTCATAATAAAGGCTCATAATAACATAAAATAAAAGGTTGTGTTTTGCGCTCTCTCTCACACACCAGTCAGCTCCAGTCAGTTCAGTCAGCTCCTCATCCGCTGCTGTAAACTCACACACTCACACACATTCACAGATGCACTGGAGTATGCCTGGATCCGTCTAATGTTATTTGGTTGAGGAAGATGACAAATCTTTGAGGTAATTAACGTTAACTAACATTAAATGTAGCCACTGCATTTATACTAGGGCTGCCCCTAACCAAAGGATTTCCTACTTGACTTGTAGTATTTAATTGAAGCCATTAGTCGACTAGTCACATGCATATGATATTAATTTAATTACTTTCATGTTTTTTTGGGGATGGGGGCATCAGAAAATGGTTTGAGTTCCAGAGCTGAGAAAGAATGTTATTAGTAACATTGATAACACTGTTCTACCTTACATAGAAATACTAAACCGTAATAATGAGCCGCAGTGACACTGGCAAAAGCTGTAATGATCCTGAATGTGTCTGAAAAACCAGCAAGATACTGTCTGAACTTTTTGATAATTTATAGAGAGAAATACACATTAGGGTTGTGCTGACAGACAATGATCTCGGGGATCGACGATGGTCAGAGTGATCGCCAATAGCTGATGCCTTTGATTATGTCAAGACTTGGCTTGTTTTCCCATGTATTCAATTAATATTATTATTAGGCTATATCAAATTATTATAAAAAATGATTTGCCCCATGGCACACAGAGTTTATTATAATTATTAAGAACAGATTACAGAAAAAGCATCTATACGCAATTCTGACGCACTGATACGAGGTGTGCAGTCTCGTGGAACACGTGCATCTGAAAGGTTCTCACTCTTTGTCTCTGTCTTCCGATTTTTAGTTATTTTTTGCAAGAACAGTATTGTCTATGAGTGCTGCAAATTACCTCAGACATCTCAGCTCAGGAGGTGCTTCAAGTTCAGTTCACTTTATTTCCACAGAGCAGGTCATTGTAACCATTAACACTATAGACTACATCTGTGATTAAAACATAAAATAATACAAAAACATGTTCACCTCGAATGATGATTTATATTTCAGTGATTATCATCATTATAATTATTATTTTTATATTTATAATTGTTTTTATGTCTTCATTTGTGTAAGTAATTTTCTGCCATGATGTCAAGACGGATTCTTGCCTGATGGTAAATGGAAAGGTGTGTACATATAATATATATATATATATATATATATATATATATATATATATATATATATATATATATATATTATTATTATTATTATTTTATTATAATTATATTATATTCTTTTTTTCTGTGACCAACCCTTCTCATTGACTAACCTTTGGTCGAATATCAGGGGGCAGCCCTAAATTATGCACTACTCCACATGCAATTTATCATCATCAGTGTATAAGAGCAAACAGATAATATTACTGCCAAAGTTAGAGTCATGATGACTAACCTAAATTAAAGTTAGCATTACTAGGTTAATTGGCATAATTTTACACTGCTTACGGCTTCACTAGCTAGCTATCGTTAGCAGTCTTAGGTAAGGTTATAAGATAAAAAGCTGAAACTGACATCCTTGGTTTGTAACCTGCTTTTCAGAATGAGCATGCAAAAATATTTTAAGAGATTTCAAACCCCATATCAGATTTTAGCCAATCGCTTTTGGCGAGACATGCCTTGACTCCGTTTGTGAACAGCTGTCAGTTAAACTCTGGCTGGGGGTGAAGAGCATCATGTAAATGGGGAAGAATTGGGGGCTCTGTTTCTCCCAATACAATTAATTTCAAAGTTGCATACTGCAGCTTTAAGAGCACAAAATTGCTACAAGAGCACAACACTAGCCTCTTAATTTAGCTCTCAAAGTGCACCAGATTGAAGTATAGCATGTCCCCGTACCCCCATAGAGGTTCGGAGGTCCACCCCCCATAGTCTCACAAAATCCTTTGGGAAACACTGGTAAAATGCACTAATTGCCTAGATCAAGTGCAATTTAATTTGGAGGTTCTTCTCCTGTTATTTCAGCACCTGCTTCTTATAATATGGTCCATTCCCTCAAGTACCAGAGATATAAACAAAAACAACACATTCATAAGAAGTTGGTCTTGTAAATGGACTGTATGCAATGAATTAGAAGAATAGAAATATGACACACTCCTTTTATATATAATTATAGGGAATGTAAGTAATTAGTATTATAAATAATATTCATCTACTGAACACAAATCATGGCTAGTATTAATAGTGATTGTATCTGCATGCACTTCACGTCTACTGGTCGATTTTGATTTTTGAACAATTAAATTGATTGATTGAAACATGAAAAACTTAAAACAAAAAAAAAATTAAACTCAAATTATAGTTCAAATTAAACTAAAATATTATCAAAATAACAAGATGGTCAAAAATCAGACCAAATCCAAACATTTTATCCTCTCCAACTTCTTTCACCTGGACCTTTTGCACTGACTTAAAAATCACTCTATGACAACAGGTGGAAAAATGCCAATACAAATTAGATAATAATTACAATTATAAACATACACTATAATAATTATAATAAAATAAACCATGACATCTAGATAGCAAACATATATTAGATTTGTTTTAATCTAAGATTTTTAGGGACATAATTTTATGTTTCACAATATTTTCAGAGTTTCGAAATGAACTTTATCACCACCTGCTAGTGGAATCTCCAAACTGCAAATGCAGAAACTGAATTTGTATTTTGCACTGAGAACAGATCTCTCGTCAACTCTGGCAGCGCTGCGAGCTATAAGGTAGATTGCCTGTTACATCCGGTCTTAGTAGTGTGCAGTACGGTTTGACAGTCGTTTAGAGTCTAACTGATAGTGTTCACCTATCTGTGGTGTGTACGTGCCTCTGGAATGCAGCAGGTTGTATTATCACCAGCAGCTAATATTCAGCATTCGAACCTCAGCTCACAATTAAAAGGATTAGGCAGACCTCATGGTCCAGGAACAACATCTGTGGCTGAATATAGTCAATATACGGGACCCTGACAAGGCTCGCATTCTCAATGCCAAATCTCCCAGTTTGGCATTTTCGGCATCACCGTCGAGGACTTCGCCCAGCAGTAAAGAAGCAGACAAAGGCGATCCAGCACACCATGCCTTGGCGTCGTTCCAACTCGAGCTGAGCCCCGTCTGCTCACCGAGGGCGTCCCTCTGCAGCTGCAAGTCAACAGGCAGCTCCAACTCAATCCGGGCCCAGCTCTCAACCCCCGTGTAGAGCCCCCATCTCCCAAACCTCGTCGAGGACCCAGAAGGCTCCCAAACGTTCCTGAAATGGACGACCCGAGAAACGAGATGCTTACCATGAAGCTGGTAGACAGATCACTCCATCCCCGGTGGAGGGTCGGACGGAGAATTCTTGGTTCCCCGTCTGTCACTTAGTCGACGTTGTGTCGCTGAGTTGACACTGGGGGTCACTCCTGCGGAGCACAGCCATCTCTGATTTTGAGAAAAGGCCAATGAGAATTGGCGTGTGGAATTTGCATGCCACTCCACCAGAAATACAGGTATAAAAGGAGTGACGCAGCAAATACACATCAGATATCTTCTTCAGGGGGCCGAGAGGTCAGTCATAGAGCTGAATTCCTCTGCTGTTTCATTCATCTCTGCAAGCTGTTGGCTTTACGGTGCTTTCCAGCGGTCCTCCCCCTCGCATACTACGTTGTGCTGAGCATACACCCCTGAGCGCTTCAGCAGCTGATAAAAGAGTTTACGGAGTGAATAACTTCGTTTATATATATATATATATATGTATATTCTCATATATATATATATATATATATATATATATATATATACAGTGAGGAAAATAAGTATTTGAACACCCTGCTATTTTGCAAGTTCTCCACTTAGAAATCATGGAGGGTCTGAAATTGTCATCGAGTGCATGTCCACTGTGAGAGACATAATCTAAAAAAAAATCCAGAAATCACAATGTATGATTTTTTAACTATTTATTTGTATGATACAGCTGCAAATAAGTATTTGAACACCTGAGAAAATCAATGTTAATATTTGGTACAGTAGCCTTTGTTTGCAATTACAGAGGTCAAATGTTTCCTGTAGTTTTTCACCAGGTTTGCACACACTGCAGGAGGGATTTTGGCCCACTCCTCCACACAGATCTTCTCTAGATCAGTCAGGTTTCTGGGCTGTCGCTGAGAAACATGGAGTTTGAGCTCCTCCAAAGATTCTCTATTGGGTTTAGGTCTGGAGACTGGCTAGGCCACGCCAGAACCTTGATATGCTTCTTATAGAGCCACTCCTTGGTTATCCTGGCTGTGTGCTTCGGGTCATTGTCATGTTGGAAGACCCAGCCTCGACCCATCTTCAATGCTCTAACTGAGGGAAGGAGGTTGTTCCCCAAAATCTCGCAATACATGGCCCCGGTCATCCTCTCCTTAATACAGTGCAGTCGCCCTGTCCCATGTGCAGAAAAACACCCCCAAAGCATGATGCTACCACCCCCATGCTTCACAGTAGGGATGGTGTTCTTGGGATGGTACTCATGGTTCTTCTTCCTCCAAACACGGTTAGTGGAATTATGACCAAAAAGTTCTATTTTGGTCTCATCTGACTACATGACTTTCTCCCATGACTCCTCTGGATCATCCAAATGGTCATTGGCAAACTTAAGACGGGCCTTGACATGTGCTGGTTTAAGCAGGGGAACCTTCCGTGCCATGCATGATTTCAAACCATGACGTCTTAGTGTATTACCAACAGTAACCTTGGAAACGGTGGTCCCAGCTCTTTTCAGGTCATTGACCAGCTCCTTCCGTGTAGTTCTGGGCTGATTTCTCACCTTTCTTAGGATCATTGAGACCCCACGAGGTGAGATCTTGCATGGAGCCCCAGTCCGAGGGAGATTGACAGTCATGTTTAGCTTCTTTATATATATATATATATATATATATAAAACCATTAAAAGAGTATATTTCTCTAAAAGAGTGGCACAAACGGTGAAGCGTCTTTTTCAAGATGTCTTTCCGTTTGTGTGTGTTTCCTGGTTGCGGTCGTTCTCTCTCCCCGTCTGATGGCCACGATCGCTGCCTCTTGTGTCTGGGTGCTACCCACGCAGAGTCAGTGTTCGTAGGCTGACGCCGCCTCCGCCTTACATGCCATGGCACTCCTGCAGGTGCACCAAGCCAAGGCACTTAGAGAACTACACGAGGGTAGTCCTGACCCGGGTCTAATGCAGGAGCTGCGTTCAGCGACCGACTTCGCCCTCCGGGCAACGAAGGTCACGGCGCGGGCTCTCGGGCAGGCGATGTCCACCTTGGTGGTCCAGAAGCGCCACCCTATGGCTCAACCTGGTTGAGTTCCTTGATGCCCCCATCTCCCAGGTTGGGCTGTTTGGTGACACCATTGGAGACTTCGCTCGGCAGTTCTCAACGGTAAGGAGGCAGATGGAGGCTATACAGCACCTCCTGCCCAGGCGGAGATACAGGCCCTGCACCCTGTCTGCTCGTCGCCCAGCGCATCCCCCTGCGGTACCAACACCAGCCCCGCCATATTCCGCCCCTCGGGGCCGGCCCCGGCGTGGAGCTACCCAGCGACTCTAGGCTTTAAAGCACAGCCCTGGGACTCAGGAAACTGCACTTCGGGAACTGGTAAGCAGACCACTCCCTCCCCTTCCGGAAGGGCAGGTGGAGAATCCTTATTTCCTTTTGGAATTTATTTCACCGCACGCCCAATGGGCTGCGGAACCCACATTTTCAAAAGAAGAGCAGTTTCCTCAGCAGTTTTCCTCCGGTCTCCCCTTATCACGACTGCCGGCTACCAGTTCTCTTTGGCAGGTACAGCGCCCTGGAACCGTGTCTTCCGCTTCCACGCATCCAGCCGTGGCACAAACTCGCCCCCGAGCCAACGGTCTCCGTGGGCCACGAGGACGAAATTCTTCCTCCCCCGTCCCAGGCTGTTCCGGGAATGGTCACAAGGAGCCAGGTAAGTGCTTCGATGTCCCTAGACTCAGCACCCCAGGCTCCGCCTCAGTGCGAGGCCCCGCCTGCCGATACGTCTGACGCTATAGTCCCCTTGGTCCCTCTCGCTCGGAGTTTGGGGGCGTGGCTGGCGCTCCCCAACCCGTCGCGTTGGTTGATCAGGACAGTCTGACTCGGCATTGCGATTCAGTTCGCCAGGCGCCCGCCCAGGTTCAACGGCGTCCACCCCACCACAGTGAGAGGCGAGAATGCCACTCCATTGCATGCGGAAAACGCCTCCCTTCTACAGAAGGGCGCGATAGAGCCTGTCCCTCCAGCCGAGATGAAGAAGAGGTTTTACAGCCCCTACTTCATCGTACCCAAAAAAGGCAGCAGGTTGCGGCCAATCCTCGACCTGCGAGTTCTGAAACGGGCTCTGCACAGACTCCCGTTCAAGATGCTTATGCAGAGTTCGCGGCGGTAGACCTGAAGGATGCGTATTTTCATGTCTCGATCCTTCCTCGGCACAGACCCTTCCTCTGGTTTGCCTTCGAGCGTCAGGCATATCAGTACAAAGTCCTCCCCTTCGGCCTGTTCCTGTCCCCTCGCGCCTTCACGAAGGTCGCAGAGGCAGGGGCTGAGAGAGCAGCAACACGTCTGCGTGACGAGGACGCGGTGTGTGCCGTGGCACCATGCTCGTCTCTCGACTCAGGTCTGCAGCCAGTGCTGGAGGCTTTTGCCATTGATCTGGGGCAAGCACATGTTGCTCCGGACGGACAACACAGCCGCGGCGGCGTATATCAACCGCCAAGGCGGTCTACGCTCTCGCCGCTTGTCACAACTTGCCCGCCGTCTCCTCCTTTGGAGTCAGCACCGACTCAAGTCGCTGCGGGCCACTCACATCCCAGGGTACCTCGTGGCAGGTTACATCCAAGGGAGAGTGGAGGCTCCACCCCCAGATGGTTCAGCTGATCTGGAGTCGATTCGGCCAAGCGCAGGTAGACCTGTTTGTGGCCTGAAGTGGTGTCTGTTTGCTCAGTGGTGTTCGTCCCGTGGTGAAGACCCCCAGAGATGCGCAGTTGGATCAGTGCTTTCCTTTCTGCAGGAAAGGTTGGAGGGACGGCTGTCCCCCTCCACCTTGAAGGTGTATGTTGCCGCCATATCGACACATCACGATGCAGTGGAAGGTGAGTATTTAGGGAAGCACGATTTGATCATCAGGTTCCTGAGCGGCACGAGGAGGTTAAACCCCCTGGCCATGCCTCGTTCCCTCGTGGGACCTCTCCGTGGTCCTTCAGGGCCTTCAGGGAGCTCCCTTCAAGCCCCTTGAGTCAGCAGAGCTAAAGGCGCTCTCTCTGAAGACCGCCCTCCAGACGGCGCTCACCTCCATCAAGAGGTTAGGGGACCTGCAGGCGTTCTCTGTTAGGAAACTGTGCCTAGAGTTCGGTCCGGCTTACTCTCACGTCATCCTGACACCCCGGCCGGGCTATGTGGCCAAGGTTACCACGACCCCCTTTAAGGATCAAGTGGTGAACCTGCAAGTGCTGCCCCTGGAGGAGGCAGACCCAACCTTTACGTTGCTGTGTCCGGTGCGTGCTCTTCGCATCTACTTGGACCGCACGCAGAGCTTTAGAAGCTCCGAGCAGCTCTTTGTTTGCTTTGGCGGACAGCGGAGGGAAGCGCTGTCTCCAAACAGAGGATCGCCCACTGGGTCGTCGATGCCATCACGATGGCATACCGCACCCAGCACATGCCGCCCCTTGCTAGCCTACGAGCCCATTCTACCAGGGGCGTTGCCCCATGGCGCCTCTCTAGCAGACATATGTAGAGCCACGGGTTGGGCAACACCTAACACCTTTGCAAGGTTCTATAACCTCAGGGTTGAGCCAGTTTAGTCGCGTGTGTTATCAGGTGACACAAACAGGTAAGTTCGGGTCAGCTGGCCGGGTGTATCGCTTGTGCATAGCGCCTTTCCCCTCCCTTGAGGTGAAGATGTGCGCTCTTTTCCCCAGTTCTCAGCAGCAGTAAGTGTCGCCATTATTGTATATAGCTTTTCCATTGTAAACCTTAACAACTGTTTTCCACCCCACTGAGATGCAGGTGTGCACTGACATGACGGTTCTGTTTTTCGCTTGCGAGTAATTGTGTGTGTAATGTGAAAAAGTATGTGTGTTCACCTGTGTGTGAGAGAGTTTAAGAGAGGAGGAGAGGGAGCATGAGGGTGCTTTCCACAGATGTTTCAGATAATATAGAAACAGTTGTATAATCAAGTGTACAGTTTCTAGTTTTGATACAGCTCAAGCCTTCATTGCTAATTTGAAATCTTCACTTTAGAGCTAGCAACGGATGATTCAAATTCAGGGCTGGATTCAGTGCTTATATCACATCATCAAGTATATTTCTGACTTTAAACAGACTTCAAATGATGATTGTACGCAAAAATGGTGGCAATACTGTGGCTGTGTAAGCAAAAGTGTAATAAATCAACACTGTTTGCACATTGTGGGCATTCGAAATGAAGCTGACGTCTTTCCAAGTGTAATAGCACATATATAAGATGATATTATTGCTCATATAAGATGATATTATTTCTCATATAGCTGAAAACAATGAGAGACAAAATGAACTGGCTTTGCATATTACAAACAAGCCCCTAAGCGGCAGCTCTCTCTGAAAACGTAGGGTGACTTCGCTCCTGAGAGAGTTTGTGTGAGTGCGAAAGAAAGGGGTAGCGCTTCCCACTGTAGCTATGTGAGGCTGATTAGGGTGAAATATATTGAAACATTAAATGTTGCACATACTGTATTTAAAGTTATTTCGGGTAATTGAAACTGTTGTATTGATCAAGTCACCGGAGTGAGGGGTGTTTGTGGTTTGCAACTCAAGTCTTTATCGAAATTGAAATAAATGTAATATAGTACAGACATTGCTTGATTTTCTTTTTTTTTTATTACGCAAACAAAGAATGTAACAGTATTTACATGTAACAAATACAAAATAACCATAAGGCAAACATACATGCCAACGGCCAACATGTCAAGTCTATCTCCTGTATGCATATATATTTGTGTATGTGTGTGTGTGTGTGTGTGTATCTGGGTGTTGGGGTGGAAGTACATAAACAAAAGAACATCTAGAAATGTATAACAGATAATACAAGAGTAAAAACAACAAATAATAATGACAATAATAATACTCTAAATTTAATAAGAATGGGGGGGGGGGGGGGTGAAGGGAGATTAAGAGGGCAAATAATAATAGTAGTAGTAATTCTAATAATAATCTAAAATTATTATAAGGCTGTCACTGATCCCTCCGTGGCCATGTCAAAAGTTAGTCCCATGCCCATGTCAGATGCCGCTGGGCACATGGCTTAAGGGCACACACCACCATCCCCCAGGACATTCCCCACATGCCTGTGCTGTTTTTTTTTATTTTTTCCTTTTTTTCTCTTCCTTCCCTTTCCCCTTTCCCTTCTTGTCCCCTTTTCTCCTCCTCATTTAATAGGTGTGTATGTGTGTCAACTAGTGTGTGATGCATTAAAAAAAAACGTGGCTTGCAGTGTAGAAACAGCCCAGGGCAAAGCCTAGGACACCATATAAATGCCACGCTTACACAGTGTTGTGTTCCCTTTTTCTCTTTTTTCTCCCTTCCCTTTTATCCTTTTTCAGATGTATTCCTTGTTTAGCTCTTTGTAGATATATATGTATCTTAGCTAATATGTGATGCATTAAAAAATTAAATAAAAAACTAGGTATGTAATGCAGACCCAGCCCCAAGCAATAAATCCAGGGTTAAAAAGTGGATGGCGGGAAGGTACATGCCCCAGGCCAAGAATTTGTTTGGCACTGTTAAGTTAGCACTTTTAAACATCCGCTCACTTAAAAATAAATCACTTCTAGTCAATGACTTAATTATCACATACAACCTGGATTTTATGTTTCTAAATGAAACTTGGCTAGAAGACAGCTGTAGTGCAACAGTCCTTAATGAAACATCCCCTCCTAACTTTACTTATTTGAGTGTCTGCAGAGAAGGTAGACGAGGTGGGGGTTTAGCTGCTCTTTTTAAAGATGTCTATCAATGTAAGCAAATATCATTTGGGAATTACCCGTCTTTCGAATATCTGGGTAGTGTGTTAAAAGGTGCTCCACGCATTTTACTTCTCATTATTTACAGGCCTCCAAAATACTCTCCAGCCTTCGCTGAGGACTTTACAGAACTGTTATCAACAATTACCTCAGAGTTTGACTGTTTTGCCATTGCTGGAGACTTTACCATTTACATAGATAATGCAGAAAACAATATGACAAAAGAAATCATAACCGTTTTAAAAACTTTTGATCTGACTCAGCATGTACATGGACCCACACACAATCATGGACACACTCTAGATTTACTTATCAGTAAGGGTCTAAACATTTCATTGATTGTTATTAAGGATGTAGCACTGTCTGATCATTTCTGTGTTTTCTTTGATATATTGATCTCTCCTGCCATTGAAGCTAGATCTGTGTCTGTCAAGAAGAGATGCTTAAATGAGAACACTAGTGTACTATTTATGAAGGCTATATCTTTAACACCAAGTATATCTGCTGACTCTGTTGATTTTCTCCTTGATTCTTTTAACTCAAAAGTTAAAAGTGTAATTGATGATATTGCTCCTGTGAAAGTCAGGAAGAAGAGTGGCAGACAAAAAGCGCCTTGGAGAAACTCAACAGCAGTGCAAAATATGAAAAGACAATGCAGAAAAGCAGAGCGCATGTGGCGGAAGACAAAACTTGTAGTCCATTATAACATCTACAAAGACAGCATCCATGCTTTTAATATGGAACTAGGCAAAGCTAGACAGACTTTCTTCTCGAATATTATAAACAGCAACTTAAACAACACACGCACTCTTTTTGTGACTGTAGAGAGACTGACAAACCCCCAAGCCAGATTCCCAGTGAATTGCTCTCAGACAGCAAGTGCAATGAGTTTGCTTCTTTCTTCTCTGAAAAAATCAATAATATCAGAAAGGTGATCAGCACATCCTTGAGTTGTGCTGGGGTCAGACAAATCAAACCACAACCTGAGAAAGTAGTTACTATGTCTGATTTCAAAGAAATTGATGGCAAAATTTTGGAAGAAACCATACAGCACCTTAAAACATCAACCTGCGCTCTTGATGCACTTCCCACATCTTTTTTCAAAAGTGTGTTCAACTGTTTAGAAGCAGATCTCCTAGAAGTGATAAACTCTTCACTTCTCTCTGGGAGTTTTCCAAACTCCCTGAAAACTGCAGTTGTCAAGCCCCTCTTGAAAAAGAGCAATCTGGATAAGACCATATTAAGCAACTATAGACCGATCTCAAATCTTCCTTTCATAGGCAAGATCATTGAAAAAGTTGTCTTCAATCAGCTGAACAAATTCTTGAACTCAAATGGATACTTTGACAATTTTCAATCTGGTTTCCGATCGCATCACAGCACAGAGACAGGCTCATAAAGATAATAAACTATATTTGCTTAAATACTGATACAGGCAAATTATCAGTACTGGTACTACTCGACCTCAGTGCTGCATTTGACACTGTTGATCACAACATACTTCTTGACAGGCTGGAAAACTGGGTGGGGCTTTCTGGGATGGTCCTAAAATGGTTCAGGTCATACTTAGAAGGGAGAGGTTATTATGTGAGTATAGGAGACCATAAGTCTGAGTGGACGCCCATGACATGCGGAGTCCCTCAAGGCTCAATTCTTGCGCCACTCCTGTTCAACCTGTATATGCTCCCAATGAGCCAAATAATGAGAAAGAACCAAATTGCTTACCACAGCTATGCAGACGACACACAGATCTACTTAGCCCTATCACCTAACGATTACAGCCCCATTGACTCCCTGTGCCAATGCATTGATGAAGTTAACAGTTGGATGTGCCAAAACTTTCTTCAGTTAAACAAAGACAAAACTGAAGTCATTGTGTTTGGAAACAAAGATGACGTTCTCAAGGTGAATGCATACCTTGACGCTTAGGGGTCAAACAACTAAAAATCAAGTCAGGAATCTTGGTGTGTCTCTACAGTCAGACCTTAGTTTCAGTAGTCATGTCAAAGCAATAACTAAATCAGCATACTATCATCTGAAAAATATTCCAAGAATTAGATGCTTTGTTTCCAGTCAAGACCTAGAGAAACTTGGGCATGCTTTCATCACCAGCAGGGTGGATTATTGTAATGGACTCCTCACTGGCCTTCCCAAAAAGGCCATAAGACAGTTGCAGCTCATACAGAACGCTGCTGCCAGGATTCTGAGCAGAACCAGAAAATATGAACATATCACACCAGTCCTCAGGTCTTTACACTGGCTCCCAGTTACATTTAGGATTGATTTTAAAGTATTATTACTGGTATATAAATCACTCAATGGGCTAGGACCTCAATATATTGCAGATATGCTCACTGAATATAAACCCAACAGATCACTCAGATCATTAGGATCACATCAGCTAGAAATACCAAGGGTTCACTCTAAGCAAGGAGAGTCTGCTTTTAGCTTTTATGCCAGCCGCAGCTGGAACCAGCTTCCAGAAGAGATCAGATGTGCTCCTACAGTAGTCACATTCAAATCCAGACTCAAAACACATCTGTTTAGCTGTGCATTTACTGAATGAGCACTGTGCCACTGTGTGTCTGACTGTTTGTACTGTATTTTACTTTATTCTAAACTGTTTCAATTATTCTTATTTTTTTATTCTTATTTTAATCTCTTCTATGTAAAGCACTTTGAATTACCATTGTGTATGAAATGTGCTATATAAATAAACTTCCCTTGCCTTGCCTTGCCTTGCAATGTCTTTGTTTTATATGGTTGTTTTGCTGTGGTAGCACGTACGGTGTGTGTGTGTGTGTGTGTGTGTGTGTGTGTGTGTGTGTGTGTGTGTGTGTGTGTGTGTGTGTGTGTGTGTGTGTGTGTGTGTGAGAGAGAGAGAGAGAGAGAGAGAGAGAGAGAGAGAGAGAGAGAGAGAGAGAGAGAGAGAAAAAAATATTGAGGGAGCCCAAATGATCGAATGAATCGAAATTCAAATGAATTTTTATATGTAGAGTTTGTTTGTCATTTTTATCCGATTTACTTAACCAATGTCTTTGGCTTAACTAGTTATTTTGTTGTGGTAGCCTGTACAGTTCTATGATATAAATGAAATTATTTGACATCACATTGCAATATTTTAGTAACACATAGTATTAACTCCATAAAATATGAGAAATGCTTAATATCACCCAATGAAATGTAAATTATTTATATGTAACATATGTATGCAACATCATATGCAAGTTATATAAATGTTTTAAATATATAAAATTTTTCTTGATTCATAGGTCATTCAACCAACTCTTCACTTTGAACAAATCACTCTGTGTAGTCACAGACCTCTTACCACAGTCACATTAGTGTTTCTTTGTATTCACATGTGTAATTGTGTGTGTACATTAAGATCAATAATGCTCCAGAATTATCTGATTTACCCTTGTGTAATGAAATAATCGCTTTTAGGATTTTTGCATGTTATTTGTATTTGATTTATGGGTAACACTTTACAATAAGGTCCTATTTGTTGACATTAGTAAATGCTTTAGGTATCATGAAATAACAACATATAATACACTTTAAACTTATTTAATCATGGTTAATGTTAGTTTATAAAAAAATATTTTGTTAATTGTTACTTTACATTAGATCATAATGCATTAACTAATGTTAACATATTTACATTTTAAATCCATAAGTATATGTTTAATTAATTAATAACAGCTGAAAAAATATTGTTTATTTTTAGTTCATGTTAAATAATGTTAACAAATCCAACCTAATTGTAAAGTATGTTAAACAATACAAGGTTTAATAAATCAAATATTTTAATTAAAAAAAATATTTCTTCCTTTGTCTCAAGACAGATAATTAAATTCAGGTCAGTATTGCTCTTAAGTTGCAAGGATCCTTAGTTAAGCACAGAGTGAAGGGAACAGATTTTAAATTAGCACTCTAAAATGCATAATGAATTCATGCTTAAATGTTTTATTTGATTGATTGGACAATGTCTGATCCATCTAATTTTAGAACAGGGGAAGAATTAATATAACTCCTTTGGAATTATTTAATAAAAGTGTAAAAATATCTGGAGTCAACAAATCAAACTTTTTTAAGTCAAACTTGTCTTGAGTGTCAAAGGAGTATTTCACCCAAAATTATTCCACCCCAGATGTGTATGACTTTGTTCTGTTGAACACAAATTAAGATTTTTAGAAGGATATCTCAGCTCTGTAGGTCCATACAATTCAAGTGAATGGGTGCCAAAATTTTGAAGTTCCAAAAATCACATAAGCCCTCATAAAGGTAATCCATAAGACTCTAGTGATTACATCAATACCTTCAGAAGCCATATGGTAGGTGTGGGTGAGAACAGATCACTTTCACATTCTTCATGCATACCGCCCCCTACTGGGCAGGGAGAAGAATTTCTAGAAAAAAATGACTTAAATCTGGATTTATTTCTCACCCACACCTACTGTATCATATCACATCTGAAAATATGAATTAAAACACTGGATTTGTATGGATTCAATTTATGATGCCTTTATGTGCTTTTTGGAGGGTCAAATTTTGGCTCCCATTCACTTGCATTGTATGGACCTTCAGAGCTGAAATATTTTTCTAAAAATCATAATTTGTGTTCTGCAGAAGAAAGAAAGTCTTAAGTCATCAGGGATGGCATGAGGGTGTCAATTATGAGAGAATTTTCATTTTTGGGTGAACTATCCCTTTAAGAAAAGAAAAAAAAATACTCATGCACAAACAAACAGACACAGAATGGTGACATATTCCATGTGCAACCCACAATCGCATTCACATTTTTTTACACAAATACGTTCCCAAATTTGCTCACAAACAAGCTTGAATAATACAATATTTTGGCAGCATATGCTTTCATATAAATAAATGAGAAAAATGTTTATTTCATAACATCTTTGGGATGTTAAAGTAAAAAAAATATTCAGAACTGAGAACTGTGAAACAGAGCACAAACAGTCCTCTTCCCTCATCAAAATTGTTCAGAGTGATTGATTTGAAAGGCACAATATGTCCAGCCAAATGTGGTCAAAGACTCTATAGTGTTTCTTTACAGGAATGCTGCTGCTGATAGCTGCATCTGTTGCTCTTGGTTGATTTTTGTATTATTTTTACTCTGACATACAAGTCATTCCTTCTGCATCACCTCAGGAGTGTGATTTACATTTTACATTTAGCTTTTTCTGTTAGGAGTTCTGATGCTTTGGATCATCAAGATTTCCTGATTAATTACTCCCTTAAAGTGAACTTAAAAGGGACCATCTGTGATCTGATAATGCAGATAATGAATATCAGAAAAAAATATAATGAGTTATTATTATCTATAATCATTAAAGATAAGCATTTGCATAATCTCAGTTAATTCATTAATATGCTGGTTTGTGGTTGATCATTTGATGTTGATTATTAAACCCCCCAAAACTATTGACTGTTAAAAACCAATAAAACCCTGCTGTTAAAACTTAAAATTATTCCACCCACAGCCTCTGAATTCCAAGCACTCATAGCTATTTTCAGAGCCTCTTTACTTAATTAAAAATGTAACTAGAGCAACAAACAAAACAAGTTCTAACATTTCCAAGGGTCTAATTCAGAAGCACTGTCAAAATTAAGTTGAAAGGCAAACTATACAAAAATACAAATTTATATAAAGTAAAAAATTTATAAATACAAGTTTTCCTAATTGGCCTTGGGAATACAGTAACTCTATCCACCATGGGCCCCAACATACCCTTGTTATGACACAATAAGGAGAAATCAGAAACCCAGACCACCCAGATCCACCTCTGTCAGTTCCAACGGAGCAGAATCTCTTCACCTGGAAGAGCTGTCAAGTTGTCTAACATAAGGTGGGATGTGTTAATTACATACAGCCATGTCCTCTGAAGCTCTTCATATTTTCCCTTTCTGACTGGGGATTTCTTTAAGAAGGAGGATTTCAGAGGAGAGAAATATCCTTGTAGCTTCTTGGTGCTTGTAAGAAAGCTGGCAGAAAACACCACCAACCAAACAGAGTGACTTCAACAGTAGCCTCAAAGCACGTTTTTGAACCATCTGTGACAATTTAACATTGGGGAGAAAGTAATAAAAGCTTGTTGTAGTGCTATAATGTCTGGGTGAAATGTCCATAGAGTTGCACCAAAGTGAGTTTTAAAGCCAGTTGTTTTGGTTATAAATATAATACAGTCAACAGAAATGCATTTTCTACTATCCATTCTGCCTAACACAGGCCCCAGTCAGTAGCACCACAGGAAATGGTAAACATATTTTAACTGATGCAAACATGTCTGATAGGATATGGCTGTCATTTGGGAGAATGTGGTCGATGTCAGGCTACGGGAACATTCGGTAACAACATATTGAGTTCATTTGTGATCACATTGTTTAACAGATAACATTTCTGATTTCTTGGTTTATTTCACATCACTCCAACAGTTACTGGTACATCTCTATCATATCAACAGTATTGGCTAATGTTACTCAAATAAGTAATCCACAACAAATGACTGATTACTTTTCAAAGAATTTGAATCAAATTACTTTACTGAGTACTTTTCACATTACTAACTGATTACTTTTAAGTTACTTTGTAAAACACTTCACAATTACGTTTTTCCTTGAAACCAATTCAAAATAATGTCTGTACATTGAGTCATATGCTTTGTAGTGCACGATTGTCCCTTATAATTACTTGTTAGGGAGCGCACATGCCTCAGCTGTCACAAAAAAATGCAAATGGACATACATATGAACATAATTCATCTTTTAAATATTCTACATATCTTAGAGAGACTACATGTGTAACCTGTGTATAGTACTTAAAATAATTGGAAACTCTTTATTTTAAGGATCAGAAAATAAACAGTAATTCATGAATAATACTTGTGAGTTTTGGACTTGTTTGGCATTATAAAGTATATATTAAGCATTTAGTGTCTGTTTTCTTATTGTTGCTTTATAGTTACATTTTCTTTTGTCATAACAATGAATTTACAAGCTAAAAACACCTTACTAGTTAAGGTATCTTTTGTTTTTACCTAATAAATTCATTGTTAGGGGTGGGGGGGTTGTAAAGAGGCTATTAGGCAAGGGAAAGAAATTTGCTGAGCGGAGGTTTTCGTTGTTCATGCTCAAAAGGGTTTTCAAGCCGGGGGTCACCAAACTAGATCGCGCAGCCTTAAAGCCCAGGGCACTCCCGTTCAGTTAAGGGCACCCTGGTATTCAAGGGCCCCTTGGCATTGGCCCCATTGGCCCGGTTGGTAATCCGTACCTGTTGATGGTAGATGTTATAGAAGTATACAATAATTGATATTGTCTATGAAAACTGAGTTGTTTCAAGACATTGTGCAATGATAACAAAGAAATGCTGAAACAAAAGAGCCGATTTTCTTTTACGTATCCCTGATAGAGATGAGGTGTTTTATCAAATCGGACTGACAGCATTATTTTGGAAGCATACAAATGTTCCCCAAACTATTGCTTGCATCTAAGGTTACAAAATGCTTGCTTTCAAAGACTGAATCCATGGGAAGTCTCGACATACAGGTGAGATAATTGTGCTAGTAACTAGCTCCTTTGCTCCTGAGCTCATTTGCATTGAAATCAAGCATACCAGAGAGATGTTTGTTTGTTTGAAACCATTAATCTACTATGCCCCAAAAACAAAGATCGCTGTTCTGTGGCAGATGAAATCACACAATCCCTAATTAGACAATAAAACAAACAGCACGTCCTTAACTTCACATGAAGAGAAGAGCATGCGTTTAATCTCTTGAGTGCTTGATCACTGGAACCACTGCTGCATCGTCTGTTTGTTGCTTTTAATATATGATCTGGGAAAATTTAACCATTGACTGTATGGATATTTTTTTTCCTCTTAATATCATTGAGTCAGATTTCTTAAGCTCTATCACAGGAAGTGAACTCAAAGACCTCCAAAACCACATAACAACAGCAAACACAAAAAAGCTCACTTAAATGTTCCTTACAAGGATGTAAAGGAAATTGTAATTTCTATTTTAATCTATTTCAAACAGATTTGTTTCAACTGTAACTACATATGGTATAAAATTACAATATTTAAGAGAACCTCAAAAAAAATAAAATAAATAAAAATAAAATATTTCAAATAAAGCAACATAACAAGGTCTGGTGATCGTTTAATTAAATGTGGCTTTCAGAAGCACATGGGGTTTAATTGTTAGGTGTAACGTTGTAGCTGGCAATGACGAAGATGATGAAATGAAGAAACCAAGTGCAATTTATTAATAAATGAAAACCAAAAACCCTTACTATAAACTTCAAACATAAACATGAAATTGGCTAGGCTTAAGCTAGGCTTGAACTTTACTTGACACAAAATGAAACGAACTGAACTGAACTGAACTGAACTGAACTGAACTGAACTGAACTGAACTGAACTGAACTGAACTGAACTGAACTGAACTGAACTGAACTGAACTGAACTGAACTGAACTAGAAATCCACTACACAATCTCACAATAACACTTGACAATGGACAATGGCAAACATGAGGCTTAAATACAAGACATGGGAGAACAAGACAAACATGTCATCCAATGAAAAGACAGAACTGATAACAAGATAATTAAACAATAAACCAATGAACACAAGACACATGAACATGGAGGGAAACAGGAATCACATGACTAGGGAACACATGACAGGAACAGGAGCTAAAATTTTCAAAATAAATGACATGAAATACATGAACACACACATTGAACATTACATTAGGCTGGAAAATGGAAAGTAATGCCATTTAGTTTGTGAAATGGTATTACTGTCAATGAGGTTCCAATAACATGTCAATGCCATAGGCATGCAAAACACTCTTTTACATCATGCAGATGGGAATTAAACAAAACAGCTGCTGCCTTAATTAAAGTTGTGCATTGACTGAATAAAAGACTTATTTGAAAATGTTTTAAAATAAAATGGCTGTATATTGAGGCTAGAATTGCATGGAGTGTATATGAACTCTGTTATTTCTGTAGTTTACCAATAGCAAATATGAAAACGTACTTTATGACATACCTGTCAACACTACCGTTTTACCCGGGAGTCTCATGTATTTCACACCGATCTCCCGACCCCCTACCGTTTTGTTATTTCTCCCGGGAAACTCCAGTAATTCGTATGGCCCAAATAATAAATCAAATTGATATATTATTCCAAGGTTGTCCAGTTACCAGTTCTTGTATGAAACGCATCCTATTCACACAATCGACACATCATTCCAATTTCAACCCATTTGTGAACCCAGTTGCGCTGTTGATATCTGTGCAGGTAGTAGATGCGGGATGTTGAATCAAGCATCACTGGTAGATGGGAGGAGAAGACTCAGATGGTGAAAAAACTAAATATCATGTAAATTTAACAACAGCTGGATGGAAGAATTAATTTCATATCTCGAAACCATATCGATATGGCCATCGGTCATGGCCCGGCCCCGCCCTCCTCCTCATCAAGTGCTGCATTTCCAGTTCATTCTGTTAAGCAACATTTTATCCCTCGTATCAGAAGAGATGCCTCTTCTGATACGAGGGATAAAATGTCACACCTCAACAGTCAATGATTGGAGCCATTATGGCATTTAGATGTGATATTTAGCCTCTTTTGTGGACTGACCCATTAACAGTGAATGACCTTTTCTTTGTGTCACTGTTGATGCCAGATGTTGCAGATTGAGGTCACAACCATATGGTTTATGTTTAAAGACTAATAATTAGTGTTAACATGTGAGCATGAAAAATCTACAAAACAAATGTTAATCTGAATAGAGGAGGTTTAAGGAGAATTGGTGAAAATGACAATGCAGTATGAAAAATCTTTTTTAATTAAGCATGAAATGAGTATTAAGACTTTTATAAAGCATAATGACAGCATGATTAAACAGGCACTTTTAATTACTGAAAAGCTGAATTGGTCTAATGTTTAAATTAATGAATTGGATATCAATGTCACCGCTGAAAGCTCAGTGAAGATTACAGTTTTATTTTTAACTACAAGATGGTTCATTAGAGAGGCCAGACAAAAATAAATAAATAAATAAAACATTAAGGAGGATGGATATAATTTTATAAAGGATAGGCCATAACACACGTGGCTTGATTCATCTGCTTCATCTGTTATCAATCATCATATTTGATGCTTAGTGCCTCATATAAAACTTTCCTATCTCAACTCCCAATATTCAGTTATCAGCATGATTCATTTAAACAATAAAGTGATCACTTTTAATGCCAAATATTTGGGTAGTTTAGTTAATGAGAATATGTAATGTAACATGATCATGGAAACCCATTTAAACTTTTTAAGTCCTGGGGTGCAATTATTTGAATTTATTTGGTGTTTTTAGGGATAGTGAATTCCTCTGAAAAAGTTAGAAAATGTAAATTTTTTCAGAATTTTATATGAATTCAGAATTTCTGTAAATATGAATGCTGGGTGTTTGGTTTGTCTTATTAGATCAATATGTTTTCAACTGTAATTTGCAAGCACATCAAGACACTGCACAACACTGTGGATGTGGCTTTTTAGCATGATGGAGTGAATCCGTATTTTATGTATGGTTAGTCATGTTTATGTACCTTTCATCATGTATGTCTGTAACACTTGTAAGGTTTCGTTCATAAAATAATCCGATTTTGAACAAATCTTTTAAATGAGCGAATCATTCTCATTTACTTCTATTGTTTGGTTGTACGTCTCAGTTATGTGAAGTGTAACCCAGTTTCCCTGAGTGGGAACAAGATGCTGCATAATCGCATTGGGACTTGCCCTGAGTGTCACGTGGTCTGAAGCCCTTATACAATCATGCCAATTTATTGGCTGATGGAACTTAAACGAGGGCCCAAGGGAGCTATGACACAGGCTCCATAAAGACACTCGCTTTCGCTACATTGATTCTGATATTCTGTATGAAGGCACGAGCCTATGAAGCTGCTAGTGAGTATGCCCAGCTTATGCTGCATCTCGTTCCCACTCAGGGAACCAGGATTATGCTTCACGTAATCGAGGCATTCCCTTTCATAGGAAATCGAGCTGTGTAATCGCATTGGGAACTAAATACATTTACACAGGGAACGATATACATTTACGCCATCTCCACAGTAGCTTCCAATTGTCTACGCCCATTTGGAAAGCATATAGAGGCGCACCATGGAATAAAACAGAGGGAATTATGAGTTTACTCCTGTTCCAACAGAGAGAATCTTTGAAGCAGGACTCAAACCCTCGGCCAGAATATACAATCGAACAAAAGTGCAGAGGACCACCCTGCCCCCATACAAATGTCCTCCAAGGGCGCACCTCTATTCAATGCCCATGAGGATGCTGTGCTTCTCGTAGAATGGAATCGAATACCCGAAGGCAAAGGTAAACTGCGCACTTCGTAAGCACGTGAAATTGCATCAATAAACCAATGAAGCAGTCTTTGCTTGGACACCAAAACACCCCTGTTGCTGCCACCAAAGCGCACAAACAGCTGCTCTGACTTATGCCACTGGCTAGTACAGTCAACATAAACTCACAGCGCATGAACTGGGCAAAGCGTAAGAAATCTTTCATTCTCCTCTGGACATTCGAGGCCCATACAATTGCAAACTCATTCCGATAATGACTTAAAAGGCAAACAGGAGAGAAACATATACATTTATGCTGTCCAATTTCATTCAATGGATGGGGGCTCATCCTTCATTACACAGCAAGCCTGTCAGGCTCATGTGTAGACCTATTTCTATCATATATTGAGTTATATTACGCATGCCCTGAGACCCTTGGTAATGGAGGTAGAGGCCATATTCAAGATTAAAATATTCAATGCTCATTCGCCAGAGTAAATTATGGGGGAAACTGAGCTAAATTGGTGTCCTGAAAAACGACACTAAACCAATCCCAGCATATAATGGGGGAACAAAGTGTAGTACCCGGAGAGCATGAAACACCCTTGCAAACAAAAGCATCGCCATGACCAACTCTTTCCCCAGTGCGAGCCGTGGGGGGAAACATGAGGAAAATTCTGAAAGGAGCCGATATTAGCTGAAAGTAATTCCTTAACTTGATGCGCTTCATTCGACTTCAAAACCATCATGTGTAGATCCAACAGCTGACTGAAAATAGTGACATCCATGCCGCCCCTGAAAACTTTTGCAGAGATAGCAGTGCACATCTCTTGTCTTGCCAGAACACCCATGTGGTGCACAAATGGGTGAAAGAAAGAAAAGAAAGAAACTCTTTCGCATGCTTTGTTTGTCAGAAAATGGCAGCCGAGCTATGCCTCAGAGCATGTACGACGAGACTTTGGCTTTCATTCAGAGGGAGGGTGACAAACACAAGGAAGAACCCGATGTCCGTTTGCACTGCAAACTTCTCATACACAAAGCCTAAATTAAAATTGCTCTGAAATTTACCCTGAATAAACAACGTCCTTTTGTGTTCGCCACTCAAAAGGGATGTTGAGTTGCTGGAACAAACATAGGCTTAAACAAAATCGTGCACTGAAGAACAGAACAATTGTTTTTGGTTTTTCATTTTTTTATATATTAAGTTTAGAGATATTTTTAGCTCTGTACTATATGCCATCAAAGAACTTACAGGTAAACAAAAAAGCACTAACAAACCTCTAGAAACATAAAAGACACAAGACACAATCTGACTACAAAACACCTGTCAGGATTTCTGCTCAGAGGAGCTGAACAGATGTCAAGAGATTAAATCCAAGGCATTACAAGTCAGAAAGCAAAAAATGTAAATCATGATGATCCAAGCAGAGAAATATCAGGAGAGAATATACAACTGATAAACAAAAAAATTTTATGTAACAAGGAATAAAGCTTTCTTTCAGAACCTCATTCATATTTCTTTAAGTATGTCATCCCAAAACGGATCAAACTTTTACTTAATACTAAATATGTCACATGGTCTTGCAGAGTTTAATCGGAAGTATGTCATGTGGAGAAGTCCCATGGTAGGTCCTACCAAATGTTGGGGAGGAATCTCTATGAGCATGGAGACTTTGGCAGTGGAGTCTCTGCCCAGGGAAGACGGAAAATACATTGCAAGGGGTTGCTTGCAATGCATGCATAGCACCTGTCCCAGCACGGCGCGTAGTTAGCACAAGTACTGGGCTGGCAGTGAGTTTCTCTGCAAACTCATCTGCCACAGGGCTAGAAGGAAATCAATCAAGGAATCAACAAGGCACATCTTCAGCTCGAGGGAGGTAAAAGGCGCTAGGCGCAAGTAGTATACCCAGCTAGTGGGTCTGGACATACCCGTTTGTTCCTGCTAAGACACGGGACGAGACCGGCTCAACCCGGAGATTGTAGAATCTCACGAAGATGTTGGGTGTAGCCCAGCCCACTGCTCTGCAAATATCAGCAAGAGAGGCGCAACTAGTCAGAGCCCAGGAGGCCGCCATGCTCCTGGTGGAATGGGCTCGTAGCATAGCAGGGGGTGGCACATGCTGGCATGGTAGGCAACAGCTATCATCGATGACCCAGTGGGCAATCCTCTGTTTGAAGAGGAGACAAAGCAGACAAAGAGCTGCTCTGAGATCCTAAAGCTCTGTGTGCGATCCAAATAGATGCGCAAAGTATGCAACGGACACAGCAACACTAAGGCTGGGTCTGCCTCCTCCTAGGGCAGCACTTGCAGGTTCACCATTTGGTCCCTGAAAGGGGTTGTGGAAACCTTGGGCACATAGCCTGGTCGGGGTCTCAGGATTATGTGAGAGTATCCTGGACCGAACTCCAGGCAAGTTATGTTAGGTCCCTAACCCTCTTGATAGACGTGAGTGCCTTAAGCTCTACTGACTCTAGGGGCTTGAAGGGAGCCCCATGAAGGCCTTGCAGGACTACGGAGAGGTCCAATGAGGGAATGAGGTGAGGCCTGGAGGGATTCATCCTCCTAGCGCTTCTCAGGAACCTGATAATCAGGTTGAGCTTTCCTAAGGAATTTCGGTCGACTGTGTCATGGTGCGTATCTATGGCTGCTACGTACACCTTCAAGGTGGAGGGGGACAATCGTCCCTCCAACCTCTCCTGCAGAAAGGAAGTACTGAGCTGACTGCACATCTCTGGGTGTCTTCGCTTGTCGGGAAGAACACCACTTAGCGAACAGACGCCACTTCAAGGCATACAGGCGCCTCATAGCGGGGGCCCTAGCCTGAGTGATTGTGTCTACCACGGCAGGTGGTAGGACACTGAGGTCTTCCGCATTCCATCCATGGGCCAGACATGGAGGATCCATGGTGCCCCGTCCCTGAGAAAGAAGGTCCTTCCTCAGGGGGATTTGCCAGGGAGGAGCTGGAGAGAACCTTAACAGGGCGAGCAGTATTGCCAGCAACTCGAGGCAGTTGTACCAATGTAACCGCAGGCTGTCCAGGGGCGGCGTCCCGTTGCATGTGGCTCCCCAGCCTGTTTTGGAGGCGTCGGTTGCAATCACAACATGCCTGGAGACCTGCTCTAGGGGAACCCCTGCCTGTAGAAACGCAAGGTTGTTCCAAGGGCTGAAGAGATGGCGACAGATCATGCGGTGTGTGCCGTGGCGCCATAACCATCTCGGGACTCGAGTTCGGAGCCTGTGCTGAAGTGGTCTCATATGCATCAACCCGAGCGGTGTAGCCACTGCTGAGGATGACATATGCCCCAGGAGCCTCTGAAATTGTTTCATTGGAACCACAGTCTTCTGTCTGAATGCCTTCAGGTGCATGCACACAACACACCTAGTGCAGCTCCTGCATCAATCCTAGAGTGGAACTACCCTTGTGCAGTTCTTTTAGCACCTTGGCTTGGTGGACTTGGACGAGAGCCATGACTTGCAGGGCGGAGGCAGCTTGTCCGGCGGCGCCGTAGGCTCAAGCCGTCAGGGAACATGTGAGCCAACAGGCCGAGTAACCCCTGGCCGCTCCGCGAAAGTTGCCTCCTACGAACTCGTCAGCTCCTCGTGCACTTCCGGGAAGAAAGGCACTGGAGCGGGGCATGGCTGTGAGTGGCGCTGCGAGTCCAGATACCTAACGGCGAGCCACGAGGGTTCAGGGAAGAGTGGAGAGTTAACTCTAGCCCTATGCTCGCAGCTGCCCGGGAAAGCAAGTCCATCATTTTCATGTCAGCGTGTGCCTGGGCGATCAAACTCGAAGGGGAAAACCCGGCCGAGGCTTCCGTGTCTGACTGGATGAGCCCACTATCCGATGATACACTCTAAATCTCATCTCCTTAGAGGGGCACCGAACAAGAAGTCGAACTCACCCTGAGACGAGCCAGCACACTCATCCAGAAGCCTAACCGAAGCAAACAAGCGTGTCAGGGAATGGGAATTTATGCTATCTAAAGGTGTCTATTTCTTTGTGGATTGTTTGCAGTTGCCACCACACCTTCGATCAACACAGCAGCATTGGCTCAACTAATGGTGTGAGTCTGAGATGGGACTGTGTTTACCGACCAATGGAAGACAGGGTACTGTAATTATTCTGGAAATCTGTTTAAAAGCACTTTTAGATTTTGTAATTTGGGACACCAGTGGCTCTTCTTATGAATCTTCAGAATTATCTCCCGACTGATTTATGTCACTACACTACGTATGTCACATACACAATGCAAACTGTACAGATTACTGGGGATTAAATCGATTCGGACCAGTGTTTACAACCTCAAAACAGGTGGCTTGCTCGAACAATTTAATCAGACCCTAAAGAATATGATTCATATTGTAAGATTGTTCACAAAGACGCTCAAAAACAGTGGCTCGAGCCCCTATTATTTGCAGTACGAAAGGTCCAGCAAGCCTCCATGGGGTTCACCCCATTTTAAACATTGTACAGGCATCATGTGCTCAAAGTCTTATGGGAAAATTGGAAGGAGGGATCTTCAAACAGCCAAAATTTAATTCAGTCTGTTCTTGACCTGAGAGCAAAACTCCACATACTGGGGCAATTAACAAAGCAGAATTTGCTCCAGGCTCAAGAACGCCAAAGCCAGCTGTATAATGGGGTACTCGGCTAAGGGAATTTACACTGGGAGATAAAGTCCTTGTATTGCTCCCCACATCGAGCTCTAAATTACTTGCCAAGTGGCAAGGACCCTTTGAGGTCACACAGCGAGTTGGGGAAATCAATGAGGTGAAACGAATGGAAACGTTAGATTTACCACCTCAACCTCCTTAAACTGTGGAGAGAGGTGGTCCCTGTGACTTTGGTGACAGTGGTTCTACAGAGGGAGGAGCTTGGACTGGAGGTGAACTTAAAAGTCAATGATCGAGTCACCCAGTCACTTGTGGAGACCACTTCTCACAATCCCAAATCATGGAGGTTGCCAGGTTGCAAGGAGAATTCTCCGAAGTGTTCTCACCTCTTCCCAGTCTTACGAATCTCATTGAGCAGCATTTCGAGATGACCACTGGGGTAGTGGTACGTAGTTGTCCCTACCAATTACTCGAGCAAAAAAAAGTGGTTCGGGAAGAATTAAAGGTCATGCTGGATATGGGAGTAATAGAAGAATCCCACAGTGACTTGACCAGCCAGTCACTTTCTGATTAATTTTAAACAGTCACAGTCGTTGAGATGGGTGGAACTCATGACAAACACAAACACAAATTAAGCTGGTGGAAGTACAGTATCTGTGTTTCCACTTGGTTCATGGGCAGGTGCGGCCCCAAATTGATAAGACTACAGCGATTGCAGCCTGCCCTAGGTCTAAGACCAAAAAGGAGGTGAGACAGTTCCTGGGGGTGGCTGGCTATTATCGTAGGTTTGTGCCTAACTATTTGACTCTCACCAACCTGCTGGCTGATCTTACTAAAAAGGGGGCACCTGATCCGGTCTAGTGGACAGAGTCATGTCAGCAGGCATTCACTCAGGTGAAAGCTGCACTTTGCGGAGGGCCGTTATTGCGCTCTCTTGACTTCTCTCTCTCCCTTTTATATTGCAGACAGATGCTTCAGACAGGTGGTTGGGAGCGGTACTGTACCAGATGGTGGAGGGGGAGGAATGCCCCATTCTGTACATTAGTCGCAAACTCTCACTGAGGGAGAGTAAGTACAGTACAATAGAGAAGGAGTGTTTGGCCATTAATTGGGCAGTTCTCGCTCTCTGGTACTATCTGTTGGGGCGTGCTTTCCCCCTCTGTTCGGACCACACCCCACTCCAGTGGCTCCATCGCATGAAGGATACCAATGTGTGGATCACTGTGGCATGGGAACGTGGTCATGTGTCGGTCTGTGGGAGAGAGAGCATTAAGGCTTGTCACCTGGTTCATAATTACCCCTAATACCTGTCTCTCGTTATAGTGATGCAGAGGGAGATATAAAAGCACGCCAGACTGATACATGACCACGTACCCATGCCACAATCACCCATTGGTATCTGGCTCTTCAGCCTTTTAAGTTTGAGGTGGTTCACAGGCCAGCGGCATCGATGGCTGTTGTGGATTTCTTCTCCAGAAATGTGGCCAAGCGACGTCTTTGGAGAGTGAGGTTGGGAGAGGGAGAGCGGTAAGGATTGACACCCATGGGAAATAACCTCTAAAAGCTGTTTTATGTTGCAGTGAGAGCTGGATGGGGTTAAAAGGGCAGTCCAGACTGCCGGAGGGGAGAGAGAGACCGACCTGAGTGTGTGTTTGTGTGCCCTGCTGAAAAGCAAACTGTGTGTGTTATACTAAAAAGTAAAGAAACATACGTGGATTGTTTATCTGGCTCACGCTTCCTCCTTCCTACATGAACAAGTGACTTATCACATACAGTTAAAACATGAATGAAAAGGCAGACTGTCATTATTGCCAAAGAGTAAGTCATTTTACCTCACATGTTATTACACTTTTTCAACATTAGTAATCTATGAAAATGTACCTTAATGGAAAGTGAACATTTGAAACCTATGTACAATACATCAACATATAAGTCATTTTTACTATAAATCACCAATTTCACTTTCACTTCAAAATGTGAAAGTGGAGATTTATAAAAAAAAAAAAAAAAGAACTTAAATATTAAACTGTTTCTCACCCACATGTCCACACCTGCTTGTTGGAGCTTCAATGTTTTGGTCAAAGTTGGGCCTCATGTAGTCAAATAAGAGACAAAGGCACGCCTCCATACAGTTATAAAGCCTGACTGCAGCCTGCAGGAACACTCAAAGCCTGATAATGTTATCACAAAAATGGAACCAAAATCAAACAAAGGGAATCCAAAACAGACTACAGATCACATCATGCCTTGCACACTTTACACCTATGTGTGAAATTCTGAAGGATCGAACGCACAACTATAATATATTATTGGATGAAACACATGACAGAACACATCCCTCAACCATGACATTATCAAGAGTAAAAACCTCTGAGATCCTTCTAAGCTGTGCTTCCAGCAACAGTATATGCCACATCTAGTTGCAGCCCTGCTGATCCCATGTTGCCTTGTTGCCCAATGAAGTAACGTAAGTACCTGAACTTTGGCCATACAATCTCCATCTGTCTGTATGAGCCATGTTCTCTGTGTTCCGAGCTTGCTAAGGAGACCGGCAACCCGCCGAGAATCAGCCGCCGTACCACCCGCCAACAGAGCCACAAAATGGCCTCCCGTCATCACCCGAGCCTCTACAAACCGAGTCTGTGTCAAACGATGGATGAACACACATTCTACCCGTGTCCTCACGCGACTCAAGTAAGAGGTTTATATCTAGGTAGAGATAGATTATTATAGTGTGTTATTCTTGTGTATCAAGGCTTGTACAGTTTACGGACCACCGAGTCTGCTCATTGCTGCTAATAATACTCAAGGTATTATTGTAACTTACTGTTACCACGAATGAGATTTGCTGTGTTGTCGTACAACCACGTTGGGCTGTTCGTGCATTCCCGCCATCGTGGGTGAGACCAGCACACTGAGTTTATCCATTAAAGAACCAAAGACTGCGGTGGAAGTATTACGAGCTGTTCTGCATCTCTGAGTGATAAAACTAATGGTTGCCTTCTCTCCCATGATCGCTAAACCGACTTCGGTGCCGTCGCCCTGTTATTTCTCTCGTACTAACCGCACACACACACACACGACCCTTTACAAACATACCCGCACACACATTTGGCAAGCAGATAACTTGGCAATAGAGCCCAGCTTTGTCCCTAAGTTACTGTACCAGTGAAGACACATGTTAAATGGACAGATGCCATTAACCAATCTCTCCACCCATATTCGTGGCCACATTCTCTGCCTGGAAACCTTGCGTGACTCACTATCCACGAGAGCCACGTCCGCTATTTTGTGCACTCCTCTCCTTACACACACACACACACACAAACACACACATACACCAATTCACACAGACACACACACATATCCTCCTCTCATGTATTATAGGCTTATTTGTTACCATACCTAATCATGTTACTGTTTAGTTTGTTGTTGAAAGTCGGAAGTGTATTGACTGCATTGTATTGATTATTAATTGTATTGCAGAATCAATACATTTTGTTATACTTTAAAGAGAAGTGTTTTGGAATTGTTCTGGATGCCCCTGTGCCAAGGGCTGGCAGGGGATGTTAGTTCTCGAATTCAAGCCTTCATTGTTTACCTTTTGAATGTCGATGTTCTCCATACGTCGACTTTCCTAAGAGAACAATCCTATATTGAGACTGCAATACTGGCTGGTTATTAGTCCCTGCTTCCATGGTGGTGCCCTGGCAATATTAATCCTTATTAATATTTTATTGATTTTGATAATTGATAGTAATCTTTGATGATTGTTGATTTGAAGGATTAATAAGATCATATTAACTCTAATCAATGTTATATTGATTTTAATAATTAATAGTTGTCTTTGATTATTGTTGATTTGAAGAATTAACAAGCTAATGTTGATTCTAATCAATGTTCCATTGATTTTAATAATGAATCATTATCTTTGATAATTATTAGTTATTGCTAATAACCAAAACCGCTCCTGAACGAAGCGCCCAACAGTCACCATTCACTTGTATTGTAATGACCTACAGAGCTGAAATATTCTTCTAAAAATCTTTGTTTGTGTTCAGCAGAAGAAAGAAAGTCATATGCATCAGGGATGGCTTGAGTGTGAGTAAATGAGAGAATTTTCATATTGGGTGAACTATCCCTTTAACAAAGGGAACATTGATGTAAAGTGTTACTAGATTAATGTCAAGCATTTTATCATAAGCTTCCAGATCAAATGGGATTTAAGATCATGGGAAACATAAATGAACTTTTTATGTACCCGAGATATTGCAGAACATTGGGTTTCTGTTGATCCAGCAGAGAAACTTTATCTTAAGTAATGAATGATTCTAAATGATTTAATTACCAACTTTTTTCAGATTTTAGGGAAAGAGACATGCAGGGACACTTCAGTCAGTGGCACCAGAAAGATGTTAGAAATGCAGTAGCCATTTGATCAAATACATTTTGCAACACGCATCTTCTGAGAGAGTGTACATGTAGTGAACATATAATGTTATGACATCAAAGACATCTCAAAAGGTCTGTATCACTCTCTCGCTAAAATATTCTATTTTATTCCTCCAGTACCAAATCATTGTAATTCTTAGCATTCTAAGTTGAGTTCAGTGGAGGTCACAAATCATTATAATTGCTCGCATTCTTAGTTAAGTTCAGTGGAGGTCACAGATCTGACTGCACTGCAACCTCATTCAAAGGCCACCATCACTCTTTTGATGAGTACCATCATGCAGCCCATACATATGACTCTTCACAACTCACTTGCATTTGTCTAAAATGCTTTAAGAGAAGCTGTTTAATATTATTCCACCAGCTAAATCTTTCAACTATATGTGGTAATATGACCACCCAGAACTATTAAAATTACTTTTTTACAGATGTGTTGCAATACTGTATTGTACTGCATTCAGTAGAGTTTCCGGACACCATTTCTTTGGTGGTTTGATCCACTAAGCTCTAGTGAAACTCATCTAAACTTCACCAAGAAAATCACTATCGCTATTTTTCCTTTCTTCTCAATGTATCTTTTCTCCTATTGAGAAAAGTGAAATTCTTTCAATACCTGTTGGGGGAGAGTTCATATATATAAACATAACAATTTTTGAAAGCATTGATAATTTTTGGAATTGGTGGTAAAATGTTGTCGTCAGGAAACAGCCATGTAAAGCCAAGCATATAATTAGCAATTACAATTAATACGGAATGCTTTATTCAAGTTTCACACTGAAAATTGGAGCCTATGAAATCATGCATTTTTTAATATTGCTTATATTGACTCACCAGCATTTATGGAAAGAAAGTAGCCTATTTTTGTTTTATTATTATTATTATTATTATTATTGTTGTTGTATTTTCATTGTAATGATCAATGTTAAAAATTCTGAGGTTTACGATTATTCAATTGTCCTTTTCAAGAAACAATACACATAGTGATTATAACATGTAAATATATAACCGGAGTGGTGGTGGCGTAGTGGACTAAAGCACACAACTGTTAATCAGAAGGTCGCTGGTTCGATCCCCACAGCCACCACCATTGTCCTTGAGCAAGGCACATAACTCCAGGTTGCTCTGGGGGGATTGTCCCTGTAATAAGTGTACTGTAAGTCGCTTTGGATAAAAGCGTCTGCCAAATGCATAAATGTAAATGTAAATAATCCCAAGTCCCCTGCTCTATTGAACATTCTGCTATATTTTGAGCTGTTCTATATTGACAATATACAATTTGAACAGTATATGATCTTGCTCCTATACAAGGATATTACATGTACATTTATTCATTCAGCATTGCTCAGTCAGTTGCTTACAAAACAGTTACAAATCAGGTAGATGGAGGCCTGGGTGGTTCAGCGAGTAAAGACGCTGACAACCACACCTGGAGTCGCAAGTTTGAATCCAGGGCGTGCTGATTGACTCCAGCCAGGTCTCCTAAGCAACCAAATTGGCCTGGTTGCTAGGGAGGGTAGAGTCACATTTGGTTAACCCAGTGTTTCCCAACCACGGTGCCGTGGCACACTAGTGGACTTGTCACACAAAGATTGTCAGTTGTGCCGTGGAAAATTATCAAATTCCACAAAATATATAAATGCAAAAAAATTACAATTTCTGGAATCCAAATTTCTGAGAAATTCCCTGTAGTGAAACCATAATCGGTCACTTTTGTGATTGTGAAGCGCAATGATTAATGCGCAAAATTGACTGATATTTATTCGCGTTAAGGGTCTTTCACATGACTCGCGTCAGCGCTGCAGAATACATTCAAGTCAATGAAGTGACGTCACTTTACACCAAAGTGTTTTTCACATACACATTTTTTACTTCACCAATAATGTCTTTGAAGTACTAAGCAACCATAAATATTTTAAAACTGTCCAAATTTGTGAAGAGACATTGAATGCCTCATAATTTCTTTAAATTAAATATTACCTTATGATTTACGAATATCAGAGACCCCAGCTATTAAGCTAATTTAAATTCAAGAAAATGCTTAGACCTAAACATAAACAAGTCTTTTTATTACTTTCTGCTATCAAAGCAACTGCAACCTTTTTTATCTCTTCCAAATACATGTTTTCAATATTTATTGTGCACAACTCCTGCTTTTTAATGTGGCAAACTTGTAAAATCACCCCTCTCTGACACTTTCAGCAACTCAATGCGGTGCTTGACGCAGGCGTTGACGCTTCGACTCAACTGAAATGCGTTTTACAATGATGAAAGAACATTAATGAAACTAAAATTTTTTATTTTTTGTCTATTATTGTGGTATTTTCTGATAAAAGTCATGTTCAGGAGTTTAAATAGGAACTTGAACCACTAAAAAAGCTGGAATTTGTGCTTTTATAAAAAATATATCTCCAGAAATCATTTTTGTGGACCAGTGATTGTCTTTCCTTTTTCGCCCCTCTTGAGTTTGCATCCCAGGAATTTGTTGTGGCATTGCAAGAACAAATCTACAAATTAGAAAAGAAGCAAATCTGTTGTTTTTTCATTACCCATGATGTTTTCAGTAAACCATCTTCCTGTTTTTTTCTTTTTTTTTCTTCTTTTCTCCCCAATTTGGAATGCCCAATTCCCTACCCATTGGGGGCAGTGGTGGCTCAGTGGTTGAGGCTAAGGGTTACTGACCAGAAGGTTGGGGGTTCAAGCCCCAACACCACCAAGATGCCACTGTTGAGCCCCTGAGCAAGGCACTTAACTCCAGGTTGCTCTGGGGGGATTGTCCCTGTAATAAGTGCACTGTAAGTCGCTTTGGATAAAAGCGTCTGCCAAATGCATAAATATAAATATAAATATAAATATATAAATATTACCCATTTAGAGCTTTTGCCACCTGTGACCTCACACTGAAATAGCCTACCTATGTGACTTGTTCTTTTGTTTTTTTTGCATAGCCGAATTTCAAACATTACAAGTAAACATGCTATTAAGATGGAGAGAAAACATGGACAAGTTCTTGATAAGGAAAAATATTGACTCTGGTTAGCCTATGTGGGATAGCGGTGTAGAATCTTTTAGTCGTAAAAAGTGTGCCGTGGTAGAAAAAAGGTTGGGAAACACTGGGTTATGGCAGCTATAATGTGTAATGTATATCTATGTCTCCACGATAACATGCTCAACAAGCCATGTGATAAGATGCCTGGATTGACGGTCTCAGACGCAGAGGCAACTGAGATTCGTCCTCCACCACACGGATTGAGGTGAGTCTCTACGCCACCATGAGCGCATTGGGAATTGGGCATTCCAAATTGGGGAGAAAAGAAGAAAAAAAAAGAAAAAACCAGGAAGATGGTTTACTGAAAACATCAGCAGTTTGTATTGCACTCCAAACAGAAATAAATATTGCAATATTGGACATCATGTCAAAGTCACTGCACACAGATTTTGTATGTTGTGCCTGTTTTCTTTTATTATTATTATTAGTAATAGTAGTAGCAGTAGTATTTTAGTCAGGAAATCACAATGGTTTCTCAGGTTGTGCAAAACAAGTCTTCTTATTAATTGGCCTATGGCATTTTCAATTTTCACAATTTAATGCAAGACAGCCAGTTAATGTCCATTATTGCAGATCTGATTATACTGAATAATTATCTTGTAATTACCCTAATCAGTGGCCAGACTCCACCTTGCAGAAGACCACCGTGATGGGGAGAAACCGTTAACTAACAAAAAAAAACATTTAATCATATTAAATTCATATTCTGAATTATTTTCAGAGTAAGAGCATAGTTATTTTTAATTATTATTATTTTTCATAGTTCTTTAGCCTGAGGTGAGAATCCCCTGTGGGAGCCAATATCTTCATGGTGAAAAATGGAATTAAATGTTTTATGAAGTGTCTTAAAGAGAGTTGCTTTAAAAGTGTTCAACTGATCCAATCAGAAGACAGACAATATGGACAACCATTCAAAAAATGAATGTAAGGCATTTGTATGAAAAATTATATTACCTGGGCATGCCCTACACTACCTGACCTGAATCAGTGCATGTATACACTATATATAATCTTAAGTGAAGTCTGTAAGTAGTTTTTAAAAATCTATTAATCTCTTGCATTCCTCGTGTCTCAGATGGCACTGCATACACTGCATGCCCAATTATTAGGCTAAGTGTATTCCTCAGGATTAATTTTTATTGTTGAACAAACACAATGCTCTCAGTCAATCCAAAATGTTATTGAACATCAAACCTCAATGTTTAACAAAGAAAAAATTAGTTTTGTTTTTCTCAGGGGAATATACAGTGGGTACGGAAAGTATTCAGACCCCTTTAAATTTTTCACTCTTTGTTATATTGCAGCCATTTGCTAAAATCATTTAAGTTCATTTTTTCCTCATTATTGTACACACAGCACCCCATATTGACAGAAAAACACAGAATTGTTGACATTTTTGCACATTTATTAAAAAAGAAAAACTGAAATATCACATGGTCCTAAGTATTCAGACCCTTTGCTGTGACACTCATATATTTAACTCAGGTGCTGTCCATTTCTTCTGATCATCCTTGAGATGGTTCTACAACTTCAATTGAGTCCTCTGTGTTTGATTATACTGATTGGACTTGATTAGGAAAGCCACACACCTGTCTATATAAGACCTTACAGCTAACAGTGCATGTCAGAGCAAATGAAGCTGCCTGAAGAGCTCAGAGACAGAATTGTGGCAAGGCACAGATCTGGCCAAGGTTACAAAAAACTTTCTGCTGCCCTTAAGGTTCATAAGAGCACAGTGGCCTCCATAATCCTTAAATGGAAGACGTTTGGGACGACCAGAACCCTTCCTAGAGCTGGCCGTCCGGCCAAACTGAGCTATCGGGGGAGAAGATCCTTGGTGAGAGAGGTAAAGAAGAACCCAAAGATCACTGTGGCTGAGCTCCAGAGATGCAGTCGGGAGATGGGAGAAAGTTGTAGTAAGTCAACCATCACTGCAGCCATCCACCAGTCGGGGCTTTATGGCAGAGTGGCCCGACGGAAGCCTCTCCTCAGTGCAAGACACATGAAAGCCCGCATGGAGTTTGCTAAAAAACACCTGAAGGACTCCAAGATGGTGATAAATAAGATTCTCTGGTCTGATGAGACCAAGATAGAACTTTTTGGCCTTAATTCTAAGCGGTATGTGTGGAGAAAACCAGGCACTGCTCATCACCTGTCCAATACAGTCTCAACAGTGAAGCATGGTGGTGGCAGCATCATGCTGTGGGGGTGTTTTTCAGCTGCAGGGACAGGACGACTGGTTGCAATCGAGGGAAAGATGAATGCGGCCAAGTACAGGGATATCCTGGACGAAAACCTTCTCCAGAGTGCTCTGGACCTCAGACTGGGCCGAAGGTTCACCTTCCAACAAGACAATGACCCTAAGCACACCGCTAAAATAATGAAGGAGTGGCTTCACAACAACTCTGTGACTATTCTTGAATGGCCCAGCCAGAGCCCAGACTTAAACCCAATTGAGCATCTCTGGAGAGACCTGAAAATGGCTGTCCACCAACGTTTACCATCCAACCTGACAGAACTGGAGAGGATCTGCAAGGAGGAATGGCGGAGGATACCCAAATCCAGATGTGAAAAACTTGTTGCATCTTTCCCAAAAATACTCATGGCTGTATTAGATCAAAAGGGTGCTTCTACTAAATACTGAACAAAGGGTCTGAATACTTAGGACCATGTGATGTTTCAGTTTTTCTTTTTTAATAAATGTGCAAAAATGTCAACAATTCTGTGTTTTTCTGTCAATATGGGGTGCTGTGTGTACAATAATGAGGAAAAAAAATGAACTTAAATGATTTTAGCAAATGGCTGCAATATAACAAAGAGTGAGAAATTTAAAGGGGTCTGAATACTTTCCGTACCCACTGTATAAGGGTGCACGATTATTAGGCAACTATTAGTGAGCACAATTAATAGGCAACTAAATAAAAAAATAAAAAAATTCTCCCAACTCAATTGTTTATTCTCAATTTTTAGAGTAGGTGCAAGAAATAAGTAACACAAAATTACAATTAAATAAAATGTTTGGTCTTTCAAAAATATTCAGTGACCAATTTAGCCACCCTTCTTTTCAATAACTGCCATGAGCCTTCCATCCATAGAGTCTGTCAGTTTCTTGATCTGCTCACGATCAACTTTCGCTGAAGCAGTAACCACAGCCTCCCAATTGCTGTTCAAAGAGATGTATTGTCTTCCCTCACTGTGAATCTCACGTTTGAGAAGGGCCCACAAGTTATCAGTAAGATTTAAGTCAGGTGAGGAAGGGGACCTAGTCATTATTTGGGCATCTCTGAGTCCTTGCTGGCTAGCCAAGCAGTGGAGTACTTGGATGCATGTGATGGATCATTGTTCTGCATAAAGATCATGGCCTTCTTGAATGCTGAGGACTTCTTCCTGTACCATTGCTTGAAGAAAGTACATTCCAGAAACTGGCAGTAGGTTTGAGGGTTGAGTTTCATTCCATTTTCAACTCGAAATGGTCCAACTACTACATCCTTAATGATAGCAGCCAATACCAGTACCCCTCCTCACCCTTGCTAACACCTGACTCACAGTGGTGCCCTGTGTCCATTAGTGATCCAGCCACGGGCCCATCCATCTGGTCCATCAAGAGTCACTCTCATTTCATCTGTCCATAAAATCTTTGAACATCTGTCTTCATGTATAGCTTTACATTTAAATCTTCTCAAGTCTTTTGCAGTTAATTTGCACCTTTTTTTTTGCATTTTTGCGCCCCAGTTGACAATTCACAACAAAAAGATTGATTGTCCTGTGATCACACCTCAATAGTTTAGCTAATTCAAGAGTGTTGCACCCGTCTGAAAGGCATTTTACAATATTTGACTATTCAGTATCAGTTAAATCTCTTTTATGGCCCATTTTAACTGAGGTAATAAAGCTGCCTCATAATTATGCACACCTTGATATAATGCGCCACACCCTCCCGCGTTACACAAATACATAGCACATGAAAATGACTGAATCCAAAAAGCATTCAAGTTTATATTGTTTGGAGTTGGAAAATGTGCATGGAAATAAAGATAAGATCAGAATACTCTCTTGCCTAATAATTGGGCACAAAGTGTATATTACTCATCTGGCTGTCAAAATACAAAACAAATATATATATATTCCACAGATATGGTATAAGCCTGAGTAGAGGTAGAAACCTGTGTACAAATTGAAACATGCATTGTAAAAAGTGTTCACATAGTGCTGAATAATTTTCGAAATTACTTTTATAAAGTATTTGTTTGATTTAGTCATTTTAAATACATACATACATATATATATATACACACACACATATATATATATATATATATATATATCCATCCATTCATCCATCCATCCATCGTCAACCTCTTATCCTGTGTACAGGGTCGCGGGGATATATATATATATATTGGTTTATTTCAAGTAAAAAATATTATAATATTTAGATGAACATGAAGCATATTTTAGGTTCCCTAACATATTTTACAGTGCACATGTTTTATGGGGACTTTCCATAGACTTAATGGTTTTTATACTTTACAAACTATATATTCTATCCCCTAACCCTACCCCTAAACCATACCCTCACAGAAAACTTTCTGCATTTTTACATTTTCAAAAAACATAATTTAGTATGATTTATAATCTGTTTTCCTCAAGGACCGATAAAATCTCCCCACAAAGTCAAATATTTCGTGTTTTACTATCCTCATGGGGACAGTTGGTCCCCACAAAGTGATAAATACATGCTCACACACACATACACACACACACACACACACACACACACACACACACACACACACACACACACACACACACATAGTGTAAAGGGGTTCTCCATGTGTATTTGCTGTATCTCTCTTACACAATCATTCAAACTGGTTTACAGCAAGACAGTCGAGAAAGATTGTCTTCTGAAATTCACTGTTCTAAAATAGTGATGTTTCATAAGCAAGCATATCAGTCTCTGTTCAAATTCAAGAAAATTTCTGAGCTGAAATTTTAAATTGCATAGCTGAAGAAGAGACTATTTTGTCTTAACTGTCATATTTGCACAAAAAGCAGCATATCTTCCTAATTGCAAGTCTGTCTTGCTCTCTCTGTCTGTCTTTATCTTTCACTCTCTCTCAAACCATCCAGCAGCTCTCTGTCTCATTTTACCTTCATTTCAGTATCATCTTCTTTTCACTCACTTTTAAATCCTTCTCATTAAGTAATAAACAAACATACCTCATAAGCCGACTCCATCCACTCCATTTGGGACCAATAGTCCTTTCTGATAGTGCATCACTGTACACATATTCAATCATTGCGAAAGCGCTTTCCAGAGGCAGAGGTACTCAGCTAAAATATGTCCTTCCATACCAACACCATAAAAAAAACAAATTCAAGGTTCAATCATAATTTTTTTCAAGGTTCACTTTAGAAACATATTTAAACATATCATATTTTTGTTTCAGTGTGCTAACAGAGCAACCTCCACCACCCCACCACCACCAGTTGAGTCCCGTCCTGCACGGGGGTAGGCTCCTCGACCGTGCCTCCTATCTCCGGCAGGATGTTCTGAGTACAAATTTTTCAGACCACCAGACAGGGCCTACGCCAAAGAGAGATATTACTTTCTGTTTTATATTCATCAAATAAATGTCATCTTAAATCTCACTCAAGTCTGCAAATCTTTTCTTGTTCTCAACTGGTAGGCTGAGACTGAAAAAGGGGAGGTCTGATCTGATCAACCTGATCTTACAAGAATTTGTCACAATAGTATGAGTTGGCGAATTTTACCCATTTGAACGAATATGAAATTGTACAAGTCATTCACCCACCAATGAGGGATGCTTTCCTTGTGTCCTCCTTGTTCCGGATGTGCCGTTTCTACTGTGTTAATCCAAAGCTGTGTTTTCATAATGTAACCCCTTACTCAAACCTCATCCCCAAACCTAACCATAGAGTGTGACACCTTACCCTGCACAGAGGGTAAAAACCTAACCATAATTTTAAAAGCCCTGTTGTATAATATGAAAGAAAGTGGCACTTCCGGGTTCCAAACGCATGTTCGCAAAGTGTATGTGATTGATTGATGTATAAGTCGTATGTTTTCGTTCAAATGAAGTCATTTAATTTGAGAATTTGTCACCACGTAGTATTGTGACAAATTCCCATGAGGCTATATTGGATCTGATTGAGTCATAGAAAGAGAGGGGACATCAATGTTTAATACAAATAATAGATTGGAACAAACCACATAATCTTGTATAGTTTGTTGAGCAATGTAAGTACTCATAAGTTGATTTCCGAGTACTCTGGGTCAAACAAATAAGGCAAATTAGTACTCTTTCACTTCAAACTCTCTAGACATGTTTTGTAAGTTCAGTTCTCTGGTTTGTGTGTAGATGTGTTGAGTTCTTTTGTGAACATCTCTGTTGTGTTCCGGTTGTAGCAACAACAAAGCAAGTTTTTGCTTGAACACCCCATCTAGCGTATGTAAATGATCATGCACAGGAGAGCAACAGTCAATAAAGATTTTTTACAAAATAAAAAAATAGATTTCAGTTTATTTCTTACCAAACTTTTTGGTATGCCTTAATGCCTTTTGTAGTTATTAGACTTTAAAATTTTTCTATTGAGTCTTTCTGAAGCTTCAAGAGGTTGTCACCTTTCACTGCCATTGTATGCCATTAGTGTGCAGATTTTGCTTTTTAAAGTTTCTCTCTTTGTGTACCAAAATAAGAAAGAACACAAGGCTGAGTAAATAACGCAGTTTAATTTTGGGGTGAGCTATACCTTTAGATTTGAACAGAACATATCCAGAGAAATTATAAAAGGGAAGGCAATGGACCACTTACAGATAAATGAATGGGAGAAGTAACAGCATTTAACATGGCAGCTGTAGAAATGGAAGAGTTGCCTATAAGTTTAAAGAGCCATTGGCTTTCTCATGCAGTTTGTTAAAGTGAGTTTGACATTTTCATTATTGCTCTGCTCTTAAAAATGGGAAACCTCATAGAAATGTTTTTAAAACTTTATTAAGATATTGTGTTTTACATTTGGTAATTATTAACTAGTGAGTAAAGCAGGATGGGCTTATGATGGGATCAACCGGAGTGAGTGAAAGGTAAATTATTTTCCTTAAACTGAGGTTAATTAAAAGTAAACCGCGAGTGACATTCCTCTCTAAGACACACTTATGAAGTGAAGCCGAGGAAATTAAAGCCATGTCCGTCACCTTATCAAGATCTAACAGAGGCATGTGGAGACACACTGTCCCTTCATTCTTAAACTACACCATGTCTAGCCACCGTGAGAACGGCCTGTCCAGGCATCTGGGCCCTCAGAGTCGAAGGGACACAAAGAGCCCTTCTCTAGAGACTTCCCCAAGTAAACTTGTGTCACTGTTTTGCAATCAAGAGGGATTTACACTCTGTGTCAAGCACAGGACAAGAGGATGTGTGTGTGTGTGTGTGTGTGTGTGTGTGTGTGTGTGTGTGTGTGTGTGTGTGTGTGTGTGTGTGTGTGTGTGTAAATCACCATGTTTATGGATATTTGTCTTTGAATAACTTACAGTGTTGACAGTTTTTGACAAAATCTAGTGCACTGTCAAAAAAACAACTTTTTTTTTTTAGTCAAGGGTTGATTTCCTTTTACCACTGTTTCCCCTACAATTCCCTTTCCTTGTCTCATCCTTCCAGAACTAGAAAACATGTTATGACAGAGAGTGACACTCGAGACTCACACCAATATATCAGCATCCATTTATTTTTTCCACATTTGACAACCTGGCACTCTCAAATTTTGAAAGCCTGTGACTCAAAAATGTACATTTTGCCCATACGTCATCCAAAAATCTTATTAATGGTTGCCTGACGATGCTGAAAATCTATGCTGTTGACACCCATGGGCAATCTAGAAGCCATATGCTTTACACAGAGCGGTTTTAGCAACCATGACCATCTGAAATTCCAGTTCTTGAACAAACATCATCACTCTCAGTCATGTAATTTTCATTAGATCAGTCTCTATTCATCCGGAGACAAATCTTAAACATTAAATTGTGTGATTTTTGCACCAAGGCAAACAAAACAAAGGGGTAAATCCAGGAAAACATGCAATGGTCATAACAAATAAACAATCAGCAATGGAAAAATGCTTCGAAAGGCAGGGTAAGCTGGCAATACTTTGCAATGTGATAGTGGAAACAGCATGGTATTTATATAGTTCAAACAGGAAGTAACCAATGAAGAAACAGTACAGAGTTAGCATTCGGGAGAGGTAGGAGGGGGTAACAACCTCAGATGTTACACTGTGTATTGCACATTAATTATTGCTCAGTGGGGCAGTTATAAATGTTCATGAGCTGGATAGCCTGAGGGAAAAAATAACTGTTCTTATGCCTGGCGGTTCTGGTGCTCAATGCTCTGTAGCACCTGACAGACTGCAACAGTTAAAAATGGTAGTGGGCTGGGTAAGTGGGGTCCAGAATGATTGTTTCAGCCTTTGTCCTCAATCTGGAAGTGTACAATTCTTGAAGGGAGGGCAGGGGGCAACCAATAATCCTCTCAGCAGTCCGAACTGTCCTTTATAGTCTTCTGATATCGATTTCATAGTGGCACCAAACCAGAGAGTTACTGAAGTGCCTAGGACTTACTCAATGACTGCTGAGTAGAACTGTATCAGCAGTGCCTGTGGCAGGTTGAACTTCCTCAACTGGCAAAGGAAGTACAACCTCTGCTGGGTATTTTTCACAATGGAGTCAATGTGGGTCTCCCACTTCAGGTACTGTAATATGGTAGTGTCCAGGAACCTGAATGACTCCACTGCTGCCACCGTGCTGTTTAGAATGGTGATGTGGGTAAGTGTTGGGGTTTTCCTCCTAAAGTCTTCATTCATCTCCACCGTTTTGAGCATGTTCAGCTCCAGATCCACTGAAAGATGAACGTGGGAACAGAGAGTTGGTGTAATTTAGTCTGGAGTATAGCTGGGATGATTTTGTTTAAAGCCGATCTTATGTCCACAAAAAGGATCCTTGCATACAGTGTGTCAATGGTCTGTCCAGATGTTGCAGGATATGATGCAATCCCATGTTGACTGCATCATCCACAGACCTGTTTGCTCGATAAGCAAATTGAAGGAGATCTAGAAACAGTCCGGTGATGTCCTTCATGTGGGCCAACACCAGTCTCTCAAATGATTTCATGACCACAGACTTCAGAGCGACGTGTCTGGCAAGGAAGGGGGACTAACAGAATAACAATCAGATACAACAAAGTTATATGTCTCCAGTCCAGAAAGAAAATAAGATATTGACAAAGTAGCAAGTCTCACTTTAAGAGACAAAAGCAAAGCCATGTTCAGTGTCCCCATACAAAGAAAACATCTATATAAACAGCAGCGACAAGGTAAATTTCTTGCCAGCAAACCACTATAAGTTTCCTTCATCTGTGGGTTCCAGATTGGATTGGAACTTCTGCATTGACATCAGGATTAAATCTGCATGTTCTATATTGCAAGGACCTTATCGGTGCTCCAGAAGATTAGCATTCCTCAGTGCTATGTATTTAAGGCTGTTGAAACGGAATCCAGTTCCTTCCCCACTGTAACGTGGCCTAGAACCAACAATGGAAGATGTTGCCATCACCAAATTCATTACTCGATCAAACCTCTTTCCAGAGACCTTGGCATTTGACATATTACACAGTCTGCGTGGGGCACCAACTCCCTTGGGGGGCTCCATCTTACATTAGGGGGGCCGCAGAAACTCCACCGGCTGTCCTTCACATTATACATTATTCAAGGACCCTATAGTAATCACAGAACACAGATGATTGCTTCGCACTCACACTACCGCACCACACCTCGCTAGTTATGGAGTTAATGTTGGATGTATCACTCTTATTTTTAAATGCATCTCTGGTTTTTGTGATGTTGAACAATCTTAAACTTAAACATATATAAGTTGCAGCCCTTGGAGCTCCAGGGATCTACTGTAACTTTCCAAAAGTAAAAAAAGGTTTGTGTGTGTGTGTTTGTGTGTGTGTGTGTGTGTGTGTGTGTGTGTGTGTGTGAGCGTGTATTTATCACTTTGTGGGGACCAAATGTCCCCATAAGGATAGTAAAACCCGAAATTTTTGACCTTGTGGGGACATGTTGTCGGTCCCCATGAGGAAAACAGCTTATAAATCATACTAAATTATGTTTTTTGAAAATGTAAAAATGCAGAAAGTTTTCTGTGAGGGTTAGGTTTAGGGGTAGGGTTAGGTTTAGGGGATAGAATATAAAGTTTGTACAGTATAAAAACCATTATGTCTATGGAAAGTCCCCATAAAACATGGAAACACAACTGTGTGTGTGTGTGTGTGTGTGTGTGTGTGTGTGTGTGTGTGTGTGTGTGTGTGTGTGTGTGTGTGTGTTTTGTCAATTCAGTTGTGCTATGGGTTCATTCTGTTGTGTTTTCAACTTTTGTTGGCCTTGCCTTGCCTTGCCTTGCCTTGCCTTGGCTGTTTTGGTCTGCCCATATTTTATGGCATGTACAAAATAAATATTGATCAAAAAATAAATAATGAAGCAATATACATTGTTTAGATTTTTCTTTAATTAAATCCCCTACCCAATTCCATCTAACAAGACTATAAATGAGTATTGGTTTATGAAGGTTTCTGTTCATACGCTACATCATAAAATACCACTTCAAAAATAACACTTCAATGTCAGGCATGTTTTCGATTTGTGTCTTTTCCAGTGCTGTCAAATGCATTTTTATTATTATTTATTTATTGTTCTGCTGATAGTCGTGTGAAACCTCCTACAAGCATCACATCTCATCGAACTCTATCACAGTTTGGGAGATTTGAATGTGTCTATTTGTGTTGAGTGGTAAGCGGTAAACAACGGACAACACATCTCCCAATATAACTTCAAAAGCATTTTTTTTTCTTTCTCTCTCAAAAGCATGGGTTTCTAAAAATCAGTGTACACGATACAAAAATGACATGTGTGTTTGTTAGTGACTTTTCCACCCTGGCTTGACCTCTCTTAATGTGCATAAACAAACTGCTTAATCTGATTTACCCTGGTGAATATCTGTTGTGTTTCAAGGCAAACTAATCTCCCAGATATGCTTTGACACCCATTTGGGTTATCACAATACTCTAGGTTGTCAACCCAAAGAAGTCTAGGTCGTCAGAATGCTTTACATAAATTTGATAGTTAGAGCTCTAAAAATAACTATAGTTTCCTCCCATTATAATGAATTAAGCTGCGCAAGTCATTTACTACTACATTTAGTCATTTAGCAGATGAGTTACAGAACGACTTATAAATGAGGAACATAAAAAAAATTCATCCTTACCTTGTCCACAGGTCACAGAGACAGCTTCATTGAATGGCTATGTTGATTATACTAGGAGCGATCTAATGTTTATGATCTTTCCACTGAGGAAATAATTGTGAGCAGCTCCACAGCATCATGTTTTTGTGTCAACAGCAGCAGCATATTGACTCATGTCAAGCAGCAGGCATAAAGCAGATCAGTCGTCAAGACCAAGCCTACTCCACTGTCTTGCATCAATCTTTAAAATAATCTTTAAAATAAATAGAGTTGTCCTTACTGAAATTACATTTAAGTTCAGTTAGGAAACTCTACAGGGCGCATGTTGCTCATAGATAATTACTAATATAGTTTAGTCACTCCTACACATAGCTTTGCGGGTCACTAGATAAACCTAATGAAAACACGTTTAGGGATACATGGCAAGCTACATGCGACTGAAATCAACCTCACTGCAGCCAACGTCTGATGGTCTGATCTGCTTTGGGGGAGAGGGAGACAGGGGAGATATTGCTCTTTGTTTGTATTCTCTTTCTTTAAATATAGCTGTTGAAAAGCTTTATCTTGATGTTGGTACAGTGGCAGCTACATGTCACTTCTGTCTCAGCAGCATCATGTTTTCAACTGCCCTCAATCTTCCTCAGCTGTTCCCTGTTGCCTCATCAGTAATCTGTTTGTATATACCCTCTAGTTTCAGTCACTTATTGTCAGTTCTTATGTTCCTATGATCGTTGACTCCTGATGTGTTACAATTTAGTTCTTTGGATTGCTCCTCATAGTTTGTATCACCTTCATAATCATCTCCATTAAAAAGTCAGCATTTAGATTAATTGTCTCTCATCTCATCTCATCTCATCTCTGCATATTGTTACAGAAGAACTGACCTCACAAATGGATCTAGTGGCTGTATGAATAATACTCCTCAAGCAAGGTGACCAACAATTGGAAGATCATGTACGTGAGTTCCTGGAGCTGGCAAATGTGGTACATTATGATGACCACGCTCTGATATCCTTCTTCAGAGCCTGTCTAAATAGAGCATTGAGGCACATCTACCTCTGGTGGACCCTCACTGGACATTATGTGAGTATGTGGAATTGGCTCTTAAACTATATGGCTCACCTTTTACTGTAGGGAAATGGGAAGAGGACATTGATTCACTCCTCACAGAAAATGCCCCCCCGGCCTTCCATGGCTCCTTCCTCCTGGCCTACCACGGCTCCTTCCTACTAGCCTTCCACGGCTCCTAGCCCCAGGCCATCCACTGCTCCTTCCTCCACTCCTCCCATGGCTCCTTGCTCCACACCTCCCATGGCTCCTTGCTCCACGATTTCCAAGGCTCCTTGCTCCAAGCCTTCCATGGCTCCTTGCTCCAGGCCTCCCATGGCTCCTTGCTCCAGGCCTCCCACAATCACGTCCTCCAGGCCTCCCATGGTCAATAGGCCAATGCCCATGCCTCCCACTGCCAATGAGCCAATGCCCATGCCTGCCACAGCCAACGAGCCAATGCCCAAGCCAGCGTTGCAAGCCTCGTCCGTCCCAGAGCTAGTGTTGCAAGCCTTGTACATCCCAGAGCCAGCATTGCAAGCTTCTCCTGATCCTGTCCCTGCCCTGTGGCCACCTCCCAGGCATGTGTGGTTGAGGTAATGATAGTAGCTTCTTGATGGGATGCCGTCACCATACTTTGGGAGGTGAATAACCTCGAAGTATTGGATTGTATTGTAAGTATTCGTGAAGGGAATTACCTTGAGATACTGTAGTCAGATAAGTAGGTTGTATTCGTATTGAGAATTTCCACAACAGGCTCATGTCAAGCAGCAGCAGCATAAGTAAAGCAGATCTAGTCTACTAAGACTAAGCTTACTTCACTGTCATTATCATCAATAAAACTCTTTAATCTATCTAAGAGAGTTGTCTTCACTGAAATAACATTATGAAGGCTTACAAAACGTGCATTTGAATTACTTAAAGTTGTTCCATTTTAGATTCTAGATTCTCTATGCATTGCTTTTCCAGGAGATATGTAATTTTAATGTATTTTAGCAGATGTTCCAAAGAGAGAAAAAGATTTGTTTGGATACACAAGGAGCATAAATGTGAGGTAGAATTATATGGGATTGAGAAGAAGTGAGTGCTTCCACAAACACTTGCCGATATTTTAAAGGCATGATTATGTATTCTTTACCCACTAATGTTTCTCCTGTCTTATGGTAGGACTGTTCTAGGGTCTCTTCCTCGGGCTTCGACCACTCATCAAACTTTAATACTTCTCCAACTGTCTTTAAACTCAAAACTCTAACAGTGTTGTCCAACCTATTTTCTCATTTGTCCCCACACTTCCTCATTAGTAAGCTCAGGTACAATTTTATTTACATCTAAATATCTTTGTTACATATGTAAGATTACTGTAAGGCCATAAAGTGTGGGTGAAGATAGAAATATACCTCTGTCTGGTGTTTTTATATACGTATATTATGATAAAAATATTCTGCACATATATTCTGTATCATCCTCACAATTTTATAAAGCCTGCACACATTATACACATATTACACATTCCTTTTTCTTTCCTTAAAAAATACTTAAAAACAATCATAATATCTGTTTAATGGGTTTTATATAACTCTCTTACAACAAGGCCTGAAAGCAACATTTCTCCCAGCTGAAGAACTGATCTAGGTGAAAAGATATTTAAAACATTGTGCTTGCTGTTTGATCTTTGACTTTAACTTCCAAACATGATGAGAGCTCAGCAGTGCCTAAATAACAAAATAAGGAGAAAGGTGAGCACTGTGTTTGAAAACAACATTACATTTAGTAATTGTATTAAGTTATATGGTGATGAAATACTAAAAACTTAAGTTGTCATAATGAAAGCAATAAACACATTACTACTACATGCATACATCTATATGCATCTCACACGATGATGTTCAGATGAGAAGTAAAAATTAAAAGGGATATGTCACCCAAAAAGTTTAATTCTCTCAACATTTTCTCACCCTAATGCCATCCCAGATGTGTATGACTTTCTCTCTTCTGCTGAACACAAACAAACATTTTTAGAAGAATAAATTAACTCTGTAGGTCCATACAATGCTAATAACAAAAAGTTTAAGCTGCAAAAACACATAAAGGCAGCATAAAAGTAATCCGTATAACTCCAGTGGTTAAATCCATATTTATTAAGCCATATGATTGGTGTGGGTGAGAGACAGATCAATAATTACATCCTTTTAACTATCAATCTCTACTTTCACCTTCACGTGGTTCTTCTATTGTTTATGGCTATTCACATTCTTTGTGCATATCACCGTCTACTGGTCAGGGAGGAATTTATAGTAAAAAAGTACTAAAATGTAGATGTTTCTCATCCAATATGATCTGTAGATCATATCACTTCTGAAGATATAGATTTCACCCCTGAAGTGGCTCTTTGTGCATTTTGGAGCTTCAAAATGTTGGTACCCATCCACTTGCATTGTGAGGACCTATAGAGCTCAGATAATCTACTAAAAATCTTTTTTTGTATTCAGCAGAAAAAAAGAAAGTCATACAGAACCAGGACGGCATGAGGGTGAGTAAATTATGAGAGAGTTTGCATTTTTGGCTGAACAGTCATCCAATACATGCAACTTGTCCCATCATTTCCTAAATATTATACACACACAAGTTATACACAAAATTTAAAGCACAAGGAGCAAACCATTTCAGAGTAGGAAATGACAGAAGAAATATGATGAAAAAGAAGTAAATACATTGTAATGAATATGATAAATGAATAATACAAGTATTACAAATCTAAAATGCAATCTGTTTCTATATATTTGTTTTTAACTGCAAGGTAATTCACGTGGTTATCAGCAAAGCAGAGCATTCTAAAACACACACATTTATTTTTTGTCTTCATATAAACTGTTAATGTGGAAATGTATTGTCTATTCAGAACAAAAGAACTGTATATCATCTGTTGCAAACACAATGCCTGAAGTCTCTTTAGATTCCACCACGTACAGGAACGCATTTACCCTGTAATTAAAAAAAACATTCTATTTTATTGTAGTGCAAATTGTCACTGCACTCATTAAGAGCACCTATGAACAAAAACAGCCTCTTACACACTCATGCACACATACAGAAGTTTACACAAAATCATGCATGGTAGTGTTGTAGAACGTCTCGGGTAACTTAACTGTAACCCTTGTTCCCTGAAAAAGCGGAACGAGATGCTGCGCTTGATTTAGCGCTTTGGAAATGTCTTTTAGGAGTGACCAGCTGTGAATATGTGTGCAACACGTCAATAAAATTGAATGGAATTTATAGCCTCAGCTGGTGACATCATCAGGATGCGCTGGTACCAGGGGCTATAAATAGATGCGCCACAGGTGCATCGTCAGGTATTTTTGCCTGAAGAGCAGTCCTGGGGCATCCTCAGTGCAGCAATGAAGCACAGCATCTCGTTCTGCTTTTTCAGGGAACAAGGGTTACAGTTAAGTAACCCGAGACGTTCCCTGTCAAAAGCTACACTTTGATGCTGCGCTTAATTTAGCGGTTTGGGACGAGAATACCCACGCTGCCACACTGCGGATGTCTGGACCCCTTGTGGTTGTGTAGTTCATGCTCACAAGAACACGAGAGGTCTCAGACATGAGCTTGTGATGTTGACTCAAGGACCTAAGAGCCCGGAGTGGCATGAGCATCCAAACTAAAAAATCTTATGAATGTATGCAGAGAGGACAAGACTTCCGCATTTCAAACATGCTGTAGAGGGACACCTCCAGTCAAAGCTTTAGAGGAAGTGACCCCCCCCTTGTAGAATGAGCCCTGATACCTACTGGCGAGGCTTGACCGCGTGCCTCATAGGCCAGGGCAATAACATTCCTCACCCAATGAGACATTGTTTATTTGGTGGCAGCCGCCTCCCTGTTACGGCCCCATGACAAACTAATAGTTGCCCTGACTTACGCCCCTGGCTAGTGCGGTGGACGTAAGCCTGAAGGGCAAGGACTGGACACAGTCTGTGATATTTCTCCTGATCTGGCGTTGTAAACGGTGGAGGACAGGAGGCCTCAAGAGTGACCGGATATACGGTCGAAAAAGGAACCTTAGGCAGGTAGTCAGGATGAGGATGCAAATTGGATGCAATCCCCCATCCTTCTTGGGAACCAGGACGTATCTGCTGTAGTAATCTGACTCTCTCTCTGGAAGGGTGACATGTACTATGGCCCCTTTGACCAAGAGATTTTGTAGATCTTTCAATAGTAAATGTGCTTGTTCCAGTTTCACGGAAGTGGGAACCACGCTGTTGAAACGCGGAAGACGGCGAACAAATTGAATTCTGTAGCCTTTTTCTACTGTCCTTAGGACCCACATAAAAACACCCGGCAGTAGCTTCCATGCTGCCAGGTTCTCTGAGATGGGTATCAATTTTGACACTTCCTGATCAGGGAATGTTGAGTGTTCCGTGTCATGGACTATGGCAGGAAGCAACGGAACACCCAACATTTCGCTGGAAACCGCTAACTCCCGAAACACCAGAGGCGGCGGGAATGGAGAGGTTTCATAGGGGTATCAGGAAGGTACAGGTTTCATGCAACTGAGGGGGGCTACCCCCACAAGGCTGGGCGCAAGACCGTCAGGACTTTCTATTTCTGGAGATTATTGTCCTGACGTCTTGCTTTGGAGGCTGCTGAGGGCGACGAACCGGAGCGCAATCCACCACACTTTGTTTCTGAGCCTCCCTTCTAGAAGAACAAGAGCGGGGCTGGATGGCCGGCGCCCCCTCCCCCTGAGTGCGGCGAGGAAGGAATTGCCCAAAGGCTTCCTCATGACTCCTGGTGATGACTGTGTTCATCGAGTCACTGAACAGGCCAGAAGGTGAAACCGGGGCATCAAGATGGAACACTTTGTCCTTATCCCTGATGCCCAAAAGGTTCAGCCATAAATATCTCTCTATGCTAACCAAAGCAGTCATCGACCGGCCAATGGTGCAAGCCATCTTTTTGGTTGCACGGAGAGACAGAACCGTGGCTTGACGAAGCTCTGAAAAAGCCTCTTCATCGATTGTACTGCCCACACTCAGGTCCTTCAACAGCTCAGCCTGGTAGGCCTGTAACACTGCCATGGTGTGTAGGGCAGCACCAGCCTGACCTGCTGCCTGATAAGATTTCCCCACAAGTGTAGAGGTGTTCCTGCACAGCTTTGTGGGGAGAGTAGGTCTTTTTAATGACAATGCCGAGCCAGGTGAAAGATAACCCACGAGTGTCTCTTCTACCTGCAGCATCATCGAATACCCCTGTGCCTCAACACCCACGATGATGGAATATGTCGATGTCGAAGGCACAAATATATGGGAAGTATAAGGTTTCCCCCATGTACAAGAAAGCTCATCATGGAGGTCATCAAAGAAGGTAAGAGACTGATTTTGCATTCCCTTCCACTGGCCACCAGGGGTCTCTTGTTCGTGTGGCACTGTAATCTGGCAACCGCATGAGTAACTACCTTGAGTAATTCCTCAACCGCTTTACTATCATGTGAGGTAGGTAGCTCAAAGTCCGCAGACTCAAGAGATTCAACGTCACCCTCATGAACTGAAGAGGCGCCGGGGCGCGCTTCGAGATCATGAGAAGGACCGGTTGGATCTGGAGATAGAGCAAGCGATAGGGACGGACCCATCTCTCGCTCCTCAGCCCGATCCATATGAGAGCCCCACGATGGAAGGGTGGGCGCTGGCTCTCGGAAGTAAGCGAAACGATTAATTGTAAACAGCTCGCAATGCTCGCAACCGCCCTGCCCCAATGCAAGAGAAGCATGCTCTTCCCCCAAACACACAAAACAAAACTGGTGTGTATCTGCTTCAGTCATATGGCTTAAACACGGAAACACACATTTTTTGCCTTGGTTATTGCTCATATTTTGGAAGAAAAATGTTTTTCTGCACACTGCCTAACAAATCTAACTCCTATCAGAAGAAAGTAGAAAGTTTGACTGGCTTGAGAAGCACAACACACACAGAATGGTCTGAAGACAAAAGACCTGACGATGTACTGGTGGCGCATCTATTTATAACACCTGGTATCGGCACATCCTGATGATGTCACCAGCAGAGGCTATAAATTCCAGTTAATTTCATTGACGTGTTGCACACATATTCACAGACGGTCACTCCTAAAAGACGTTCCAAAAGCGCTAAATCAAGCGCAGCATCAAAGTGAAGCTTTTGATAGGGAACAGGCCTTAACCAAAAATATATGATTTAACATCCAATGCTGAAAGCAGTCAATCATTTCCTCATGTTGCTTTCATGGAAAATCCATGCAGTAATTTCAACATCTATGAGGCAGAAGTGTTGGAACTAAAGTGGCACTACCTCTGTGTCTAAAGGCAAGGGCAAATTTCAGCCGAATTCAGAGTGGGAAGAGCATCCAAGATATTTACCAGTGTAGACCAGCACTTGTTGTGGTGAAAGGTTAGATTAGTTTCACTTGATTTTATGTCATTGTGAAAGTTTTTGCGTAGTCCAAACCCCGGTGAGCTGTCTAATGTCTACATAAGCATCTGCCTTCCAAGGAAGCATCCAAACTAAAATGGGACCTCATAAGTAAAGCTCTTAGCAACTCTGTGCATCCAACATATAACAACCCCCACACAGATTGACATGTTAGCATGTTGCCAAGATAAAACTACTAAACATAGTAGAAATATTGTGCACAGCACACACAAATATTTGGTAAACTGGTACATTTCTAATTAGATAAAGCAATTTTTTATAAATACTTCTTGGTATTGAATTAATTATCTACATTTATCTTACTCTGTCCCCCATCTGTAATTATTTTTCCATTGAGCTTTTCACAATAATAAATTCTGGGATTGCCTTCTCCATGAATGATACCTGTGATGCCGTCTTAGATTTGACCAAAACGAGGCATTCTATGCTGCCTTCACGTTCTATCACTTCTGAAGTTGTAACATTGCGTATGTCACTTTAAGTGTGCTTTGTTGTTGTAAGCATGGATGATGCCAGATTCTGTCTTGGATATTTGTTCGGGAACTCTTATTTTGACACTGTAACTTTAATCAGCATGCTGACGACAGTGAAATATTTGGAAAAATATATGTTAATTTCACTGTGTAAAAAATTTACAATATGCATAAAATTGTAACTGATAAACATACATGTATATGTCTGAAACAGTAATTGATAACAAGGTAGCTGTATTTAGAAAATCAGTCCCTATAGAAACCACACTTTCTTAAGGCATGTTGAAAGTTGTCTCCTACCAACACCCAACTTGGGTCTCAAAATTATTTTGCCCTTCAAGTGGAGTTGGAAATATTATAATTAAGAGTTCAGACAAAGCAAAGTCATATTTACCTGTGGCAAACTTGGAATTTGACTCCCGGGTTGGTAGGGTTGTGTCAACTGAAATATGATAGAAAGCAAATATTTTCCAAAGTTATTTAAAATTCAGTGCTTTATTTTTATCATTTTAATTTGTTATATTTACATTTATGCATTTGGCAGACGCTTTTATCCAAAGCGACTTACAGTGCACTTATTACAGGGACAATCCCCCTGGAGCAACCTGGAGTTAAGTGCCTTGCTCAAGGACACAATGGTGGTGGCCGTGGGGATCGAACCAGCGACCTTCTGATTAACAGTTCAGTGCTTTAGCCCACTACGCTACCACCACTCCATGGTGGAGTTATATGACAGTCAACTAATGGCTCAACCATCGTGGTTTGTTTAAATATACTATGTATTTGAGTATATTTGAATAATACTGTATGTTACATACCATGCATTAATAAATAATATATTTAGGTAAAAGTGATACAGGTGTATTAATTTATGCTTATTAGAACAACAGAAAAAGAGCTTTTCCCATCATTCATCGTGTATTTATGTTGGGCTTCTTCGTTATCAGTAAAAAATTTGATGGACGGCAAGGAATGTCAAGACAAAACAATGCAGATGTATATGTTCGATAATTTTTAAGTTATAATTGTGGAAAGAATCTACCTGTGTGTGTATGTAAAATAAATTATAAATAAAAGAAAGTTTGCATGCAAGTACTTGTGTGCTTTGGGGGATTGTGCATATGGATGTGCGTGTGCTTGAGTGTGATGCGGATGTCCTTCCACTAAGAGAAATCTGTGAAAAATGTGACCCCATGGACTGCAGTGTCCGGTGTGGCATTTCTTATTGCCCAAAGAGACACAGATGGAACTGAGGAAAAACATGGAACTAATAAAACATGTGCTACATAAAGTTTGTAGAACTTAACCTTCTGCACTGATCAGATGGGAGACATGCCGTCTCTTCTATGACAGTTAAAGGTGAATGTTGTTCCCAGATCATAGCGATTTTAGATAGGCCAATGGATTCTTTGAATCATTGTTTTGATATCATGGAATTAGTGACACACTGGGATGTGAACATATGGAGCCATTTAAGTTTGATTCCTGTTATTATGGCGGCAGGGGTTTGGTCATCTATCAGAGATATTCTGGTCATGAAATTATGTTAACAAAATCTTAAATCCAAGCAGGGGAGATATGAAACTGTTACGAAGTCATTTTGCTGTGATGGTTATGAATATTGTCTTTCTTTATTGATTCCCTTGATGGTATTTTCTGACTGTCATGACAACTATTGAAATAACATTAACAAATGTTCTGAAAACGAAATAAATAAATAAACAAATGATGGCCTATACCTAGATATACCATGTGAATGATTAAAAAAAAAAGCCAAGCAGCAATGATTTGATCAAAACCACTTTTTGATACAAAAACTTGTAAAAAAAAAAAAAAAAAAGGTTTAACAACAAATAACAATTAACACCAAAATGTACAAAACACACAAAATGCACAACATACTTACAGAAGAATCTAAACATCACTGAAAATAAAATATTGTCTGAGCTTTTATGAGTACATTGTGGAAATATTGTCTTGCTATTTTTAGTATAGTTTCTGTGAAGTGACCACAGATAGCAATTGATACCCATTTTCATCACAGACATAAAATGAAGATACTCTAGACCATGAGTAATATAATAACATACCTCTTAGTGTGTGGTTTGTGTGTGTTTGAGTATGTGTAAATAATACACTATTAAATGACCTAATCAAGTCAAGTCAAGTGGTTTTTATTGTCGTTTCAACCATATACAGTTAGTACAGTACACAGCGAAACAAGACAAAGTTCCTCCAGGACCATGTTGCTACATAAAAACAACATAGGACAAACACAGAACCACATGAGACTACAGAACTAAATAAAATACCTATATACCTATATAACTATATAAAGTGCACGTGCAAACATGTGCAAAAAGTACGGGACAGTACAAGAAATTTCAAACAATGAACAGGACAATAGGCACAGTGAGAGACAGTGCAGCGCTGACCAGTACACAATAGTGCAAAAAGATGACAGTTTCTAAAAACTTAAATATAACATACTATGAGATATTGTTCTATGCACATAGCAGTTATTGAGGTAGCAGACAGTTATAAAGTGACAGTAATTAAAGTACAACTCAGGACACGTGTGTGTGTCAAACCTCTAGGTTACGTATGTAACCTCCGTTCCCCGATGGAGGGAACAAGACGTTGTGTCAGAGAAGCGACACTAGGGGTCTCTCTTGAGCGCCGATATTCACCTCTGAACTATGAAAAAAGGCCAATGAGAGTTGGCAACCAGTATTTGCATGTCCCGCCCCCGGACATACGGGTATTTAAGCGGCGCAAATACGGGAGTTTATTCAGGATTTTTCTGAGGAGCCGGAAATGGTCCGGCCACAACAGGGGCTCGGCTCAGCGACGTGGCAGGGGAGACACAACGCCTCGTTCCTCCATCGGGGAACGGAGGTTACATACGTAACCTAGACGTTCTCTTCTGTCGCTCTCTCCACGCTGTGTCAGAGAAGCGACACTAGGGGTCCACTGAAAAGAGCCATGCGCTGAGCCGTGTACGTGATCCGCTGATACAGGAGCGAGCAGGTATTCCTACGCGCAGAACGCACCAACTGTATCAGGCTGCACGCACTCTTCCCCAATGCCCCATTTAAGCCATCAGGATTCCTTATCGTTACCCTGGAGGGGGGAACAAGGTGACGGCCGCCAACATGGGAACGGGCCAGCCTGGCTGGGCCTCTTTTCTCTCTATGTTTCTCGCATAGAGCAACTACGGCCAGGGCCCTTACAAGCATTGAGGGAAGGGGGTCTTAGCCCTTATTAGGGCGGAGAAGACCCTGCGGAGGCCACACCTACCCGGGAGGGGAGGCAAATTTTGAGTGGCAAATACATCGCATGGCCTATACTTAGGTCTTATGCGGAACAGTAGTGTGGTGGTAGATCCAGCCTCGCAGAGGGGGGAAGCATACAGCACGGCACCCGAGGCAGCTGTAACTGTCTAAGGAAAACACGGAGTCAACTCTCGTGAGGGGACAGAACCATGGTTTTACACACAGGGGGAGTCCGAACAGGAGGCCTTACCTGTGGTGCACCTATACCAGTACAGGGTAGCTAGTGGTACCCGCAGTGGTTTGGGTCGGCGAAGTTCCTCCAAGAGAACTGCGACCCACGAGGGCTAGGGAGGAGTCAACCAGTGTCCCAAACCTGGGATCTCCTGGGAAAGAAGGCGCACTGTTTCCCTGGTTAGGGGAAGGGCGCTGGGTGCAAGCGATTCACCCGGTCAGATCGTGGACGCGCCACCGAAGTTCTCACGGGCTCGGTACCTGAGAGAACACGGGACGATACTGACTCAACTCGGAGATTGTAGAATCTCGCAAAAGTGTTAGGTGTTGCCCAGCCCGCTGCTCTACAAATGTCTGCTAGGGCATTGCCCCTAGCCAGTGCCCACGAGGACGCTAACACTCCTGGTGGAGTGGGCTCGGACCCGCAAAGGGGGGCACGGCCTGGGTGTGATAAGCCAGGGAAATGGCGCCGACAACCCAGTGGGCGAAGTCTCTGCTTGGAGACAGCATTCCCTTTCTGCTGTCCCCCAAAGCAGACGAAGAGCTGCTCAGAGCGCCTGGTGCTCTGTGTGCGGTCCAGGTAAATACGTAAGGCACGCACTGGACACAGCAGTGAAAGGGCTGGGTCTGCCTCCTCCGGGCAGCGCTTGCAGGTTCACCACCTGATCCCTGAAGGGTGTGGTAGGAACCTTGGGCACGTAGCCCGGTCAGCGGTCTTAGGATCACGAAAGTGTCCGCCGGACCGAACGCCAGGCAAGCGCCGCTAACAGAGAACGCATGCAGGTCCCCGACCCTCTTGATGGAAGCGAGCGCGATCAGCAGGGCGGTCTTGAGAGAGAGGGCCCTGAGTCCAACTGAGTCAAGCTGCTCGAAGGGGGTCTCTGGAGTCCCATAAGGATCGACCGAGAGATCCCAGGAGGGAAACAGGTTAGGCCGGAGGGAGTCATCCTCCGGCACCTTTTAGGAACCTGACGATTAAGTTGTGCTTACCAAGAGACTTGCCGCTCTACCGTAGTCGTGGTGGGCCGCGATAGCGCAACATACACCTTGAGGGTGGAGGGGACAGCCTCCTCTCCAGCCTCTCCTGAAGAAACACGAGCACTGACCTAACTGCGCGACTTCTGCGGGTCTTCGGCTCGGAAGAACACCAGTCCATGAACAGACGCCACTTCAGGGCGTAAAGATGCCTGGTCGAAGGGGCTCTGGCTTGGTTACTAGTGTCTATGACGGCCGAAGGTAGGCCGGCTAGATCCTCCGCGTCCCGGCCCAGGGACCAGACGTGGAGATTCCAGAGGTCTGGATGCGGATGTCAGAGCGTGCCCCGCCCCTGAGAAAGAAGGTCCTTCCTCAGGGAATTCACCAGGGAGGGGCTGTCATGAGGAGCGTGAGATCCGAAAACCACGTCCGGTTGGGCCAGTAGGGGGCCACCAGAGTGACTTGCTCCTTGTCCTCCCTGACCTTGCATAGCACCTGTGCAAGAAGGCTCACTGGGGAAAAGCGTACTTGCGCAGCCCCGTGGGCCAGCTGTGCGCCAGAGCATCTGTCCCAAGGGGAGCCTCTGTGAGGGCATACCAGAGCGGACAGTGGGAGGTTTTCTGGGAGGCAAACAGGTCTACCTGGGCCTTGCCGAACCTGTCCCAAATCAGCTGGACCGATTGGGGTGGAGCCTCCACTCCGCCGGGCAAGTTTTGCCTTGACAGCGCGTCCGCCATCACATTGAGGTTGCCGGGATGTGAGTGGTGCGCAGTGACTCCAGTCGCTGCTGACTCCAAAGGAGGAGACGACGGGTGAGCTGTGACATGTGGAGGGAGCGTACTCCGCCTTGGTGGTTTATGTAGGCCACCACCGTGGTGCTGTCTGTCCTGACTAGGACATGCTTGCCACGAATCAACGGAAGAAATTTCTGCAGGGCAAGAAAAACGGCCAGCAGCTCTAGGCAGTTGATGTGCCAGCGCAGCGGCGCCCCAACCCAATTTGGAGGCGTCGGTTGTAACCAGAACGCGACGGGACACTTGCTGAAAGGGTACTCCTGCCCGTAGAAAGCAGAGGACTGTCCAGGGTTTGAAGTTTTGGCGGCAGGCGGGGGTAACTTCCACGCCGTGCGTGCCGTGGCGCCATGCTCGTCTCAGGACTCGAGTCTGGAGCCAATGCTGAAGTGGTCTCATATGCATCAACCCCAGTGGCGCGGCTGCCGCGGAGGATGCCATATGCCCCAGGAGCCGTTGGAAACGTTTCAAAGGGACCATGGTGCCTGGTTCGAAAGAAGCGAGGCATTCCAGCACTGACTGAGCACGCTCGTTGGAGACGTGCTGTCATTGAGACTAAGTCTAACTCCAAACCGAGAAAAGAGATGCTCTGGACCGGGGTGAGCTTGCTCTTTTCCCAGTTGACCTGAAACCCTAAACGGCCGAGGTGCTCGAGCACCTGGTCTCTGTGTGCGCATAGTAATTCCTGCGAGGAGGCCAAAATGAGCCAATCGTCGAGGTAATTGAGTATGCGTATGCCCGCTCCTCGTAAGAGCAAGAGCCGCCTCTGCGACCTTCGTGAAGACGCGAGGGGACAGAGACAGGCCGAAGGGAGGACCTTGTACTGATACGCCTGGCCGTCGAATGCGAACCGTAGAAAGGGTCGATGTCGAGGGCTGAATTGAGACGTGGAAGTACGCGCCCTTCAGGTCTACCGCTGCAACCAATCTAGATGCCGGATGCCAGATAAAATTTGTTTCTGGGTAAGCATTTTGAACGGGAGTTTGGACAAGGTCCGATTGAAAACTCGCGAGGTCCAAGATCGGTCGTATGCCGCCGCCTTTCTTGGGTACAACGAAGTAAGGGCTGTAGAAACCCTTCTTCGTTTCGGTCGGAGGGACAGGCTCTATCGTGTCCTTGATTAGAAGGGATTTCCTCGCGCAGGGAGTGGGCATGTTCGCCGTGCATTGCGGAGGAACGAACGCCCACGAAGGGGGGCGGAGACCTGGCAAACTGAATTGCGTAACCGAGTCGGATGGTCCGGTGCAGCCACCATGACGAGCTGGGCAGTGAAAGCCATGCCTCTAAGCTCCGTGCTAGGGGCACCAAGGGGACGAGTATTTTGGACGTACCCGGCGGGGCTTCGCAGCGGTGCGGAACAGGTAATGCGGCGTCAGGAGGCGCTGTGGCGTCCCGAGGCTCTGGTGCTGAGAATAAACTCAAAGCACTTACCTTGTTCCGCGCACCGCAGGGGCGGGTTCGTGACTGAGGAGGAGGTCTGATGCTGGCGTCCTCTAGACTCGTCTGAACCGGCCGGCCAGGGAACAGTCGTGGGGCTGAGGGCGGAAGCACCGCATCCTGGGCGCCGAGACTGTTGAGGCCTGAAAGCAAAGTGCCGTGAGAACGGCATTTGCGGGCCATGTGACCCAGAGGTAAAGGAAACAGCTCTTTTATTGAGAATTTGGGTACCGCAGCCCCGCCAGGGGTGCGCAAATGAAAAAACAAAAGATTCTCCTCCCGGCCCTCCACCGGGGGACGGAGCGGTCTTACCACCTCCGGAGCTAATTTCTCGTCCTCTGGGTCCGCTGTCTCAGGGATGCTTGGGAGCCTTCCGGGTCCTCGAATGGGTCTGTGAGGCAGGGGGCGTACGCTTCCTGCGGTTTGCTCGACGCCGTGGCTGAGAGCTGGGCCCAGGTTGGGGCGGAGTAGAAGGTCTTCTGGCCGCAGGAGGATGCCCTCGGCGAGCAGGTGGGGCCTGGGCCGTGGCGGCAAGCTTGCGGCGCGGCATGATGTGTGAAATGGCCTCCGTCTGCTTCTTCACCAGGGAGAACTGCTGGCCAAAGTCCTCAACGGTGTCGCCGAAGAGGCCGAACTGGGAGACAGGGGCGTTGAGGAAGCGAGTCTTGTCAGCTTCACGCATCTCAACCAAGTCCAGCCATTGCTGACGTTCCTGGACCACCAGAGTGGCCATCGCCTGCCCGAAGTGCCTCGCGCTGTGACCTTCGCCGCTCTCAGGGCGAGGTCGGTCGCTGAGCACAGTTCCTGCAGCGTGTCGGGATCAGGGCCACCCGCGCATGTTGCGCGGCGCCTTGGCTTGGTGGACCTGCAGGAGAGCCATGGCATGCAGGGCGGAAGCGGCGCGTCCGGTAGCGCTGTAGGCCTCGCGGTGAGCAAGGATGTTGCTCTACAGGACCGGGAAGGGAGTACAGGGCGGCCCCGCCAGGTGGTAGTGCTTCCGGGACATAAGTGGAGCGCAACAGCTCTATCCACCTGGGGATCTCCGTGTACCCGTGGGCGCCCGCCGCCGAGGGTGGCGAGGGCGGATGAGCAGGTGGCGGTGCGACGAGTGGAGAGGGTGCTCTCCACGAAGACGCCAGCTCATCATGCACCTCCAGGAAGAAAGGAACCGGGGAGGCTGTGAGCGGCTCCACGCCCAAGAACCAATCGCCCAGCCGTGGAGGCCCACAGCTGTTGGCTGCCCGGAAAGCATATCGGACATCTGTGCGTTGGCCTCCTCCTGGGCGTGCAAGCCCAGGCGGCAGCCCAGAGGAGCCCTCAGCATCAGAGCCCACGCCTCCGATGTCGTGGGCGAACTCATCTGCTTCCATCGCAAGAGGGTAGGCAGACTGGCTGTGAGGCGAGTCGCCGCCACCTCGAGCGGGACGGAGTCAACGAGCGTGCCGGGCGCTGGTGGTCCGAGGGGCATACCCGGCGGAGCTGCACCCGCTGCCATCCCCGGATCGCCTCCATCGCCAGCCGCATCGTCCTCAATCCCGTGGGAAGAAGGAGCGACGCTGGGCGGTTGGAGTGGCTTGCTTACGGTTGTAAGCAAGCCGCGATCGCAACGTTGTCATGGTCATGTTCTCGCAATGAGAACATGAACCATCCACAAACGCAGCCTCAGTGTAATCACTGCCCAGACACACGAGACAACGCCTGTGGCCGCCGGAAGCGGAGAGTACTCTACCGCATCCAGGAACAACACAGGGGCGGAAAGGCATCTTTATAAAGACGCCGTCCTTAAAAGGACGCTCAACGCCGCTGTGTTTTTTGCTCTTTTAGAGGAAATTACTCTTTTAAATAAAATCACTCTTTTATGAATGAAAGAACTCGTGAGAGATCTTTCTTATCTGCAACTGTCGATGCGCTCAGGGGCAGGAAGTGCACAGCCATGCAAACAGGAGAAAGACGATGTTGTGCGCCGTAGAATCCAACAGCATGCAGCAGAGGATAGCAGGAACTCGGTGTGTAAAACGCAGCAGTCTGCAAACACGACCATCGGCTCCGAAGAAATTTTCTGAATGAACTCCCGTATTTGCACCGCTTAATTACCCGTATGTCCGGGGGCGGGACATGCAAATACTGGTTGCCAACTCTCATTGTTCAGAGGTGAATATCGGCGCTCAAGAGAGACCCCTAGTGTCGCTTCTCTGACACAACGTGGAGAGAGCGACAGAAGGGGAACCAGTCTCTGAGTATTGAGGAGTCTGATGGCTTGGGGGAAGAAGCTGTTACACAGTCTGGCCGTGAGGGCCCGAATGCTTCGGTACCTCTTGCCAAACGGCAGGAGGGTAAAGAGTTTGTGTGAGGGGTGTGTGGGTTCATCCACAATGCTGGTTGCTTTGCGGATACAGTGTTTTTTGTAAATGTCTTTGATGGAAGGAAGAGAGACCCCAATAATCTAATGTATTGCAAATGACAACATCAAATTAAATGTGTTTAATTTATCAACATCTTATATAATGGAAAGTAAGATAACACCTTGATAAATTAGTTTTCTGAACTAGTAGTTTTTTTTAAAGTAAAGTACAACAACCTTGTGCTAATTAAGTTTCCATTATAGAGTTGCATATTTCATATTAACCTTGAAGTCTATATACTGTGCTAATATTAAATTAGAAGAGTTGTCTATTTGAAGCAGACAGCGGACCGTTAGAAGGAGTGATTGACAGCTGGAATATTACACATTGAGTGGTGAAGAAATGGATTGGGGCTGTGACAATTATACTGGGGATAGGAAACAGTGTCAGGGGAATAACAGTAATAAAAGTGTCTGTGTGTGTAAATGTATGTCTGTGTGTTATATTTGGCAGGATCAATGGCTTTCATGGTTAAATTAACTAGGCCAATGGCTAGGCAACATAAACACTTTGCTTTGAACTCTGAATGTCTCATCATTCCAAATAAAGCAGGAATAATAAGCAAAATATTTACAGCTCAAAAGATACCAGATAAATAGTTAACCCAAGAGAATAAAGGGACGTAATTAATGAAGCCAAATGAATAAAAAGAACAAAACACAACTCAGTCTGACTTGTAAATCAAACCTCTAATTTAACTAATAAACAAAAGAAAAGTAAAGACAAACCTCTTCAGCGTCAAACGCCCTCTCTAAATAACACTGACTAACAAACACAAAACATACAAGGGTGGCATACCCTCACTTACCTGATGTGTATATACATCGAGTTTTCCTAGGTGTTGTTTTGTGTAAGTCACGTGACATTTTTACCTGTCCACATTACTCTTGGTAACCTCAAACCACGCCATCGAAAAGGGCAAAAAAAAAGGGAACGTGTCACAATAATATTCAAAACGAGATGGCAAAGAAAATAACAGAAAATAACGAATGTACAGGGCAACAAAGCAGAGCGACAGGAAAACAAGCTGTCCACGCGTTCTTTGCAGCTTCCCTTTAACTGCTGGCGGGAAACTTGATTGGCTGCGGGGGGGAGGTGACGTCACGTCATAGATAGAAATTGACAGCTCTCCCAGCCAACAGCAGACCAGTGGTTGAGCGAGCCTAAGAATGTGAGAGAGAGAGAGATAGATCCACGCACATCCACGCACAACCACAGGGACGTAACACATACACTAAAGTCAATTGCACAAACACGACTGTTTGCAGACCAGCTGTATCAAACACATAACCATTTGTGCGCAAATGAAACTTAAAGCCCGAAATTCTTTCACAAACCCACACACAAAGCAATGGGAGAGTTTATTCATGACAAGAAGCCAACAAACAACATGAAAGACAAGCTTGCACCCATAATTGCACTGATTTGCACACAACAGGGTAAAACACAGAAGAAAATAATGACGAGGCAGCGGTTCGGGAGATGTTGGTGATGTTTTCATTTAATTATTTAATTATTTAAATAATTAAATGTGCTTTTAAGAGATTTTTTATAAGGTTCTAAGAAAGAAATTGAAAAACGGAGATACTCTTTTAAACTATAGAACCATTTATTTAATCTTGTGGATGTTCCATGTTTTGTTCACAGCTCATACTGAATGTAAAAGGCCAGTTTATGTAATGTGACTCATTCTGATTTTTAAAACAGCAGTTAAATAAAAGCTGAATTGGAAAAAATAGAGAGTAAAAAATACATTTTAAAGAAAGATATTGACGGACAAGATACATTGTGATGCATCGAGAATTGTTTTATAATCAAATCATTACCCTTTTAATCGTAATCGAAGTCAGTGAAGATTCACACCTCTACGATGCAACCTTGGTTCTCTGAGTGAAGAGACTCTCTTCACTCCGTTACATATTCAATGTGTACGGGGATTTAATCCTTCGGGTCTGGTGACATGGATACTTTTTTGTGTGGAGGAAATGACAGGACTCAAAGATAGAGTAGCAATATGGGCCTTTATTAATCAAAAAGTATAACAAAAACTACCCTGAAGGGAAAAAAACAGTCCAGGGCGACAAACGTCTCGGGTTACATATGTAACCCTTGTTCCCTGAAAAAAGCGGAACGAGATGCTGCGCTTTTGCTAAGCGTTACGGGGAACAACTCTAGCTGTGAACCGAGCTGAATAATGTGTGTAACACGTCAGTGAACATTGACCAGAATTTATAGCCTCGGCTGATGTAATCATTAGATGCACCTACGGCCAGGCTATAAATGGATACGTCACCAGGTGTCGTCAGATACTTCTTTTTGAAGAGCAGTCCTGGGACGTCCCAGTGCGGCAAAGATGCGCAGCATCTCGTTCCGCTTTTTTCAGGGAACAAGGGTTACACAAGTAACCCGACACGTTCCCTTTACAAAAAGCTTCACTTTGATGCTGCGCTTTTGCTAAGCGCTACGGGGAACGCAATACCCACGCCGCCGCACTGGGGCTGTCCAGACCCCTACGGTTGTGGTGTGCTCACAAGAACGTGAGAGGTCTCAGACATGAGCTTGAGATGTCGACTCAATCTAAACCATAAAATTTGATTAAAGTGTGCAGAGAGGACCAACCTGCCGCACCACAAACTTGTTTGGTGTCAACTCAAGGGCGTAAGAGCCCAGAGTGGCAAGAACATCCAACCTATAAAAGTTTAATGAATGTGCGCGGAGAGGACCAACCTGCCACACCACAAACTTGCTTCAGAGGTAGACCTCTAGCCAAGGCTTTAGAGGAGGAGAGCCCTCTGGTAGAGTGCGCCCTAAAACCTACTGGCGAAGCTTTACCGCGCACCTCGTAGGCCCGGGCAGTAAGGTCCCTCACCCAAAGTGACAACCCGGTCATGGCTTCAAAGTGAAGAACTGCTGCCCTGACTTTACGCCACTAGCAAATGCGGTGGACATAATTCTGAAGGGCACAGACTGGACAAAGTCTGAGTAGTCTTTAGCTGCTACGGCATTACAAACGGCAGGGAGCAGAAGGCTTAGAGAATGACTGGCCAAGGGTTGCGAAAGGCACCTTGTGCAGGTAGTCAGGATGAGGGTGCAAAGAATGCTTTTGGTCCTACCTGGGGCAACTCAAAACAGGCCGGCAAAAGAGACAGAGCCTGTAGATACCCAAGTCTCCTTAGAGACGTAATTGCCATATGAAAAACCATCTTGAGAGTCAGAAGTATACCAAACGCTGACTCTAGAGGTTTAAAAAAGGGGGATCTTACCCTATGAAGAGGTCCTAGCAAGGATGCCCACCCACCCACCAAGGCGTGGCAAACTGAAGTGGAGGCCACATAGAACCTGGCAGTGGTGAGGCAAGTGCCCGCTGACAGTTCTTTCTACAGAGACTCCAAAACTGAAGCAAACTGGCAGTTAGCTGGTTCTGTAATATGAACTTATTAGAAGGAAACGCATGCAGGCATATTAGTGCCATGTATACGCCACCACGATCAGCCCCCCCCCGGGGGTGGGGGGGGTTATTGACTCAGGGAGAAGTAGAGGAGACATTGCGCTATCAACATAGGCGAAGAGGTCCTCTTCTGCCCTGTAAAATCTACCCAGATCAGTTCCAAGTGGAGGGAGCCCTAGCACTTGAAATGGTCTCGATAACCTCAGGAGAAAGCCCTGCGAACCTCAGTTGGTACCCTACAGGGGCTAAGCATGAAAGGTTTCACAATTCGGGCCGGGGATGAATATGTCCCCTGAGCCTGAGAAAGAAGGTCCTCCCTGTTCGGAATCGACCAAGGCGAACCGTAGCGGAGAGATATTAACTCCAAGAACCATATCCTGTCCGGCCAGCGCAGTGCCATAAGTAGGGGGCAAGACCCTTGCTGGTGAACATTGGCCAAGACTCCTGGGAGCAGAGAAACCGGGGAAAGAAACGTATACAGACGCACTGTGGGTCATGTATGTGACTTAACTTCCAGACCCAAGGGGGGGCTGGGTGACTCAGGGAGAAGTAGAGGAGACATTGCGCTATTCATAGAGGCGAAGAGGTCCTCTTCTGCCCTAAGATCTCACCCAAACTTGTTCCAAGTGGAAAAAGCCCGGCATTTAAAAAGGTCTCGATAACCTCAGGAGAGAGCCCTGTGTCCCTCAGTTGGTACCCTTAGGGGCCAAACATGAAAGATTCCACAATTTGGGGCAGGGATGAAATATTGCCCTGTGCCTGAGATAGAAGATCCTTCCTGTTCGGAATCGCCCAAGGCGAGCCGTCGAGGGAAGAGTTTAGCTCCGAGAACCAAGCCCTGTTCGGCCAGCTGGTGCTATCAGTAAGAGGTAAAAACCCTTGCTGGCGAACTCTGGGCAACTACTACCTTAGGGTGGAGTTCTTAACTCCCCCGTTGGTATTTTCTGTCTGGACCGTAAATCTGCTCCCATATACGGGCATCCAGGGATATAACTGACCTGAGTGACAGGAGCTTGCCCTGGGCACTAAGGAGAACCCAACGTGTCAGAAATACAGCTTACAAGAACGTGGGTCTCCTTGATGATTTATGTAAGAGGCTACCGCTGTATTGTCCACCCGCACCAAGACATGGCAGCCTCAGGAGGAGTTATTTCAGGGCCAGAAATACAGCCATCAACCCGAGACAGTGACTGTGACAACCGAACTGACGACCCTCCTATCCCCTTAAGCTGGACGACCACTTAAGGCCGCTACCCCGCCCATCAGGGAGGTGTCTGTCGTTAGCAGCCTGCGACAAGACGCACCTAGAGTGGGACCCAAGGCAGAAAACCGGGGTCTGAACCACATAGAAAGGGAACGAAGCCTGAGGCACGTAACCCTATTTAGCCTAGGGGTTTTGGCCCTTCGAAGAAATCCCCTGGCTTTTGGCCACAACAAAAACTCTCATGAACAGAAGGTCCAGAGGGATCACCGTGGACGCGTTCGTCCTGAGACCTGGAAATCATTGATACTGATAACAGTGCAACCTTGACCTAGCCTGACTTTGCTCAGGGTGATCTGAATGGACTCAATACTAGCGGGAGACAGTTGTGCCCGCATTGTGATTGAACTCCATATGATGCCCCGATAGACAGTATTCTGAGTGGGAGAGAGGACGCTTTTCTTGGCGTTGAGCCTCAACCCCAGAGAAACAGATGAGCTAAGATGATGTCCCTGTGCTGAACTGCCAGTTCCTGGAACTGCGCTAGGATCAGCCAGTCGTCTACATAATTCAGAATGCCAATGCCCCGGAGTCGCAAGGAGCCAGCGCTACATCATGCATTGTGAATGTGCGGGTAAAAAGGGCTAGGCTGAGTGAAAGAACCTGACACTGGAAGACTTCGCCCCCGGAAGTGAACCTCAGGAACTTTCCATGTTGTGGCAGAACTTCTAAATGAAGTATAGAAGTGCGTTATAAGATCGATGGTGACCAGCCAAACGAGTTGTAGGGCTTGAGACACGACCGTCTTGACAGGCATCATCTTGGACTTGAACACCCACGGGTAGTTCAAGCTTTAAGATCTAAGCCAGACGCCACCCCTCACCCTCCATGGGAAACGGGAAGTATTTAGTGTAATAACCTAACTCTCTCTCTGGAAGGGGAACACATACTATGGCCCCTTTAACCAGGAGATTGAGTTTTTTGTTTTTACAAAAAAAGAAATCCGGTTTACGGCAGTGAGAACACGCCGTTGAAACACGGAAAAGCGGTGAGTGAATTAAATCCTGACGCCCTTATAAGACCCACAGAAAAGAATATATCCGGCAGAAGTTTCCACACTGCCAGGATCTCTGAGATGGGTATTATATTTTAATACTTCCTGTTGAGGGGTTGTCGGGTGTTTCGCGTCCTGAATAAAATGCAGGAACAGCGAAAACATCCAATTTTGATGGAAGCCTCTGCAACCCGAAACACCAAGAGATGGCGGGAATGGAGGGGCTTCGAGGGGGTACCGGGAGGGGTGAAGTGAAGCATGCGCCCCATCCGAGGGGAGCTACCCCCTAATCTAGGCGCAAGACCGTCAGGGTTTTCTCTTGGGTCTTGCTTCGGGGGCTGGCGAGGGCGGCGAGACTGTCCCCAATCCCTGGGAGGAGGAGAACGACTCGCCACGCTTTGCTTTTGAGCCTCCCTTCAGTCAGGACTGAGGCGGGTCTGAGGCTTGCTCGTCAAGCGCAGAACCCACACTCCAGGAGGTCAGCCTGGTACGCCTGTAAAACAGCATAGTGTGCAGAGCAGCACCAGCCTGACCTGCTGCTTGATAAGCCCTTCCCACTAAAGTGGAGGTTGTCCTATAAGGCTTTGAGGGGAGAGAGGGCTTCTTAAGTGACGATGCAGAGCCCGGTGAGAGATAGCCCGCAAGCGTCTCTTCGACCGGCGGCATCACTGAATACCCCCGTGCCTCAGCACACACGATAGTCAAATATAATGACGTCGAGGGTATGTGAACACGGGAAGACTATATATACACTCACCTAAAGGATTATTAGGAACACCTGTTCAATTTCTCATTAATGCAATTATCTAATCAACCAATCACATGGCAGTTGCTTCAATGCATTTAGGGGTGTGGTCCTGGTCAAGACAATCTCCTGAACTCCAAACTGAATGTCAGAATGGGAAAGAAAGGTGATTTAAGCAATTTTGAGCGTGGCATAGTTGTTGGTGCCAGACGGGCTGGTCTGAGTATTTCACAATCTGCTCAGTTACTGGGATTTTCACGCACAACCATTTCTAGGGTTTACAAAGAATGGTGTGAAAAGGGAAAAACATCTAGTATGCGGCAGTCCTGTGGGCGAAAATGGCTTGTTGATGCTAGAGGTCAGAGGAGAATGGGCCGACTGATTCAAGCTGATAGAAGAGCAAATTTGCCTGAAATAACCACTTGTTACAACCGAGCTAGGAAGCAAAGCATTTGTGAAGCCACAACACACACAACCTTGAGGCGGATGGGCTACAACAGCAGAAGACCCCACCGGGTACCGCTCATCTCCACTACAAATAGGAAAAAGAGACTACAATTTGCAAGAGCTCACCAAAATTGGACAGTTGAAGACTGGAAAAATTTTGCCTTGTCTGATGAGTCTCGATTTCTGTTGAGACATTCAGATGGTAGAGTCAGAATTTGGCGTAAACAGAATGAGAACATGGATCCATCATGCCTTGTTACCACTGTGCAGGCTGGTGGTGGTGGTGTAATGGTGTGGGGGATGTTTTCTTGGCACAGTTTAGGCCCCTTAGTGCCAATTGGGCATCGTTTAAATGCCACGGTCTACCTGAGCATTGTTTCTGACCATGTCCATCCCTTTATGTCCACCATGTACCCATCCTCTGATGGCTACTTCCAGCAGGATAATGCACCATGTCACAAAGCTTAAATCATTTCAAATTGGTTTCTTGAACATGACAATGAGTTCACTGTACTAAAATGGCCCCCACAGTCACCAGATCTCAACCCAATAGAGCATCTTTGGGATGTGGTGGAATGGGAGCTTCATGCCCTGGATGTGCATCCCACAAATCTCCATCAACTGCAAGATGCTATCCTATCAATATGGGCCAACATTTCTAAAGAATGCTTTCAGCACCTTGTTGAATCAATGCCACATAGAATTAAGGCAGTTCTGAAGGTGAAAGGGGGTCAAACACAGTATTAGTATGGTGTTCCTAATAATCCTTTAGGTGAGTGTATATATATATATATATATATATATATATATATATATATATATATATATATATATATATATATATATATTATTTTTTTTAATTATTATTTTTTTTTTTAGGGGTTCTCCATGAGCGATAAAGCTCTTCATGGAGGTTATCAAAGAAGGGAAGGGACCCATGAGGCGTTCCCTTTCTTCGACTGGAAGATAAAATCTATCCCCTAATTTGGAGCGTTTGGGGGTCTCTTTTTCGCGTGGCCAGTCCAATCTGGCAACCGCACGAGTAACAACATCAAGCAATTCCTCCGTAGATTTTCTATCGCGGACGGAAAGCTCAGATGCGGGAAGAGAATCGCGATCCACCTCATGATCCGAAGAAGCGTCGGAACGCGCTTCGAGATCATGTGAAGGACCAGCTGGGTTTGGGGAGAAAGTGAGAGAAAGGGAACAACCCGTCTCTTGCTCCTCAGCCAAATCCATGCAAGAGCCCCACGAACGATCTTTTTTCTGACTTTCTGGGCTGAATCCCAGAAGAAAGCGAGGCGAGCACGACGCACTCTGCCTGTTAAAGCAAATCGCAGTGCTCGCACCCGCCCTGCTGCAACGCGAGAGCAGCGTGCTCTTACCCCCAAACAAACAGCAAAAACTGATGTGTGTCGTCTTCAGCTATAGAGCGAGAAGAGGGAACACGCACCGCTTATGCTTTTAGTCATTCTCTCTTTTTCTTTCTTTTTAGAAATATATATATATATAATATTTTCTAAACAGAAGAGAAAAGAGAACAACGTTCACTGCACACTGCCTAACTGATTCTAACTTCTAACAGAGGAAAGAAAGTTTTGACAGGGTTTGTGAAACACACAGAAATAGAATCGCTCTGAAAAAAGAGTTTCTGACGACACCTGGTGACGTATCCATTTATAGCCTGGCTGCAGGTGCATCTAATGATTACATCAGCCGAGGCTATAAATTCTGGTCAATGTTCATTGACGTGTTACACACATTATTCAGCTCGGTTCACAGCTAGAGTTGTTCCCCGTAGCGCTTAGCAAAAGCGCAGCATCAAAGTGAATCTTTTTGTAAAGGGAACAAGATGAGGGGCTGGGCTGGGCTGGAGCAGGGTTGAAGCAGACAAACAGGAACAGACTGGCAGACACCTAACAGGGAACAAATCCACAACGAACTGGCACAAGACAAAAAAAATGGGGTTAAATAGAGAAGAAAACAAGGAGATACAGAGGATGGCAGGTGGGAAACAAACAACTAATAATCAGAGAGGTACAAGGAAAACATGAAGGTGGGGTTTTCACTGAAGACAGACAAGAATGCACAAGGGACTGAGAAACAAACCCAAGTGCATTCACAAGGCACAAGACAAAACACAATTTCCTGGACTCAGCCACAGAATAAATAAATCAAACCAACAGAAGTGGTTGAATTCACTTGTCAAAGGGAAAAAACCCAAAACTAAGGGCAGAACCCTGACATTAAAACACTACGTCATACCTTAATTAGTGCCCTATAAAAACACCCATAGTGCTGTGAATTCACTGCTATCTTTTGATCAGAACATGTTCCAGAGTGACCTCAAGGTGGAGAGATAGTCTCTTCACTCAGAGAACAACGGTTACACCGTAACCAAATGTTCTATATCGTATTGAGATCTCTCCACTCTGTTACATATTCCATATGTAATGTATAGTATAAACTCTGAACCCTCTGGCATGAACCTACAGCAGATTTGATGGACTGCGAGAGTGTGAAGTTCCCTAATTCTGTCTTTAGAGACAGCCATTTAAGGTCCACAGATTCAAGGTGCTCAAATGGGGTGTTCTGTAATGCCACCAGGATTTGATCTAAGTCCCACTTGGGCACGGTATGTCTAAGTCCCACTTGGGCCCCTCACACCAAGACTGAAACACCCCCCACACAAAGGAATAGGCTGCCCTTGTTGAGAGAGCACAAGCTCCTTCCAGGGTCCAGACCAATCTATCTGGTAGTCCCATATCTGTTAACCCAGCCCTTTCAGGGGCCATACCCAGACCCATAGTTCTCAGTGAGAACATGAGTCGTCCACAAACGCTGCCTCTGTGTGATCTCTGCCCAGACACGAGAGGCAAAGCCTGTGACGGAAAAGATGGAAGGGCATATTGAAAAAGATGTGTCTTTAAATAGACGTTCAACGTCAACGTGTTTACATAGCCAGACCCTGAGGGAAGGGGTGAAACAGCATGCCCTGTGCTTGAGACAGTAGATCTCTCCTGGCTGGTAGTTCCCATGGTATGCCGTGAAGGAGGGGTAGAATGTCTGAGAACCACACAATGTGGGGCCGGTTTGGGGCCACCAAAATTAGTCTCACATTCTCTGAAGAAGAGGTTGGAGAAGGTTGAATGGGGAAATGCATTAAGCTGGCCCTGAGGCCACTGATGTACCAAGGCATCTATTCCGAGGGGGGTTATACCTCTACAGGGAGAGGAACAGGGGACACAAATCTCTGTGACCGCCTTGGGGGGGGAAGTCTCCATTTCCCTGGGTTTGGACACAGTTTGTGTGCAAGTCGAAACAGGGTATTATAACTACCATAGCGGTTAGTTACAACTTAAATGTCTATTAAAGCTTTATATTAAACCACACAGAAGGTTGTTTCCCGATCGGTAAAACACCTCTCTCTGGGTTATTCAGCACAATATCAATTTACCTCTCTTGTGACAAAAAATAATTTTGTATACTCCCCATAGCGACTAGCTACAACCGGAAATATCTGTTAAGGCTGTTTCCCTGCCACACTTGCCAGAATACTGAATGCCGCTGAAAAGGTTTTAGAGATCCTCTCGCTTCTTCAGTCGAATGTCCTGAGGAGGCTGTCTTTTGGTCCACTTTTTATGTTCTAGCAGAGCATAGAAATGCAGGGCTTTAAAGACATCTGCAAAAGAAATTGGTATGATGGAATACCAATCAGAGAGCTTGGGGCTCTTGGGAGTGACCCCTACTGCCGATCATCGATGTAATGTATCGTTCCCTCCTTTCAGGGAACCGGGGGTTACAATAGTATCTTAGATATTTTCAGTTACAGATGCCATTGTAGAAATGTACTATTCACAATCAGCCAAGATTAATTTGATCAATGTGTGAAAGTGTCCAACAACTGGGCATTTGATTTGCCAACAGAGTTATGTTTTATTATATGGACATAAAACAAGCAATAGTTTGAATTTTGCATTGTCTGCATTGGGTTTACATGTCTAAATTATAATATTTGTTGTATATTACATAACATTTCTAATTGCTTTATTATATTTAAAAAATATTTGGGGGTCTTTCTCTGTACATATTGATATATTCTTTTAATTGTGATCTATTTAGTGTTACCAAAAAATACAATTAAAATAAAAAAAACATTTGCCTTCACAACAGGCAGAATTCTTTACGGAATGGGCTGGAAGAATTCCTTAGTGATTTTTGTCCATGCTGACTCACACCATGCAGTTTCTGCAGACTTTTCGGCTGCATTAACACACATGAAACAATCTTTTTGGCTTACACAGATCTGAGGACTGTTCACAGATCAGAGCAAGGGCGTAGGAACAGTCTGAACAGTCTGGGGGACACATTCTAAATCCCATTAGCCTCTTTTCATAATATGAAAGTTTTAAAGAATTTTTCAGAATATGTGATTATAAAATGTGAGTTTTTTTAGAATATGTTTATGTTTTTTTTTTAAGTATATGTGAGATAATTTTAAAGAAAGCATATTAGTTCTACTCAGCACATTAGTTCTACACTTTAAAAAATGCTGGGTTATTTTTTCTACCTATTCGCTGGGTTAAGTATTTTAACTTATTTTGCAGGGTTAGATTCTCGGTAATGTCTCATATTGACCCAGAGTTTGGGTTCCTTGGTTGACACAAAGTACACTTAAAATATTTGACCCAGCATTTGGGTCTCGCCTCCTCATGCTGTTCAAGACCAAAACGTAACGGTCCAGAGGAGGACGACGTTAGAGAGTATATGAGTAAAGGTGAGTGATGATAAAACTAGCTTTATTTCAAATAGTGAGAAGTATGATATTTTGGGGATTTACATAATTAAGGAAAAAGTGACCATTCAAAAATTATTAACACCCTGAGGTTGTAATCGCATTGTTTAAACCATGGTTACTCCATTTCAAAACGTATTGTTTTATTTTTTATTTACACATTAATTTTTTCATCTTAAATGCTCTAGTGGTTGTATAGAACAGATTATTTCCATATTGCATTTTTCAGCCTTATCAAACAATGAAATTCTACGATGATTAAAAAAAAAAATATCAGGCCACAATAAAACCGTTAAGTAAACCAAGGAAAGAGGATTCAGAAAGGTAAGGTTTAAGCAGACGACTCACTACAACCAAAGTGCAGTACCCACCCCCGTAACCTAGCAACCCTGGCACCAGCTGTGTAACAACCAATGACTAGCATACATGTCATATCATGTTTTATTAAACACGAAATAGTAAACTAAAAAACCCTTAACATGTTGAATTGTTAGGCATGTCTTTGAGGATAGCTGTAATAGACTAAAAGACAACAACTAACTAGCAAGCCACACAACAGTGCTAGCTAGGTTTAGTTATAAACCTATTAGTTAAGATATTACTAATCATCTTGGATACTGTCGTAACGTCTCGGGTTACTTAAACGTAAACCCTGTTCCCTGATAAAAGCGGAACGAGATGCTATGCTGATTTAGCGCTTTGGGAATGTCTTTAGGAGTGACCAGCTGTGAATATGTGTGCAACACGTCAATGAAATTGACAAAAATGTATAGCCTCTGCTGGTGACATCATTGGATGCACCTGTAGCAGGGCTATAAAAAGATGCGCAGTCCTGGGGCATCCTCTGTGCGGCACTGAAGAGCAGCATCTCGTTCCACTTTTATCAGGGAACAGGGGTTACATTTAAGTAACCCGAGACGTTCCCTATCAAAAAGCTACACTTTGATGCTGCACTGATTTAGTGCTTTGGGAACGAGAATACCCACGCCGCCGCACTGTGGGTGTCCGGACCCCTTACGGTTGTGTAGTTGTGCACACAAGAGCACGAGAGGTCTAAGACATGAGCTTGTGATGTTGACTCAAGGACGTGAGAACCCGGAGTAGCATGAACATCCAAACTATAGAATCTTATGAATGTATGCGGAGAGGACCAGCCCACCGCATTACAAACATGTTGCAGAGGGACACCTCTGGCCAAGGCTTTAGAGGAGACAATCCCTCTGGTAGAGTGAGCCCTGATACCTATTGGCGAAGCTTGACCACGCGCCTTGTAGGCCAGGGCAATAGCATCCCTCACCCAATGCGACATAGTTTGCTTGGTGGCGGCCGCCCCATTGTTGCAGCCCCATGGCAAACGAATAGTTGCCCTGACTTATTGCACTAGCTAGTGTGGTGGACAAAAGTCTAAAGGGCACGGACTGGACACACTCCGTGAAGTCTTTCATGCTCCGGCGTTGTAAATGGCGGGGAGCAGAAGGCTTCGAGAGTGACCGGATGTACGGTCGAGAAAGGAACCTTAGGCAGGTAGTCAGGATGAGGATGCAAAATTGCTTTAGCCATTTCTGGGGCAAAATCTAAGCAGGCTGGCAAGACAGACAGAGCCTGTAGATCCCCAATTCTTTTTAGGGAAGTAATTGCCATAAGAAAAATTGCCATCTTGAGAGTAAGAAGTTTAACAGACGATGACTCAACCAGACCCTACATTTTTCAAATTCTCTCAAGGTTTTTATTTTTTTGTAGATAATTAGGATTTTCTCCGATATAGCCAGTGCAAGCTCCAGCATTTAAACAGTCTCAGAGTAATATAGAATATACAATGTATATGTATATGAGCAGACAGATGATGACAGTTTCTTGTTATTGTTTGAGAATACAATTGCAGCACTCATTCCAAAAATTGTCCTCTGACTAAAATCTTTTAAAAATGTCAAAGTTAGACATGCAATGTATCTGATTTCATTGCTAAGCCAGCATAGCTGACTTGAAACTATTTTTACACACTTAAGGGCAGTCCACAGCATTAATCGTGCTTCCACACATTTTGAATGCAATCTGAATGGTTGTCAAAGGACTTTTTATTATATGAGATCATACACATTATTTAGAAAATAAGTTTACATTTTGTTAAATAAATACAGTCTAGGTAGGGGAAGATATTTTTAGTTGGAGGCTAGCATCACTATTATCTAGCTCCAAGCATGCATAGATTTCTGTAAAACCAGATGATGGAGATGGGTCAGGACCAGTAGACCATTGACATAGAATTTGTAGAAATTCCTGTTCGCAGAAAGCAGAGGTCTGTCCAGGGGTTGAGTAGCTGATGGCAGAGAGGGGTGAAATCACACAGTATGAGCTCATATGCATCAACCTGAGCGGCGTGACCATAGCTGAGGATGCCCTATGCCCCAGCAGCCTCTGGAACTTTTTTAGTGGGACCACGGTACCTGGTTTGAAAAGGGCGAGACAATTCGGCATACAGGGTGGAGGCGGCCTGTCCAGTGGCACCATAGGCTTTTGAAAAAAAGAAAAAGATAAAATCTGACTAAACAGATACACGATTCCCTCCTTTTATACCCATATGTACGGGGGAGTGACATGCAAATTCTGTTCGCCAATTCACTTTGGCCTTTTCTCAAAGCTCAGAGGCAACTGAGGCTCTCACCTGACACAATGTCGAGTGAGTGGCAAAAGGGGAACTGTAGTTTACTGACAACGCTGCTATGTACCAGGATATTCGTGCAAAACTGATGAAAGCACGAAATGGACCTTCCATTGTGGAGAGTCTAGAGAGTAATAAAATTACCACCAAGCAAAGGTGTGCAATGGTGCAAATTACTGTTTCTTATCTTATTAAGAAATATGGTGAAACGTGAGTATAAATATGTTGTATTTGCATGTATTTTCACCCAAATCAAGACAGAATGAGACTATCTATTTTGAAACAATGTTTTTCTTTCTTATTTGGCAATCATAGAACAGACTATCAACAGAGACCAAAAAGGCAATGGTCATGTCTCTAGTAGAGACATTTCCCTATCTCCATGACCCTGAAGGAAATGTCTTTGTGAGTATATTCATCTTATTTTATTATCAATCTCAGCTGTCATTTAACTTTTCTGTCATACTGAGTTATACTGGTGAACTTTTCGTTCCTTTTATGATTTTTATTTTTTTATGTGAGTCTACCATTACTGGTGTTTTTTGCACATTGGTGATTTAAGGTTGCAAATGACACTATGTAGATTGTGAAACATTTTATAACAACAACGAAGACAAACATTATCTTTCAGGATGCCTGGTTCAGCCAGGGGTGAAAACACAGGCCTTCCAAAGGATTTCTTGAGGAGCTCCTTCCCAATATAAGAATGATGATGCAGAGATTAAGAACACAGCCCTCCGTAGTGCCTGTCTGTGAGGAGAGGTTGATTTTCATTCCTAGTAAGAGCTTTGCTTATAAAGAACTACAGAAGTCTCATCCTGGAGATTATACAATATGTGTGAGGTCAATATTGACACATGTCCTTTTCCATTCTCATTATTAACATTACCAGTAGATATAAACTTCTTACTTATTCTTACTTAGAGATGTCCTGATTTTGTGCAGCTCAGCAAAAACATTTTGCACATCAATACTGTATTCTATGACTGTAGAAATTTGGCCTGTGTGTCACCTCATATTTATACTGAGGTTATATTGTAAAATCATCTTGTGGATTTTTTCCCCCACATATATTTATTTATTTATTTACTTTGATTATTCAATCATTTTACTTGACTTAATGGTTTGTTTTTTGTGAATATTTGATTGAAAGAACAAGTGGATAAACAGCCTGTTTTGCTTATATTTACCAAGGGTGGCAATATTTGTGGGGGGGACACTGTAAATGTACAGCTGATGTAAATGAACCAATATGACTTTTCACTTTGTCAACTTACCTCTCAACAGCATCCTGAGAGAGCAATTCAATTAAAATAATGGCTAAAAAAACAATACCAGACCACAGGACCAGGTTGAGCAGTGTATGAAAGCACTTATTAGGGCTCACTGGATTCGCCAGAACAGCTCCAAACCGTGATTTTATCAGTGTTCCCTCGTCTAATGGATACCGCAGACATGGTAAATGCAATATAACCTCAGTGTCTTTTTCACTCCGTTGCCTAGTAGATTGAAGCAAATTAATTTTAATCAGTTCCAGACTAAATAAGAAAATAACATCAAACATTAAAGTGCATGTACTCCTTACCAAAAAGAGCTTTAAGACTCATTATCCGGAGTTGCAGATACTGCAGTTTTTCATCAACTGAAAGAAAAGTATATTGTCATTTTTACAGTGTAACATTAAAATACTTCAAAGTGGAAATATTACAAATTTTATCTAGAAAGTTATATCTGCAAGGCACTAAATTATATAATACACAAATTGGACTCAACAATATATTACACCAGGGATCGGTAACCTTTTTGACATGGAGTGCCATTTTTTATTTTCCTAGTCAATGGCTGTGCCGATAAAGGATTAATAGGGGTGTTTTTCTTATTACATGACGTGTTGTTCTGAAAGCAAAAAGAAACTAATGAAACACAGAATGTAGGCTGTCATCCACGCAGTCTGACCGAAGCAAAGGGGGTGCATTTACTCGCGCGATTAATCGAAAGAGAAGTGCTGCTGGTTCGTGATGTGCGAATGGCTTGCACATGCAGCGTGAGTCTCATCACACTTTAATAGTGTTTAGCTTCCTATTCAGCTGATGAAAACACGCTGCGTAATCATGAGGAAGGATTATTATTTATATAAATATAGTCTACTCCTCTCTCGCCGTTGCTGGCGTGCCAATGATTACCCCTCCGTGTGCCAATGCTGAGATGCGTGCCATAGATTGTCGAACCCTGTATTACACAATAGAAAGCATCTACATGACATTGGGCGATGTCACTTTTCAGATAGATCTGCACCACTTAATTCACGACGGTTATGAAGTTTTTCACATTGTGACATTTATCACTTTTATTGGTATTTTTTAATGCCAAAAGGCAGCAACATTTTTATGGTGTTCTTTTACCATTGCAGGAAGTTACCAAAATGTCAAATATTTTCCTTTGTTTAACAAAATGAACTTACAATAGTCAAAGGTGACTTCTCTTTTTGCTCACGTGTTGTCTAGATTGCATATTGCCAACAGCTCACGCTAATGACTGGCAGGCTGTTGAGCTCACTATAATTAATCACGTAGTCTGCGTTCACCCGAACTGATTTTCTTAATCAAAATGGGGATTGTGACCTGTGACCGTTAGTCAATGGGATTACCACTTTTGAGTTTGTTCCTCCCACTGCCAAAGCAACCAGCTGATAGAGGCTTTGGCTGGGTCCTAAATGATTAATTTAAGCTTCACTTTTTTCCCTTGCACTACAACTAAGCTCAATAGATGTATTGAAATGTAATTATTATTTCTCCGAAAGAGAGTGTGAATGTGTGTGTGTGTGTGTGTGTGTGTGTGTGTGTGTGTGTGTGTGTGTGTGTGTGTGTGTGTGTGTGTGTGTGTGTGTGTGTGTGTGTGTGTGGTTTACAAGGAATTTTTTAGGTTACAAATTGGTAATTACAAGGGTACTATGATATTATATGTGGGCTACTCCATGTCACTGGAGTCAAATTTGAAAATTGGTAGTATGTCGCTATGTGAGGATGAACATTATAAAACCAATGCTTAGGCAACCTGTGTCAACTAATTTGGATGATGGTCTGTTGGTATTAAGCTCCTGGTGGCTTTTCAGTTGTTCCTCATCTTTTAGTATCCATTTGGGCCTACGAGCATCAATGTCAGTGGGAACAGCATTTATTTAGACTTTGCTGCTCAGGGCTTTGTGTGTGTGTTTGTGTGTGTGTGTGTTTGTTTGTTTGTTTGTTTGTTTATTTGTTTGTTTTTTAACTCATAAAACTGTCTCTGAAAAAAAAAATGTATTTTATTTGTATTAACATTCATCAGACTTACAAACAACAAATATAGTGCTTTTAAATTCACACTTAATTGTAACAAACAGAGGCTATTTGTCACATGGGAAAGTTGTCACAAGGACTATATACTGTTAGAACTTTGCACAAATGCATGTTTTCTCCAGCAATGGTTTTGCATGTTGGTTTCAAACAGCTTCAAAACTGTTGTAAGTTGATTTTATGCACCAAACTGAATTGTGTTTGCTGGACAAGGGTATTTTTCCTAAATCTGTCTGGTTGAGGTTGGTTGTAACGTGTTTTAAATGGTGCAATTTTATTATTTGTTAAAAAAAAAAATTTTAAGTTGTATTTTATTTTGTTGACTAAAACACACTGCAGAAACTAATTTTCTAACTGAGCATTTTTGTCTTGTTTTCCAGTAAAAATATGAAAGCATTCTTTAAATAAGATAAATTTACTTGAAAAGTAAAATGACATGTTTTCAGACAAATCTAACTAAATTTAGAAACATTTATGCTTAAATAACAAGAAACAAAAAGTTTACCAAAGGGGTAAGAAAACACTTGATTCAAAAAAACATGTTTATTTTACTTATACCTCTCTCTCTCTCTCTCTCTCTCTCTCTCTCTCTCTCTCTCTCTCTCTCTCTCTCTATATATATATATATATATATATATATATATATATATATAAAACTCTCTCTCTCTTGTTTTAAGCATAAATCACACTAAATTATTTTGGTTTTCTCTGAGAAACAATACCTGATATTGTATGCAACCCAAACCTGCTTCTCAAGTATTTATTTATTTATTTTATTTTTAAATAAAAGTTTAGATATTTTACTGGAAAATAAGATGTGATGTTTTTGTTGTGTTTCCTTTAAAAAAAAAAAAAAATTATGTTTCATGAATAGTTTTGAGCATCATAATTATTTTACTGAAAAGACATTAAATAGCTTATAAAAAAGGTACAGGACATAGCCTACAAGGAGTACAATGGGCTAAAACACCTTAAGCAAAATGTCAATTTTTTCTAGTCACTAAATTTTTTTTTATAATAATTTATGAATATTGATGGAGCAACATAGTTTGTGTGAAAAGAAATAATAACTGGAGGTTTTGATTAAAATTAAAAAAAAAATTTAAGTTAGCCATTTGCCCCACAATTGGGGTATAGTGATATTGTGTAGATGTAGGGCAATATATGGCTTTATCTTTTCTTTAAATTTATTGGACAGTTATTAAATAAACTTTTGATTTAATCACTTTGAACGAAGCTAAAAATGACTCAAATGACTACTTCAGAGATTCTCATTAGCTACATACATTTTATACATTTTCAAAAATATTAGCTCAAATTACCTCAAAATCAAACTTTGGATATTACACGCAATGATCTCATGGGACATGAATATTTTGCAGTGTGCATAGTGGCAAACAGGTGTTAAGGAATTGTTTTGGTAGTTTTTGTTGCTGTTCAGTATTTTGGGTGAAAAGAAATAAAAAAGAAATGGTGCCTTCGCCCCCTATATGTACTGTACCTATGCAGGAATTAAATAATTTCAATAACAAACCTACCCTGAGCAATCTAGTCCTCTTGTGCGCAGCAATATTACAGAACACTCTTGTGGTCATATGCAGAATTTCATCGAGTGCGCGTCACCAAGTTCACATTACTAGAGGAGGAGGAGGAGACCTGAGCACTTGGGTCCAAACTGAGCTTCTGTAATCCAGTTTGAAGTGGTCGCTGAGGATGTCACCAGTTGCAGCTAGTCTGTAAGACCTGTAGTGCATCGGCACTGTGGTTTTATAGACTTTGGAGCAACGTTGCTTATTACTTTTATTCTATCTAAAAAATGGTCTAAAACTAAATTAATAGTCTTTAGCTATGAGTCTGATGTGGCTAAATAGATCTTTCAGTTTATGCTACCACACAAATGTGTAGTTTGCAATTTATTGTGTTTCAGTAATACGCCAATTTAACAGGAAAAATCTGAGTAAATCTTCACAATTTGGGACAAACTGTATTCATCCATAGGAAGTGAAATCTGAAGAAATCTTCCAAGAGTGATGACATGTCAGCAATGGTGAAGCTCGCCATGAACACTTCAGCCAACACCGTCGGACCAAACCAGTAAAATCTGTCTTTATGGAGTTTCAAAATGACATTTTCTAAACTGCTGAACGAGAGCAATGATGAAATCTCCTTGGACGAGGCGGTTAACGGGTCTTTGTCGGAGCACATTCTTTCCAACATCAGCAACAACACCACCGGTGTGGACATCACCCTCGACTCTCAAGTCATCGCTGTGGGAGTCTTTCTGGCCTTTTTCATATTAGCGGCCATCGTCGGGAACATTTTGGTTATTCTCTCGGTACTGTGCAACAAACATTTGCAGACGGTCACAAACTTCTTCATCGTGAACCTGGCCATAGCGGACCTTCTGCTGAGTACCATCGTCTTGCCGTTCTCCGCTTCGCTGGAGGTGTTAGGATGCTGGGTGTTCGGTCGGGTCTTCTGCAACATCTGGGCAGCGGTGGATGTCCTCTGTTGCACGGCGTCGATATTAAGTTTGTGCATTATATCCATAGACAGATACATAGGGGTGAAATACTGTCTGAAGTACCCCACCATCATGACTGAACGAAAAGCAGCTGTCATACTCGTGGTGGTCTGGGTGTCTTCGGTGGTTATTTCAGTCGGACCCCTTTTGGGGTGGAAAGAGCCTCCGCCGTTAGATGAGAGCATCTGCAGGATCACGGAGGAACCGGGCTACGCACTTTTCTCCTCATTATTCTCCTTTTACCTCCCACTCATGGTGATATTAGTGATGTACACTAGAGTTTACATAGTGGCCCGCAGAACTACAAAAAGTTTGGAAGCGGGTGTCAAACGGGAGAGAAATAATTCAATGGAAGTGGTGCTGCGGATACACTGCAGGAGCATGCCGGAAGATACGAGCACCACAAACTCCAAAACCAAAACGCACCCGTTCAGAAGTTCACTGTCCGTGAGACTCATGAAGTTCTCCAGGGAGAAGAAAGCTGCTAAAACCCTCGCCATCGTCGTGGGAATGTTTATTCTCTGTTGGCTTCCGTTTTTCTTCGTTTTGCCTTTGGGTATGTATGTTATTTTCATGTTTAATGATTATTTGGATTTAAAGAATCCTTATGGTTTATAGAGCAGCAAATTACCTTCATTAGCGAATTAGCTGTTTACTATAAACTTAGAAAAATAAATTATTCGTTTTGAGCAATTTTCTTCATTTGTCCATAGTAGGGTATAGGGTAAGACGCCCCCCTTAAGATCAATGTTCATTTACTTTTAAATTGTAACATATATAGATAAAGTTGTACAGGATGATGCTGCATCATCCAGCATATTAACAAGTTAAATAAATTGAAACATTTTCTCATTTTGATCACTTAAAAATAAAAAAAATTTAAATACTTTACTATGTCCACAGATCTCAATTAACAAATAGGCATAACAACTTTTAAAATCCAACATTATAGAATATCACAGATCACTAAACGGTTTGGATGGAATAAATCTCACAAATGTTGATATTCAGATGAAATATCAAGATTAAGAGGAGCACAGGCATTCAATAAAGTTGATGAGATGATATTTAGTGCAATCTATGGTCAAAAGAAAAAGTAAAGTTGTGTGTGTGTGTGGGGGGCGTGTCTCTCCCATCTTACCCCATGGCATATGACATACATTACAGGCCTCTTGTGATGCATGTACATACATTGTTGGACATAGTTGACAAATTAAACTACGGAGTGTGAAACAAATTTGAGATTGTACTTCATAAGTTCACATATATATATATATTTGACTAAACTTAATTCAATCATGGACAGTGGTTTCACATATTTTAAATGAGGTTTCTTAAATTAAAATTACTATGTCGTTTCATCTTAAAGTGGAGGGAACTGAAGAAACCTTACAAATTTGAACATGTAAAAATAACTCAAATTAACTTTGTGTGTGTGTGTGTGTGTGTGTGCTATGTTAGTTTGTTACAGGAAACATTAGCATGCTAATATAGGGAAGGTGGGGTGCATTTCTGAGTGCAACTTGCTATTCTGCTATGGTTAGCAGTAATTGCTTTGTGGATAAAGCAATATGTACAATATTTAGGGATGGGCGGATCGATACTGAAGTATCGACACTTCCGATACTGATGTGGTATCAAGAATATCGATCCTCACATAAAAATATTGATTCTGAAGTTGTATTTATTTTAACTAGTGATCTTATTATTTAGATAGCATGAATAGTATTGCATCTCATAAGCTTCAAAGTGGAAAAAATTATTATATAAGCAAAGTGTTGCATGGCACCAGAACAATTTTGTTCTTCCGCTCACCTTGACTTGCAGAAATGCTAAAATACACCAGCAGACAGCACTCACCCTTTCAGTCACAGCACTCGTTCAGAGAGGGAGCAGTGCTTTCCTGAGGGAATGACGGAAAAACAGCATCTGGAGTTATTCACACCAAGTAATGACAAACCTAGATGTGACATGTATTATAATGGGCTTGAGTGACCATTTTTACAGGCTTATTTAAATACAGAGTTGTTAAAACATTGATAAGGATCTTCTAATTTTCTTCTAATGTGGTGGGTGATACCACTTCTAAGTGGTATCATTCATCCCTAACAATATTTCAAATATATTGGTCCTTACTCTAGGCTCAAACTCCTCTCTTCACCGTGATGGTAACCCCCAAAACTACAAGTCTCTGCCTTTATATTTATCTTGTACAAAGACACATAAATCAAAACTTGCAGGGAACTAGAAACCCTCAGCCCAGTTCCGGTTAAGTGAGTTAACAAAACAATTTCAGTTAACAAAAAATATTCATGTTGTCCCAATGCAAATGAAGGAAATTCAGGAAAGCTGAAAATACACTTTTTTGGTTAAATCAATTGAATCAACTTTAATCAATCAATTTAAATTCTCTTGGTTACATTATTTATTTGAGTAAAATTATCATGGGAAGGGTGGCATGGTGGCTCAGTGGGTAGCACTGTCGCCTCACAGCAAGAAGGTCCTGGCTTTGAGTCCCAGCTAAATTGGGCCTTTCTGTGTGGAGTTTGCATGTTGTTCATGTGGAGGAAACCCACATGAACAGAGGGAGAACATGCAAACTCCACACAGAAATGTTCTATTGGGAAAACTGGAGGAAACCTAGGTGGTCCGGTTTCCCTTAAGATTAAAATGCTAAGTTAATCGGAGACCCTAAATTGCCTGTGAGTGTGTAAGTCTGTTTGTGTTGTCCTGTGATGGACTGGATACCTGTCCAATGAATTTCCCTGCCTTCAGACCAAAAGAGCTGGGATAGGCTCCAGCACTACCCACAACCATATATAGAACAAGCTGGTATAGAAGATGGATGGGAAGATTGACTAAAAATGACAATATTGAAAGTAATTTATTTGAGTATGAGGGAAGAAGCACCAATAAATACTCTATGAATTTTTATTAAGAAGAGTTGACAAAGTTACAATTCTTTAGCGCACTAAAATTTCTGTGTTTTTTGATGCTGCTGTTTTTATGTTATGCCGTGGATAGAAAAAAAAGTATAGATATTTCTTCTTTAAACAAGGAGCTAGAAAAGTAAGGAAGACTGTATCTTTAATTTAGCATTGTCCTCATGTGTGAACATGATGTAGTTGCACAAAAGATCAGCGCAACAATAGTGACCTCGTACAGTATGTCAAAACAAACCAATAATAATGAAGGCAGAAGTGAAAGGCAGAGGTATTGAGAGTGATTTATATGCATAGTTTTCCTGTTTTTACGAAGGGCATGTGCTGAAGAATTCATAAGAGCTTTATTTACTTTTTAATTATGCATACAATCAGTTCTCCTTGCATGTTGTAGTCCATTAGTGTATAATGGTACATTTATCATATACATCTTATCTTTTAATATAATCCCCATCCATCCATCCATCCATCCATAAAAATAAAAAAAAAATTCCACATCCTCAAGCAGCCAAGAATGAGTAGTGTCGAAACGGCCCCTTCACCAAAACAACTCACCAAAACCAAATCAAATATTGCCCACACTACATTTATTAATCCTCTTTGTATTCCAGTTTTCAGTAACCACAGGTGTAGTTTATTACATTTACCCAGAGAATATTTAGCAGAGAAAGGCCACTTCTATTAAAATTAATGGAAGAAATTGGAATACCCAACAGACAACGGACATAGAAAGGAATTCCCGCTGCACTATTATATGTTTTGTATGGCATATGTTGTACTACAATCAAGAAAGTGTAAAGAGAAGATTGTTGAAATTATTAGAAAGTTACGAAGCAAGGTAGCTTGCAATTCGTCAGCGATAGCAGACAAGGTCAAGTTAGCTAAAATTACACAGATCAATCCTTTTGACACTATATTTAACATGCTTTGCATTTATGTAAGCTTACCTGTCCAATAAGAAGAATTCCAAATCAGGGTCGGTTTTGATCCCCAAAACCGAACGAAGGTACCTCCTGGAATCAAATGCCCTGCCGATGTTCACTCTAGTTTTCGCTCAATGACGATCATGTTCCAACTTAGCCAGATGGGATTCAGTAGATACATTTTTTTTTTTTTTTTTGGCTTACTCAGGGTTTGTGTAGGAGTTGGTGTTGTGCGGGGAGCCAGACGTTTGCTGGATTCCATCTTTAAGATAAAGTAACCTAGTGTTGCAGACTGTCTGTTGTCGCTGTTGAATAGCGGAAGAGAAGCTATTACTATCTGAGGCAAGGCTATCGGGTGTGCGCATAAACATTACATCCTTTGGATTTTCCTGAAAAAAAAAGACCAGCTCCCTTCACATTAAAATCAGTCTACAGGCTTTAATAGGCGAGCGACCTAGGAAGTCAGGGAAGGGCTTGTTTTTTAAATTGTGTTACAAGCCTTTCCCACATTGGCAAAAAAAGGTGAATATTACATGAAAATTGTTACATACTGCACCTATAAGTATCCAAAAATCAATTGATAATCATTATAAATTTGGTGCTTGTATTATTAGTCGATAATTAAATATATAAATATTACATATATCGCAATCTTAATATGTAGCTAGTATTCCTTGAGTCGGGAAAAAACATTGTTGGGACTGTACATTCCCCACAATGTATTGGTTTCCCCTCTTGTCTTCCCCCAAACCCACCATCCCATCTTTCTTCAGAGCATTCCAAAAGTGCAGTTAGCACAAGTTGCCTGACCCTCTTGGAACTCCACTCAGTCAGTGTGGGGGATTGGGCAGTAGGGGTCAATAACATCTTCTGGCAAAACCTGCATGTGATGCTGATGAAGTTCTGGGATCAAATCTTCTGTTTATTTCTCAACGGTTAGGTAGCCAAGGGTTTAGGAAGGGGAGGCAAAATGGGGGTCCTTGACCTCCTTCTGCCTAACGCTCCACTGCCTTAATCACAGATACTAACTAGCAGAGTTAAAGAGGGTGCTTTCCTTTTCAAAAGCCTCAGCAACATGCAGAAAGCCACCAGGATAGAGCAGGGATATGAGATGCTTTAGATCCACGCATACTACTTTGCAAAAGCACAAACTATGTAAGCTGGCTTCAATGCAAAGGCACTGGGAAATTTTGAGAAATAAACTTAGTACTGTAATTTCCGGACTATAAGCCGCAAATTTTTTCCCACGCTTTGAACCTCGCGGCTTATACAATGACGCGGCTAATATATGGATTTTTCCCGCTTTCAAATTTTATAAAAAAATAAATAAAAAAAACATTCTGTGACGTGCTCAGTTTTTTACGGCGTGAAGCTTTCATTAGACCAATGAAATTGCCGAACGGGTTAAGGTCAAAACAACTTTTTTGTTTACTGTTTAGATTAAATCGAGCGCGCTCAAACTTCCCATCATTCTGATTACGGTAGTAATTTTGTCACTCTCACCATGGCAAAGACATGGAGAAACACATATGATGCAGCTTTCAAGTTGAAGGCGATTGATCTGGCTGTTGGAAAATGAAATAGAGCTGCTGCACGGGAGCTTGGTCCTAATGAGTCGATGATAAGACGTTGGAAACAGCAGCGTGAGGAATTGACTCAGTGCAAAAAGACAACTAAATCTAAGGCTATTCAACTCCGACACCAAAGGAGATGACTGCCCCACAAAACAAAAAGGCAGTAACCGCATTTTTGGTCAAAAATGAGTTATTATCATTTTCATGACATTCAAGGCATCCTTTGTTATGTGACAAAACATCTTATCTCAGATGTGTGTCGTTTTGGAGAAAAATGGTAGTCGTTTGTACAGTAACTGCAAAAAGCCCTAGTGAAACAAAGCAAGAGTACAGTAACATCCATTACCATTATTATGTTTTACCTAACAAAAAATAACCGTGTTGCTGCGCAGTGAAGTTACTGTTTCCATGGTGAACACACACAGCTGACTTCGCGGCATCCTCACGGGACGGTTTTAACATTTGCGATTTCACACTTCTAACTTCACACAAATTTTGTTTGAGATGGCACAAAGCTGGGGAAAGAAGATGGTCGAAATGGCATTGAAAAGAAAATACCCGGAGAATGGTAAGTAACAGTGACAGATTAAACATTTAGAGGCTAGGCTATCACAATATAAACACCTGTCAGCCACCAGGGCGGGACTTCCTCTCAGAAGTCCATTCAGATAGCATTATGCTAATTGACAGGCGATGTTTTAAATAGCTTTGCTTACCTGCCCCTGATCCTCCCTGCTCCTAGCTGTAACTTTATCCTCTGTAACTTCACATCAGCGCCGATGCCATGTCATCATTTTGTTGTTCATGTCACAAAGTTATAATCCAACCAGCGGTGGAAAAATATTCAATAACTAGAAAAGCATGTGGTCCTATTCAAAATAAATTTTCCCAATTTGGGCCTTGACACAGCTTAGCAATGTGAGACTTTAAGCAGCCGTTTCAGCATCAGAACAGCTTCTGGGTGGAAAATATTGACCTAAAATGGTCAAATTAGTTTGGGTTTGGTATATCCATGTTCAGGAAAACAAATGGTTCCAATTATTTCAAATACAGTGTATAACACACCCAGAGCCCAAGTTGTGGCAAAATAGTTTTTGGAGAATCTGTAGTTACCGCCTTTTTCCTTGGTATGGTGCCACGTTTTTGGTAAGTAATACAAAGCAAGAATACAGTAACTGCAAAATAGGGGTAAAATATCAAATTAAATATGAGGATTGATATGTACAAAGAATAAGCTAATATAAAGTAACAAAACAGCCACATGTCCAATAATCTACCTACAACTACTTAGGCTGGATGACAGGATAACTTTAAAGTCATTTTTCTCAGTTCTGCACTCTGCGTAGTTACTGCCTTTTTGCTTTGTAGGGCAGATGACTTCAGTGGTTTCAGTTCACAGGACGAGGAAGATAGTGACCAATGACTTTCGTGGTGTTAGACATAATTTAGCTCAGGTGTAAGCGCCCTTACCGCTTTTCTCTCCCGGACAGGCGCTTGACCACGCGCCCGCTGCCACACCGTGTTTCGTTAAAGCCTATTTATTTTTGTTACAAGCCGTGTTTCGTTAAAGCCTGAGTAAAGTTCATTTGTTTCAATGTACCGGTAGGCAGCTGTGGCTTATAGACAGGTGCGGCTTATTTATGTTCAAAATAATATTTGATTTAAAAATCAGTGGGTGCGGCTTATATTCAGGTGCGCTCAATAGTCCGGAAATTACGGTAAGTTATATTTTCACTCTCTCTGGATGTACATGAAAAGATGGATGCTGGAGTCTTTTTGAGAATGTTATTATTTTTCATATAAAAATCATATTCATTATTTTGGGAAGATCATCGTGAGATCATTGTGTTTCTCAACACTGTCGTAGAGTTTTGAAAATGACTGATATGTTCACGATGCCTTAATAATGCTCCAATTTTTGGCAGCTAAAGAACATGTCCACACTGTTATTGTTGTGATGTATCAAGGGAATATTTTCCTGACACCTCAAGTTTGTGCTGGACAGTGTATAGGTTTTATTTCTGGTAGCACAAACAGAACCAGATGTTCCTACCCTCCAAAAGAAAAGTACAAAATACTTTGATGATATTGCTTAGATACGTTTTCTTGATACTTACCCGAGGGTATTGCCAGGTTTATTGATTTATGATTTTATGTAGTGTGTAATCCATTATCATGATGTAATAGCAATTTGAGGGCATGTCTAGTTGTTTCACCATCTGTCCATTGTGTACAAATTGTTAAATTATCCAGAATTTCAGAGAATTTAAGAGCTTCTCTCAATATGAGGTTACTTAAATTCAGCAGATGTCAAAGATAGATTAGACTGCCTTTCAACTTGTCTTTATTTGTTTATCATTTATCCTTATTATTTGGTCCGAAATTATTTCTGTTCTTTGTAAAAGCTCACTAAAACAATTTTTTTTTTCTGCTGACTTGCAGTAATGTTTTTATTATTTACAATAGCCATATGCTACTATTGTTTATAATCATATGCAAGTACAATTTCATAATGAGTGTTTATTGGTCTTGAGCTTTGGTTATAAAATGCTTATCAAGGTCTCTATCAAGGTTAAATGTGTTATTGTTCTTGTGCACACTCAAGAACTTCCTCTGATGAATGCATTTAGCACATGACTGATGGCTCATTGAGTCAAACAGTATCAGACCATACAGGTGTTGTAATGACTACAAAGCATTTGTAATTAAATATTGAGACATGGTATGTCATTCCAGGCACATAGCCATTTTGAAAAGGTTCACCATGACTTATGTGTTTAATACAGCCCCTGCCACTGAGAATATTTAATTCCTCACCATGGCAGGAATGATAATTTTTTTTATATATATAAATGTGATTATTTGATATAGAAACACTGAACCAGTAACTTTGTTTCACTATTTTTGAAATTCCTTTCACCATCAGGGCTAATTAGCTTTTGAAAGTTTAGGGTTCCAGAAATGGGATCCCTTTAGCCCCAAGTGCCACACAACATTAATTAATTGAGGTAAACAATGTGTTAATTGCATATTTAGGGAATAAGCTAAGATATTCTGTTCTGTATTGTAAATTTAGTATATGTTAAACACAAATATAAAATGTACAATGCCTAGCACAACTGTTACTTCTTAATAAAAATATAAAGGACACGTGTTTTTTTATTTAATTTAATTTAATTTAATTTAATCATCATATGCCATCCTTCCATAAAAAGATTGGTGGCCAACTTTGGAACACTCCCGGGCAACTATTTTCTATGTAAAAAAAGCCACATTAAAGAACAGCTCCTATCTACTTGAATGGCGGAAGACTGAAATCCCCAAACCTGTTTGGATCAAACAGCATATTTTAATCAGCAGTAAAATATGACCACAGTGGAATCATATATTGTGCTTTTTTAGCTCAGATCACACAAATAAAATCCTATTTCTTCAGGCTGGTTCAGCCAAAGCGCATGTGCATGTCTGTTTCTACATCTGCCATATTGGGTTTTCCAATTTCTCCCATTTATTTGCATACCAGTGCTCCACCCGGGCTAAATAGACTCTGATATAGTCTCTGACAATAAACAGTAACAGAACATAAATGCAACAAAACCATTAGCTATGGGTACTTCTCAATGTAGTGTTGTCACTGTAACACAATTTCAGTAGTCAGTACCAAGACGTGATTTTCTGTGATTTTCTTTTCATATTTGGCATATATTGTGACTCAACAGAAGTTATACCAAATGCCCATTGTATCATATCACATGAACTGTGTAAAAATATTGAGCTTGAGAGTCAATTATTAGGTATCCACTTCCTTAAAATTGTCAATATTTGTTTTAAATTGTTATTATTTTTACACGTTCAGTCACTACCTCAGTGCTAAAAATTCCTTAGTGGCTGTCGACCTGTCAGGATTATATGTCACCTTGCTGACAAAAGCTGTGATGTGAGCCTCTAATACATTTCCACATCAAATTGACAAATGATGATAATGCACCTTGACATGAAGTTCTACATGTAACGAATAGCTGTAGACTATGTGAAAATAGGTCTTAAGTGATCAGTATGAGATGAGACAACTTCAACATGTTGCTGCCTGCCAAACATTCTGACAGGATAGCTCAAGTGTCAGGCATTGCTAGAAAGTGAAGACTGCCAGCAATCATGCACAACTCTCAGCTTGCAGCTGTTAGCTCAAGGCCGATCCCTGACTGCAGCATCGTGAAGGAGAAATCAGTGAAAACTGTAGCCATCAAGCATGTTAGGCTAAAGCCTCAATGGCTACTCAACAAAAGAAAAAAATAAGACAACTGTTTTTCAACCATCATTGGTTGCTGGAAAAAAAGGCATTTGTGATTGTTGCTGGAACAATCCCTTTAAAAGTTTAGTTCATCCAAAAATTTAAATTATCCCATAATTTACTCACCCCCAAGCCATCTTAGTTGTATATGATTTTCTTCTTTCAGCCAAACACAATCGGAGATATATTAAAAAATATCCTGGCTCTTCCAAGCTTTATAATCGGAATGAATAGTACCTTCGATTTAGAAGCCCAGAAAAGTGCATCCATCCATCAAAAAAGTAATCCACACTGCTCCAGGGCGTTAATAAAGGCCTTCTGAAGCGAAGCGACATGATTTTGAAAGAAAATATCCATATTTATAACTTTATAATCTGTAATCACTAGCTTCTGGTAATGGCTGTCCACGTGATTGTGTTTGACTTAAAGAAGAATGTCATATACACCTAGGATGGCTTGAGGGTGAGTAAATGATGGTAGGTGGTCATCTCCACTGTCCCATTGACATTATAGACAGACTGGACAGAATTACTATAGACAGTGTCCTGAGACTTAAACTGTTCCATTTACAAGATTGCAACTGTGGTTTTTCCGATACCGTGCTCATGTACTTGTAATCGTACTTGTAAAAATGCTTAGATAACAAAAACTGATACCATCTGATGTACAAATGTCATTAAGTAAACATTCAGCACACAGATTAAAATCCTGTCATGTCCTAATGAGTTTCAGAGATCAGTCAAGTTCATTGCAGTCCACCACTCAAAGATCACTCTCCCCAGAATTCTAAATCACAAACACCTGGTCATCACTTATCACCTCATCAGCCAACTCATAAAAACACTCACCTTGTATCCAGTCTTTGTCAAGCCTCCAACAGGAACAGACCATTTCTCCCTGAGTCCTGATATCGCCGTCGATCCTGAAAACCTGAGTATTCCGTTTTCTTACCTGATTCATACTAACCCTATGCACTGTTGTTCTGCCATCTCCAGATCACTTATCCGATTCCTGAACCCTTGTCTGAGATCTGATCAAACCGGCCCGATTGCTCCTAGAAAAGAGAAGGAGTTAACGAACTGATACAGAGTGAATGTTCTACGATCCAAGTCATTTGGATTTCCAGTTGTTCTCCGTGCAATGAACTATCTTCACTAAACCAGCACCTGAAAAGTCACCTGATACTTACCTTTCACCTTCTATACTTGAATAAAACTATATTTGAATCACTTACCTCCGATCTCCTGGTCTCTACCCTGACAGAAGACTTGGCCGAAAAAAGGGGAAGAAGAACAGCGCGATGGAATCTGTTTGTAATATTGATAACCCTGCACAACCGACAGCCGCCGCTGTTAATCCCAGTCAGCCAGCTTCCAGCACTTCCGTAAACCCCGCTCCTTCTCTGGTTTGCTTCGCCAATCCAACTTCCCATCCAGCGCCATTCTCCGGCCGGGCGGAGGATTGCAACGGTTTCCTGTTACAGTGTTCGCTCGCTCTAGAACAACAAATCCAGTTATACCCCACTGAAAAGTCGAGGGTTGCTTTTATTATTCAACAGTTATCAGGAGCTGCATTAAGATGGGCTGAAACTTTGTGGCTGCAGGAATCTACCGTTACTTCCTCTGTACAAGAATTTATAAACCATTTCAAAGAAGTTTTCGGGTGTCCAGTAGATGATTCATCCATCAGTGACAAGCTATTGCAATTACACCAAGGCAAGAAGTCAGTTGCTGAATATTCACTGGAATTCCGCACTGTAGCCGCCGCCAGTGGGTGGAACGAAAAAGCGCTCATTTCCATCTACCGACGTGGTCTGAATCCTGCACTCCGCCTTCAACTTGCGATTTATGATGATAGCCTGGGGGTCGAGAAATTCATACAGCAAGCTCTCCGTGTGCACCAAAGATCTCAAGGCTGCTATCGCGAAGCCCAGCAACCCACCTTTTCACCACCTCAGTACCCCGATAAACGACCCTCTGAAGTCACTGTCGAGAAGATGCAGGTGGATAACTATCGACTGTCCCAAGCTGAACGTTCTCGCCGTCGAGAGTTAAAACTGTGTCTATATTGTGGAATGGGAGGACATTTTCTTCGTTCATGCCCTACATGACCTCCTAGAATGCTTGTGAGTTCTGTCTGCACGTCCGCCTCTGTATCAGCTCCGTTAACGATATCTGTGATTCTGAAATCTACACGTTTCCATGTCTCTGCTACAGCCATTGTGGATTCTGGGTCAGCAGGAGACTTCATCTCCGGGCAGCTCTGTCAGAAACTCCAACTTCAACAATCCGCCACCTCCAAGCCATACGCCATCCATGCAGTGACGGGTGAAACCATTAATCAGGGGTATGTCACGTCTCGAATTAAACCTATTCTACTCTGTATTGAAGACACCCACCATGAACTGTTTGAACCTTTTGTACTTGAGAATAGCCAGACTGATATTATCCTTGGCCGTCCATGGCTTATACGACATCAACCTAACATTGACTGGAAATCGGGTAAGATTTTGAAATGGGGTTGCCTGTGCTCGTCCATGAGTTTTGAACACCCCGTTATCACCCATCGCCAACTTGCCCGACACCATCCCGATGAATTCAATCTCCATTGAAAGCCCCATAGACAACTTGTCGGTATCCATTACTTCATGCTACTCTCAATATTCAGATGTATTCAACCCCATCAAGGCTGCCAAGTTACCACCCCATCGAGCATGGGATTGTGCCATCGATCTGATTCCCGGAGAATCCATCTCCAAGGGGCGAATCTACTCTCTGGCTATTCCTGAGCAAGAAGCCATGAAACAGTATATTGAAGAAGCATTAAAACAAGGCTATATTCGGGCCTCTACTTCACCTGCTGCCGCCAGTTTCTTCTTTGTCCCTAAGAAAGATGGAGGTTTACGTCCGTGTATAGATTATAGAGCTTTAAACAAGATAACCGTCAAGTTCAGTTACCCACTCCCATTGGTTCCCTCTTCACTTGAACAACTTCGAGAAGCCAAGATATTCACCAAGCTGGATTTGAGAAGTGCATACAATCTCATTCGAATCCGAAAGGGCGACGAGTGGAAGACTGCATTCATCACTCCAGCAGGACACTACGAATATCTCGTCATGCCGTATGGTCTGGTCAACGCCCCTTCAGTTTTCCAAAGTTTCATGGATGAAGTTTTCCGAGACTACCTGAATCAATTTGTCATTATCTACATAGATGATATCCTAATCTACTCCAGAAACTTGGTGGAGCATCAGCAACATGTCTCTCAGGTACTCCAACGGCTACGTGAATTCTCCCTGTTCCTGAAAGCAGAGAAGTGCTCCTTCCATCAAACCTCAGTCGAATTTCTCGGTTACCACCTCAGTGAAAGAGGAGTAGAGATGGACGATCGTAAAACCAAAGCCATTACTTCCTGGACCACTCCACAGTCTGTCAAAGAGTTACAACGTTTTCTTGGATTTGCGAATTTCTATCGAAGATTTATTTATCAATACAGCCTGCTTACAGCTCCTCTGACCTCTCTACTCAAAGGAAAACCGAAAACATTGCTCTGGACCACTGAGGCTGAACATGCCTTTCAATCTCTCAAAACCGCATTCACCACAGCCCCCTTACTCCAACACCCGAACCCTGAAAAGATGTTCATTGTGGAAGTAGATGCTTCTACAACAGGAGTAGGAGCGGTGTTGTCACAAGACTCTGCTTCCTCACCTAAACCCATGACCTGTGCATTCTTCTCCCACAAGCTATCTCCTGCAGAAGTGAACTATGATATTGGTAATCGAGAACTCCTGGCCATTAAACTTGCGCTAGAAGAGTGGAGACACTGGCTAGAAGGAGCCAAACATCCATTCCTAGTTCTCACAGACCACAAGAATCTGCAGTACTTGAAAGAGGCAAGGAGACTTAACCCACGCCAGGCCAGATCTTCTTTACTCGCTTCCATTTCCAGATCTCCTATCGTCCGGGTTTGAAGAACGTCCGAGCAGACGCCTTGTCCCGTCTCCATGCCCCCGAAATTTCCCAGGAAGAACCTGAGAGTATACTCCCCGAAAAAATGTTTGTCAATCCCATTCAGTGGGACCTAAATGAACAACTGCTTGAAATGTCTCAACACCAACCCAGTCCTCCAGAATGTCCTATCGGAAAGATATACGTACCCGAAGAATTTCGTACCTCTCTAATCTCCTCCGCACACTCGTCTGTCGGCACAGGTCATCCTGGAGTTAATAAGACCTATTCCACTCTTCAAACTCGATACTGGTGGTCCAACATGTTACAGGATATCAAGACTTTCATCCAAGGATGCATTCTCTGTGCCATGAACAAGAACCCTCGTCACTTACCCACTGGAAAACTCATGCCTCTGCCAGTCCCGCAACGACCTTGGTCGCACATTGGAGTCGACTTCGTCACTGACCTTCCTTCCTCAGACGAGAATACATGTGTCCTGGTAACTATTGATCGTTTTTCCAAAGCCTGCAAATTAATTCCCCTCAAGAACTTACCCACAGCCTTCGGGACTGCAGAGCTATTGATGGAACACGTCTTCCGGAATTTTGGCATCCCGGAGGATATTGTGTCAGACAGAGGGCCACAATTTATCTCCAAGGTGTGGCGAGCCTTCTTTGCACTAATGAATGTTACAGTGAGTTTAACATCAGGGTACCACCCACAAGCAAATGGTCAAGCGGAGCGAAAAATACAAGATGTCAGTCATTTCCTTCATACTTTCTGCCATTCGAATCAACATCTCTGGAGCCGATATCTCGTATGGGCAGAGTATGCTCAAAACTCCCTTCGACAAACCTCCACGAATCTAACACCATTTCAATGTGTACTGGGTTATCAACCACCATTGTTTCCATGGTCCGGTGAGTCATCTGAAGTCCCCGCAGTTAACACTTGGTTCCAAAACAGTGAGAGGGTATGGAACCAAACTCATCATCATCTCCAACAAGCCTTGAACCGTCAACAACACTTCGCAGACATTCACCGCAGTAACACTCCCGAATATCAGCCTGGGCAACTGGTCTGGCTTTCGACCAGAGACATCCATCTAAGACTCCCTTGTCGTAAACTAAGTCCGAGATACATTGGTCCATTCCCCGTTGTAAGACAACTTAACCCAGTCACCTACCAGCTCCGTTTACCAGCCCAATATCGCATCCACCCCTCATTCCACGTCTCACTCTTGAAACCCCATCATCCACTTGTTCCTGTTCCCTCCACAGACCTAGTGCACGATGACAACCCCCCAGTACCTCCCATTGAAGCCGACCCCATCTATACTGTTAGAGAAATCCTGGACTCCCGACGTCGTGAGGGGTCTACTCGAATATCTGGTAGACTGGGAAGACTATGGCCCAGAAGAGAGGTGTTGGGTACCTCGAAGGGACATCCTCGACCCCATGTTACTCACAGAATTCCACGAACTTCATCCTGAAAGGCCTGCTCCACGACCCCGAGGTAGACCCCCACGACGTCAAGGTACTAGGTCAGCTGGCGCTGGACTCTGGAGGGGGTAATGTCAGAGATCAATCAAGTTCATTGCAGTCCACCACTCAAAGATCACTCTCCCCAGAATTCTAAATCACAAACACCTGGTCATCACTTATCACCTCATCAGCCAACTCATAAAAACACTCACCTTGTATCCAGTCTTTGTCAAGCCTCCAACAGGAACAGACCATTTCTCCCTGAGTCCTGATATCTCCGTCGATCCTGAAAACCTGAGTATTCCGTTTTCTTACCTGATTCATACTAACCCTATGCACTGTTGTTCTGCCATCTCCAGATCACTTATCTGATTCCTGAACCCTTGTCTGAGATCTGATCAAACCGGCCCGATTGCTCCTAGAAAAGAGAAGGAGTTAACGAACTGATACAGAGTGAATGTTCTACGATCCAAGTCATTTGGATTTCCAGTTGTTCTCCGTGCAACGAACTATCTTCACTAAACCAGCACCTGAAAAGTCACCTGATACTTACCTTTCACCTTCTATACTTGAATATAACTATATTTGAATCACTTACCTCCGATCTCCTGGTCTCTACCCTGACAATGAGATTATTTAACAGCAAAAACTGTATTTAAATTAGATAAATAGATTGTTTGCATGTGCATCAATCCTTTGCTCATACACTGAATACATTATTAGGAGCATTGCACGCTCTGTTTGTAGCAGATGACAACAGGCAGAGTGCTAATAAATGTTTTAGCACAAGTCATATACAGACTACATATTTATTTATTTATATAGTAGCTTTTTCCTGTTTAATCTTTACTGTGATTCATGTTGCAAACTGCTTTTCCGGATTGGGAATCTGCAGTCATTACGTCAGAGCTCCTGAACACAATATAGAAACACTTTAAAATAAAAGCTCCGCCAAATCAATGCTCAATTTAAATCAAAAAGGTATAACAGAAATAGATCACTACTATACAGTTATGTAATATTTACTGTTATACTACTACTACTAATACAATTATCGGATCCATGAGCAGCAAAATAAGTTTTGTGACATGCTTTTGGTTGGTTATCATGCTATAAAGCGTTCAAAAGTTATAAGCCAAAATAGCAATTTTTCTATCACCTGACCAGTAGGGAGCAGTGTGCCAAAATGCTGCAGGTAAGCTCGAGGCCTAATGATGATGACACGTACCAGGTTTCGTCCCAATCCCTCAAAGCGTTGCAGAGATACAGCCTCAAGTTAAATTTTGCATTCGTTGAAGCGCCATTCGAAAACAGTATGGTTTATCAAATTTCTGTGAATAACTTTTTGTCATGAGTGTCTCTAGATGATGCAGGCCAATTTCCATGCAAATCGAACAAACAGTCTAGGAGGAGTTCGAAAAATTAGGTTTTACAAACATTTAAAAATGGCGGACAGGAAGTTTGCTCGATCATGACATAATTGGTTTCATTGTTCTCTGTATGTTCCACGGACTCTATCAAGACCAGACTCATGACAGTGGGCAAAAAGAGTCATTCACTATTAGCATTTATAGAAATAGCATTATAAATATTTACCACAAGGTGACACTCTCCCAAAACTCATGGTTCCAAAGACACATACAGAGTTTCGTAACGATACTCCAAGTCATTTGTAAAATACAGCATTTTATGAATAAATTCAAAATGGTGATGTCCAAAATAGCCGACATAGGAATTTTTCAATTCGTTGGACTTGCTATACCCTACTGAATCTAATGACACCAATTTGATGATTTTATGACAAACTGTTCAGAAGTTCTAAGCAAAAATTTTCTTTTTTCATATATCGTGACCAGTAGGGGGCAGTGCAACAAACCTTGTGGTGATGACACCTACCAAGTTTTGTCTCAATCCCTCAAAGCATTACGGAGATACAGCCTGAAGTTCAATTTTGCATGTTCTTCGTCTAATTTGTTAAAGCACCATTGGCAAATGGTATGGTTTATGTCATGCATGCCTCTAGATGATTCAGGCCAATTTACGTGCAAATCGGGCAAACGGCCTTGGACGAGTTCGAAAAAGTAGGTTTCTCAGAAAATTCTAGATGCCGGAAAAGTTTTCATAGATTGACGTCATAGATTCGAATCGTCTTGAGCCCTGAAAGAATTTCATTTCTAGGACTCAAAGTTCAAAAGTTATTAAAATAAAGGTGAGTGCAAGTTTGGGCAGTTGGTGGCGCTAGAGGGTTTGAGGTAGAGATGCCAAATTTGGGCAGTTGGTGGCGCTAGAGGGTTTGAGGTAGAGATGCCAAATTTGCTGTGGTGACATATCAAACTGTCCTCTATTCGTGTGCCAAATCTACCAGAAACAATATGGCTCTTTCGCGCCTTCAGGCCTTGACCCCTAATAATAAAACAATAGTAACTGTATTATATTTAACCAATATCTCACTTGCTTTATTATGCAGTATTTAATTTGACAAAAATAACTCCAATGTTGTATTTAGGATTGTGCTGTGAGGTTCTGTATAAAATCACATCATTTCATAAAAATAATACAATTTCATGTTGAAAATGTATTGTTATACTTTCATTTGAATAAAGTTTTAATTAATGAATTAATTTAAACACAATTTTTATGATAAAAGTAAAATAAACCGCTGATGTTGAGTTTGAGATAAAAAGCAGGTATCGGACTCTGTATCGGCGAGTACTAAAAAAGTACTCATACTCGTTCTCAAAAGAATTGTACTGGAACATCCCTACTAGTAACTTCACCAGTGATTTCATAAGATGCTCTGGCTATCACTAGCTTTTAAACATCCTGCCTGGTGTGTCTCATAATCACAACAATTACCAAAAAAGAGGCTTGCAGGGACTGGCTTTTATCTCAGTCACAATTACACCCAATTGCCGACCTGTATCCAAGAGAGAGAGCAGCATATCTCTTTGTTCATCAACACTGTTTTAACAAGACTGCACTACTCCCACGTCGACCCTTTCTATCTGTTGCCTCTAGTGCTATTTAAGTCCTCTTTAGTGACAGGGAGAGACAATGGAAATGTTAGCATGGCATGGACCGACAAGGTGATGAAAACTGTTTTAAATGTGAGATAATGTAATGCTAGCCTCCCCTCAGAGAAATGAGCTGCATATGCAGTGTTTGTGCGAGGTAGACAGAATGAAAATGTGCAGGTAGTGTATGTGTGTTCTGTAGGAAGAGATGATGACAGCATAGACAGATCCTTGATTTCATTCCAGTAAACTTTCAACCAAAATCTCATGCTCAATTTCTTTTTAAAGTTAAGTGTAAGATTTTGTGAAGAAATTACAGACCACAAATGCCTAAATGTAAAACTCTTATAAATACATAATTTCAAAACATTGCTTTGAGTACTCAAACAATTCAGCCTCTGTCTCACTCTCAACCAATAGTGTGACTGAGTTTGGGGTGGGAGTGATTACTTGGTTGTTCAGAAAGTGTCCATGAATCTTCATTCAAAAAATTGTTCATTTTAGCAAGATCCTGTGTTATCGTTAATGGCACAGAAATGACAAACATCACCTTAAAAGTGAACTTGAAAAAGCTACTTCAATGCAATGTGAAATCAATCAGAAGTGTTGTCTTCGCTTAGGAAACATTTAAAGGAATATTCCATGTTCAATACAAGTTAAGCTCAGTTGATAGCATTTTTGGCATAATGTAGATTACCACAGAATGTTGTTTCGATTTGTCCCTCCTTTACTTTAAAAAGAGCAAAAATCTTTTATTCTTTTATCTTTATTTTTTATTACCGATTATAAGTATAGCCAAAATATGTGTGATTTTAGTGTGATAAAATTGCTTACTAACCTTTATGTGTAAAGTTTTATCAAGGTTTACAAATTTACAACTGCCTTAAAACAAATCCCAATACTACTATGTCCACATTAATCCTGATACGTTTGAAAACGGTGTTTTCGTTTCAAAATGCTCTCTGTCCACACTAGCGTTTTCAAGCATTTTCCAACAGTTGCTCATCCACACTGAAATGTATGAACATTTTTGGTTGGATAGATCACATGACTGCATCACATGAAAACAAATACATCATCATTTTCAGATATATCCATTTTCACAGTCCACACTACAACGCGAAAACAGCGTTTTCAAATGTATCCACTTTGGAGTGTGTTTTCAAAAAGCTCAGTTTTCGCGGACAAAAATGCAGTCTCAGTGTGGACAGAAGTCCAAAACGGAGAGGAAAAGATGCGTTTTCAAATGAAAACATATTAATGTGAACAAGACCTGCAAAAACAATGATTTAAACAACTTTACAGCTAAAGTAATACACAAGTTGTAACAGAAGAAATAATGTAAGTGCTGTTAACACAAGCTTAACTTGTCTGCTTCCGAACCCTCCAAAATCTGGCCCCATTCACTTCCATTGTAAGTGTATCACTGTATCCTGTTTTGTAGGTTTTTTTAAGAAAAGTCCATTGAACCAAAATAATTTTTGCAGTAATTATGCCACAAATGCTGTTGATTAAGCTTAATTTGTATTAAACCTGGTTGTCATGTTTACATGTGTTTAGTTCTTATTTGTTCCTTGTCATGTTACTGTCATATGACCCTGTTGTTCCACTATGTTACATGAACTTGACTTCACTTGACCAATAACAAGACTAAACTAATAACATGATAACCAGGCAATAACCATATGCACCAATGACATAACAGAACTAATAATAGGACTCATGAACACAAACCAATGAGGAGACAGGACTAATAAACATAGTGGAACAAGAGGATCATATGACAGTAAAATGACAAGGTACCAATAACAACTAAACACATGAAAACATGGCAGGAACAGGACATCACATGACAGGAACAAGGAACTTCATTTTCAAAATAACAATGAGACATTTGTCTCCATTTATGACATTTTGAAGCCTTAATTTAAAAACAAAAGAGCAAATTAAGCCTCTCAAATTAAGACTGCTTTATAGTGTGTATCTGGGTCAACCCGGTCCCATGAGTTGTAATAAGAGTATGCAATGATGAAATCAAAAGAAAACTTATAAGTTGGCTTGAACAAAAATGACTTTTACTCCCATTAAAAAAATAAATGAACCACGAACAATGTACTCCATAGAGTCTAACCCCTTACCAAAACCCTAAACCTAACCATCTGGGTTTAAATTTAGACAAAGGAGTTGTACTACAGTTTATTGACATTCATCAGTCGCTTGTGTTGCATAAATACATACAGGATGGATTATTACCAAATTTGTTCACAGAAGTCCCCCCCCCCCCCAAAAAAAAAGGTTGGATTGGAGGCTAACTAAAATTGTATGGCTTTACAGTATTTGGTGCTTTTTTTTCAATTTGAAATTCTGTTTGTTTTTTATTGGTTTCTATGGGAATAAAAGGCATACCTTTTCGCATGAGCCAGTCAGCCAGATTTCGATCTGGGGTGTGCATTGCTTAGCAACCATTTTACAATACATGGTTGCAGAAATGTAGTAGCTACTTGCAACTGTTTCCTGAAACAATAGTTTACTAACAATATTGCACATCCATAGTTTGAAACCACGTTGATTCAACAACATAGAGCTGTCGTTAATTACATTATGCAGGGGGTGGAGTAATAATGTTGTCAGATATCAAATTACTGTATAATAGCTCATTTACACATACACCAGAAAGCTGTTCAATGTTTGAAACCCCCTGAAGACATGAACGTTGTGTGCACTGTGTAATCAAGATTAAAGCCACCATTTATTTGATTCTACGGTGTGACAAAAAAAAAAAATGTACCATGAAACATCTCAATCATTGTGAGCTCAAGGCTACACACATAACAATTATAATAGAATGAGAACAATACTGTTTAAAATAGTTTTAGATGCAGTCTAGCATGTTACACCACAATACATGTCAACTTCCCAAATGTATTTCATGTCAACTACCTGCAAATTAAGTGTGGGAAAAGAGAATGCAAAAACAGAGATTCCATTCCACTAAAACGATGATTCCTAACCTTCTACAGTACATTCCGAAATTCCATGATCATTTTCTCCTCTTTATCTTACATTTTGCAGGTCTATTGTAGCTTAAATAATTATTTGACATATAATGACTAATGGCTTTGTGTGGCCAGTCTATCAAAAGCAAAAGCTATGTTTGGTTTGGCGGAGAGTTGGGGAATGGCATATTGCCATCCCTCCCATACTGCATCCCCTGCAGGCAGAAAAAGTAGAGCTCACTGAGAAATTGTTTCAAAGAGTCTGTGAGAAGGCCACATAGGCTACTATTTAAATGGGCTGCAGGGAAAAACAATTTGCAAAGTATATGATCTGTCTACTGGGTATAATTAGGCACACATGGTTCCAAACCGTGAACCCGTGAATTTGAACTTTTCAGATAACAAAGCCGAATTGTAACTTGAGGCTAAATATACATTGTTTCCCATGTAAATCTCACTTGAGCCAACAACTAAATGTTCTCCACCACTCTCTTCTCTCTTTGTTTTCACCTCCTCAGGGTCTTTCTTCCCAAATTTAAAGCCCTCTGAGATGGTGTTCAAAGTAATATTCTGGTTGGGGTACTTCAACAGCTGCATTAACCCGGTAATCTATCCCTGCTCCAGTAAGGAATTCCAGCGCGCCTTTACTCGTCTGCTGCGCTGCCAGTGTCAGCGTCGCCATCGCATATTGCGTAGATTCTATGACCAGCACTGGAGAACGGCCATGAGGGGAGCCAGGAGGGATTCGCACCAGGACTGCTGCTCTAGATTTCCCGTCCACGAGCAATGTGGCAACTCTATCTATTCCTGCCAGAGCAAGAGCCAGCCTCTTAGCCTGAAGGGCTGGAGCTTCTTTCCCCCCTTACAGAAGTCCTCCTTCCAGCTGAAAGAGAAAATGAACAACCTTTCCAATAAGATCAAGAATGGGACAGGGAAGAGCAGCACGTCTGCTCTGAGCCGGTCAGAGATTGACACGGTCTCCATGGGGATATATAATGACTGCAGCGATCAAAGCGACTACAAGATCTATGACCTCACAGAGTGCTATGGCCTGAAGGAAACAGACATCTAAACAAAGATTGAGATTACAGTATGTGTTATTTTAGAGCTCTGACTTCTGACATGCTGCCAGGCAAATATTTGGCTCTGAGGGGTTTTTAAATTTTTTTGTCTTTTGATCAAAGACTTTTATTCTAGTTATGTCTTAAAAATTATGACTTTGACACAGTTCGGAAGCAAATCTGAGATAAAATGACAAGGAAAATGTGAGTTAAAGGGACTGTTCACCCAATAATACAATTCTGTCATCATTTAATCAACATCATGTCATTCCAGTCACCATTCACTTTCATTGCATCGAAATCTCAATGACTGAGACAGACATTCTGCCTAACATCTTCTTTTATGTTCCACAGAAGAAAAAATGTCATATGGGTTTAGAAAAATATGAGAGTAAGCAAATGATTATATTATTTTAATTTTTGGGGGGTTTGTGAATTATCCCTTTCAAAGAGATAAATGTATATTTTCAGATGGATACTTTAAGAATTTTTGTTTAAATGTGGGAAAGTACACTGAATGCACAAATAAGGAAAACTACATTCACTGCACTGGACCAGATGTGCTATCCCATGGCAACCAAATAGACTCATAGCTGCTGGGTGTCTGTATACTGTGTTGTCCATGTGGCCTCTGTGAAGTATTCTGTCAAATGTTCAAACTCCCTGATAATCTGCAAGGCAACACTGAAGAGTGTGTTTGTACTTACAAATAGAGATTGTTGCAATTACCTTGACCTGTTGCCCATTACGTGTGAATGGAAAGCATATTTAACTGTGATATACTCAAAGACTGTTGAAACTATGACACTGATTATTACTGACACAACAATTCACTGTGATTCACTAAGTGATTCACAGATTACTGTGGATTCAAATGATTCAAAGTGATGTGGAGGTACATAACTTTAAATGTGAGGCACAATTTGTAATTAAAGATTTAATTACAATTTAACAATATAATTACAGCTATTTTCAATATTTCAAAAGGGTTTCTCTGTGCTATTCCTGCATGTCTGTTGAACCCAGATAAAGTGACATTTTAAAGTAATCTCAAACAGCACAGACAGTAAAAATCATTGTTTATAGACTACAACTCAGTTTGTTGTGTTGTTGAGAAAAAGTTATATTTGTAATGCTTATGTGACACCTTTTAAGATGTCAGCAGAATAAATCTGAAAAAGAGCATGCAGTATGTCAGTCTCATAAGTGAATTTGATAAATCTACAGTATCTGGAAAAATAAAAGAACCATGCACATAGGGAAGAACAGTCACAAACGAGATGTCTTCACATATTTAAGTTGTTTCTCTTGAGATGAAATAGAGACTTTTGCTGCTCAGATTTTTGTCCTTTAAAACAAAATTAAAAATACTAGTACTCTCACAAGTGTCTCTTAGAGTATCAGAAGAGATCACACTGTGTTCAGATGTGCAAGGATGCCAAAGTCAGCAATCAAGTTAAAGATTTCAATATACTTAACATTTTCCCATCAAAATATTCCCAGATCAAATTATCGGAGCTATGCTATCCATATATTTTATTTATTAGCTCTATACTCTTACTGAATGTCAAAACTTGTCTCATCTGTGTCTGATTTGATGTATCTACTGTAGTAATTCTAGGAGAAACATCTGACAAGTTGATAGTTAAATGAAACATAACTTACAACTCCATTATATCTGTTGAGCCATGGAAGAACAACGTCTGAGCAATACATGCTTTAGGGCCAGGGTGACCATCTTATCTTGTGCTACAAAACTTACCCATAATGATAAAAAAACAAAAAACAAGATGGCCAATAGAGGTCACTGTTAATGGAAATTAATTTCAAATTCCACACAGTTTCTCTTAGTGATTAGTGAATTGGAAAGATAAGAGAAGTTATTTAAGCAATGTAATATGTGAACCACCGAGAAAAGCTGCATGGCTCTTTGCTGGAAAAGAGGTCTGAATAATTTCACATTATGTTAAAGCTACACTATGTAACTTATTTTTGTTAATAAATAACAAAATGGAATTAATGTGAGAGTGCAACAAAACTTCATCTTCCAAACCATGTCTTTACATTACCCAAATACACTTTGATAAATCTTTAATAATAATAATTAATATTTTAGAGCTGTCGGGATGGATTTCACGGGAAATTGCATACATATGTCATGCGCCTGTGCGCACGTCACGTCATATCCGTACAGAGAAAATAAGCTGCTGAAGCTGAAAGTTTGTTTTCACAACAAACAACAAAAATTGACTATGGATCACTCTGAGGAATCACCGGTTGTAAAAACAAAGAAACCCCGAACAGAGTAGAGTCTACACACAAAAATGATAAGTGACAGAGTCCATAATAAAACCTGAATCAACATCGGCTTGGCTTTACAGAGGTGGTGACAACTGAAAGGATTTACAAGTGACCCAGATATGGCTTTTTTCTTACTCAACAGGTAAGATATTTTATTGATATGGTTTATGTATAGTTGTGTAATCACACACACACACATACAGTAGTGAAATACAAAAATTATATTGTAATCAGTACAGAAAGTTTCACTTGCTAGCATACATGTGTATTTTGCTTTATAACAGCAATAATTTATATAAATAAATCCTTTAGTCCTAGTCCTGCCAAGGACATGTGAGTCTTTAAATTATGTTGACCACTGGTTGGCAACAATGACAATCTATAAATTTGTTACTACCGTGGTTTATTTGGCCAGAATGTCCTGCAGTTATAAAAGCTTTACCACGTTTGACCTTATCAGACTAGCAATCGAACATTCCTAACTTTTGTAACGTTGTTTGTTTCAAAACATCAATGTTTCCAATAAGTCAAAACAACAGCATAAGATATGGCACTTACCTGGTTGGATGACATGTTTTCGGATATCCATTTTTTTATTTCTTTTGTTATTTATTTGTCCATTCACTCTGATAAGATGTCTTGTATCCTTGTGTTCACTGGTGACTCAAACCACATTCATCTGCACAGGGGAGCAGAGCCGAAGCACTACCAAAACAATGTTCTTCCGCAAGAGGCATGCAGTTTTATTTTTTAATTGCTAGAGAGCCAGAAGTTACATAGTCTAGCTTTAAATTATAAATGTGACAAGACGTTGAGTTTAAAGACAGAGGTTGGTAGTAACCAGAGGTAGGTAGTAACTCATTACATTTACTCCGTTACATTTTCTTGAGTAACATTTTGGGGAAATTTGTACTTTTAGAGTAGGTTTAAAAGTGGGTACTTTTTACTCTCACTCAAGTAAATTTATAATTTTTTTTTTAAACTTTTAATTCTTTACAATGTGTAGCGTTACTGTCGTTACATTTCTGGGTTTAATTTGAATTAATGTGTAATTTATTGAGAGATTATTGGAAGGGACTTCTACGAGAGCGGAAGATCACAGCTGCACGCGATGAGATGGTCCCAATTGAGTGATGACACTGTCACTCAAGTCATCAGTGCTGCCGCATCAAACTCTTCAAAGTGAAACACTTTCTTCACTCCACACAGTGAAAAAAAGAATAGTTTCATCATGCAATGCCTTGTTATAACACCAAGACAAGTGGATATTTATAAGACTAAAGTCACAGCTCCAACTTCAGGCAGCACGCTGAGGTAAGTTTTGGCTCTAATTCTAATTCTGGCTTTTTTATGTAATGAGATGGTCATTTTCAGGGAGATTCTGTAACTGGGCTTTTATGACATCAGTTTTTAAGTGTACATTTTTAAATCAGTGCAGGAATATATCTGTGTGCTTTGTACCGCGTCCCGCATGTCATAAGCAGTATTTATGAATTTACTCCGTGCCCTTCGTGGGGGTACTGGAAACTATTGCAGCTACTTCAGGCGGATTAACTGTATAAATCCATGTAAACATCCAAGTTAAGTGTGATATGCTCAAGGCAATCGTCACAATGAGAATGGATGTGTCTGCAATCATTCACTCATTCACTATTTCCTATATAATAAATGGCAGTTAGTGCACTATATCTCAGCAGTAAGTGAACAAAATGATTGAATTCGGACAAGAGTATCGGAGCTCTGGGGCTGGTGCAGAAATGTCACATATGAAATTTTAAAATGCTTGGGTCTTATTTGTTATTCTTATTAAATAATATATTAATACAATAAATCTTCATTCTGTTTGTCATTTTTTATATATATTGTGTGTTAATATAAAGAGGGTGTATATATATATAAAATCTGTATGTTTTGTCTCTCTATATGTTATTTTAATCCAGTAATGATTTGTCAAAAAGTAATGTAATACATTCGGCATTAAATAAATTATTGCAGAAGTGAAGGAAGCAGTAAACTCCTACGGTATTGCTGTACAGAACAATCTAAATACTTACAACACTGAAAACTGTAACTAAACTGAAATGAGAATCCACACAGGACTTTAAAAGCTATGAAAATAGCAAAAGAAGGCATTATATTTCAGCATTATATATATCCTTGGACATTTTCATGTTTTCACTGTAATAAGTACTAGAAATATTTCCAAACCTCTCTTCTTATTGACAAATTCATCCAGATCTGACAAGGGCCCTTAAAGGGATAGTTCACCCAAAAATTACAATTCTCATTATTTACTCACCCTCATGAAACCCCAGATGTGAATGACTTTCTTTCTTTTGCTGAAGTTAAATGAAGATTTTGAGAAGAATTTCTCAGCTCTGTAGGTACATACAATGCAAGTGAATGGGTGGCAAAGCAGCATTTTAAAGATAAACAAGCAAACACAAGTCAGCATAAAAAAAATCCATAAGACACTAGTGGTTAAATCAGTATCTTCAGAAGTGATGTGATAGGTGTGGACGAGAAAGAGAGAAATAGATCACTTTCACATTCTTCTTGGCTTTTTGGTGATTCACATTCTTTGCATATCGCCCCCTGCTGTCTAGCAAAAAATGACAAATATTGATCTGTTTCTCACCCACACCTATCATATCACTTCTGAAGACATGGATTTAACCAATGGAATCTTATGGATTACTTTTATACTGCCTTTATATGCTTTTTGGAGCATCAAAAATGTGGAGCATCTAAAGTAATCTTTTAAAAATCTGAATTTGTGTTCTGCAGGAGTAAGAAAGTCATACATATCTGGGATGGCATGAGGGTGAGAAAATGATGAGAGAATTTTCCTTTTTGGGTTAACTATCTCTTTAAAGTGATAGCTCAGCCATACTGTAATTTAATATTCTGTCATCATTTCTCTACCCTCATGTTGTTCCTACCCAGTGTGAGGCTTTGTATTATGTGGAACACAATATATGTTAGACAGAATGTTAGGGAATGACAGTCTCGGTCACCATTCACTTTCAAAATATGGAGAAAAAAAACATTCACTGAAAGTAAATAATGACTCATTCTTTCTAATATCTCCTTATTGTGTTGCATGGAAGAAAGAAAGTCATACAGTTTTGGAACAACATGATGGTGAATGATGACAGAATTTCCATATAATAATCATAATTCTGTAGTACATGTTCAATGTGTATTTTGTAATAGAATATAGGGGAGTAAACGTATATTATGTAATTTGTGAAAGTAACAAGTTACTCACTACTTGAGTACTCTTTTAATTGGATACTTTCTTACTCTTACTCAAGTAATTATTTATGTTAGTACTTTTACTTCTACTTGAGTACAGTTTTTGGCTACTCTACCCACCTCTGGTAGTAACACGCTACATTTACTTCGTTACTTGAGTAACTTTTGGGGAAAAATTTACTTTTAGGGTAGGTTTAAAAGTAGGTCACTCAAGTAGATTTCTATTGAAAAAATAAATACTTTATTTTACTATTATATTCTTACTTCATTACAATGGGTATTGTAATGAAGCATTACAATGGGCATTTAATTTAAATTTTTGATTCTTCATTACGCACCACCCCCTCACTTCCTGTTACTATTCAATAGTAATGTCAAAGCTGTTAAAGTAACTAGCTGCTAACAGAAAGATTAAGTGGATGCTTGACAATTTCATAAACAATATCTGCATTTATATATGTTAAAAGGCCTCCAGCAGTAGAGGATTTAACCACCACACAAACCATGCAATTGCATGGGGCCCCGGACGTCAAGAGGGCCCCCACCACCCGGTAGGAAAGGTCAGCAAAAACCACTTGAAGTGCCATGTTGTTCTGAGTATACAAGCAAACACATCGTTGTCAGCGCTCTCAGGGCAGTTCATGTTAGAAGCTGCTGGATTCAGGTCGGTAGAACTGGGTTTGTAATTTATGAAAAATATAGGCCTTCTGAACTTGTTTCACTCACACGCTCAGATACGCGTGATGGATGTGTTAGGGGTCGTTCACACCTAACATGTTTTTGTGTGCGTCTGGTCTGTTTTTTCATTGTTTTCCTATGTAAACCGTAGACTAATGTCCATGACTGCTGCACTGCATCTCGCTGTTTCTTCAGTGTCACGAGTGACCGCCACATTTTTAGACACTGTTTCAAGTTAATAAGAACTTCAGTTTTCAAAAATAGACGTCAAGACACCTGCGTTCTGTTTCATTCTTTGCGCTGTCTAGATTGTTTTTAGCACAGGTGTCACAACAATTTAATATTCAGGTTGCAAAGAGGTGACTGTTACAATGTTTAACCTTATTCTAGATTGTTCTGCACCAAGCAAAGTTTAAGCACTTGTTAAACGGCAATGTTTTTTTCCCTTTCTGCTCTAGTGTGCTGATGGGCTGCAGTGTCTTGTATGTTTACTGTTACTGTTAAGAATGTTGCCACGATGCCTACATAAAATAATACAGCCTTTTGCAACATGTTTATCAATAGACAGCAGCGTCAGACTATAAGATCCACGTGAATGTAAAGTAAATAAGACAGAAATATAATACTAATGTATAAAACAATCCTCAAAGTAATAATAATGATACTGTATCATGTTATAATGACAAACTGTACAACAATAAATACTGTAATTGATGGGTTATAATATTAATAAATGCCAACTAAATCCCAAAATGTTACTGGGTAATGTAATGATTACTTTGTGTAGCAAAGTGATTGTTACATGTTACAGTATGGACCAATTTAAGTGTAAATGATAAAAGACAGACAACCACAAACAGGTCTTTTGATTTTTTTTATTATGCAATCTATAAAAATTTGAAATTGGGCAAATAAGATTCATGGTGTAGTGGTTTAATGCTTCAGAATCAAGGCACCCATGTTTTTTAATCCATTAAAATCTTTAAACACAGCATAAAATTACAGTCAATTGAAAAGAGAGAAGCATTTATATATTCAACCATTTATATAATTGATCATAACTGCTATTAAGTGGCTGTGAAATTCCTAGTTACTATAACATCTGTATTCTGAATGAATACATAGCCTATATTAATTCATGGTACTAAAAATAAAATTTATTCAGGATATTACACACGGAGCTTAAGAGTCATGAAACTGACTGTTCTCACGCTCTCACGCCACACATCCCTTTTTTCACACAGTGATAATGTCGCGGAGCAAAGAGGACATTGACAGCGCACAGACAGACAAGATAGAACAGGCAGCACCATGCAGCAGTTATTTAGACCATTCAGGGGGAAAGCAGGAACACAGCGTCTCTCCCCAACTGGATTTTTATTTATTATTATATTTTTAACTGCAAAATTATGTTTAAAAATAAACCAAACATGACAGACTAACATTAAAAGATACATTTGTTTTTATCATAGAAAGTAAAAACGTCCAAGGTAGGATTTATTTTATTTTTTTTGGCATAGCAGAGAGGCAATTTGAAAAAGCATTTTAGATATCTGTAAAGGAATTTTCACTTGTAAGAATGTTGATTTGAGATATCTCTTTTAAAATTCTTCCCAGTCAGATTAATATTGCAGATATCTCCAAATAAAGATTTTCCTGGTCTGTAATAAATGTGAGATATCCATAAATACATTATAGATATCTTAAAATGAAAATTTACTAGTAATAATTCAAATTAAAGATATCTCCTATTAAATATTGACTAGTCATAAATCCAATTCAAGATATCTACAACTATATTTTGCCTAGTCATATCTTAGTTTCAGATATTAAAACATATAATTAGGATATCTTTAAAGATGCAGAATTGTAGACATCTGTAATTGAATTATGACTAGTCAAAATCATATTAAAGGTATCTTAAATTAACTTCTGTCTAGTCATAATTAAATTACAGATATCTACAATTTATTTTATTACAAGTAACAGCTTAGAGATTTTTATATTATAATAAGTACTAGTAATAAATCAATTGTATATATCTGTAATTACAATTTCTACAGGGAAAAACTCTATTGTAGCTATCTGAAAATAGTTTCCAATCCTAAGGAAACAAATAACTGGTCAAAGTTGAATGTAGAAATCTTAAATGTTAATTATGACTAGTCAGAAATGCATTGTAGATATCTTAAATGTGAATTACTACTAGCCAAAAATACACAACAGATAACAGAACTTGGAGTTTTGACTAATCAAAACATAATAGTCAAATCTGAATATTAAATGATAAAAGAGCCTGCATATGCCTTTTGCTCTGCTCGTGATTGACAAGTGTCCAAAATCGTTCACTCATTCACTATTTCCTATATAGTGAATAGCAGTGAGTGCAATTCAGACGCTGACATATACACCGATCGTAGGAGCTCTGGGGCTGTCACAGAAAACAACGTCACATATTAACTTTTACAATCCTTGGGCCTTACTTGTTATTCTTATTAAATTATATATTAATACAATAAATCTTAATTCTGTTTGTCATTTTTAATATATATGTTAATATAAAGAGTAAACACATTTTATGAAATGTACACTATTGTGTTTTTTTTTATATATATTTTAGTAGGCTTTCAATACAAGCTGGGTAGCGTTTCTCATCTGACCATAACCTCCATGTTATAACCGAATATTTGAATAATCCAGAGAATTATAATGTCCACTGTGCGTAGTCTTCTGAGTTAAAATAATATGACTTCAGTCAATTTATAGTAAATAAAGAATTATTCAGCTTAATGACAAAATTATATATATATATATATATATATATATATATATATATATATATATATATATATATATATATAAAGAGTACATTTTAAAATGTATGTTTTGCACCTTTTGTTATTGTTATTATAATCAAGTAATGATTTGTTAAAAAGTAATTTAATACATTCAGCATGAAATAAAACATTGCAGGAGTGAAGGAAGTGGTAAACTCCAAGCTCATACATCTTCCCCGTGGTGAATTATGGGCAATTAACTGTTTTGGAGCGTACATCAAATTTAAACACATTAAACACAACTTATGTCTAAATCAACTCTTCTTGAAAATTTTTGCATGGATGAAAAAATGTAGTGGTTTCCTATTCCACTTAAGAGTTCTGAGAACTTAGTGAACAGCAAATAATTTTGAGTCCCTGTCCTCCTCTGTTTCCTGTGGATCACTGAGGACTAAGATCAGCATGCATACTAGTTTTTAATGGTTTCCTTCTGCAAAGAGCATGTGTTTTGACTTTTCACAAAACTTACAAAAAGAACTGTTCTGCAGGAATATGGTGGGAATACAGGTCAACACAGCATGATAATGGTCATTTGAGTAAATCTTTTTTTTTAAGAGAGACAGAGGCTATTTGTCAAACAGGGAAGTTGTCACAAGAGCCATTTATCAGTAACTATAAGGCGTTCTAGTCAAAAGTCCAATTACACAGATGTTTGATCTCTCTAGCAATGGTTTTGTTTTTTAGTTTCAAACACCTAGCACAAAACCCCTTTACAATACTTTTTGTGAATTCTATCCATAGATTCGAAATCCGTAGATTTTTTGCATTGGTAGTTGGGTAAGCAAGTGAACAAAATAAAATCACACTGGTGTGCGTTCAGAAAATGCTATTGGATCATGTTGTCACAAAATATCAACATACAGTATGTTCAATAAACTGTATCTATTTTCCTGGGCTATAACAGTGGAAGAGTTTTTTTTTTTTATGACTGTGCCTATACAGAAATTATCTTTCAAAAATAAACCTACCCTGAGAAACATTCACTGAAGTAAAAAGCATGACAGCTAGCCCTAGTCTCCCATATATGCATTTTTGATAATAAAGGTCTGCCCCCCTTCCCCACCCCCTTTATCTTTCCTTAACTAATGATTGAAGTAGGGAGAGTGAGACCAGCTGGAGCCTATCCCCTGTCCAGGACATGTCATTTCATAAAAATAATATCAAGAAAACGTGACCAAGATTTTATTTCCAATAATATTATTATTTGCTCTCATACATATTTTTGCTCTGACTCTGATATTTAGCAGGTCAAGGGTGCTAATCTGTGACAGGGGAGAATGTGTCACATGCTTTTAGAGCATTTCTTTTGACAGGCCATGTACTGAACAGAACCTGAAATAGCAAAAACCTTCTGTTCCTTGGTTGTTCCTTGTTGTTTTTATTATCACATTCTGCCATATTTTGTTAAACATACCAGAGCTATTTCTAAAAAAAAAGCACAAAAATGTGTTATTACAAAAATTTAAATTTCAACAATTCAACCATAACAATTTTTACCACTTTCCCAATATTCTGCTACTAAACATAAGATAAGGATCTGTCTGTTATACACTTTGCAATTGTGTCAACAATACTGAGCAATAGAGTGAAGGATTATTTGCTTCAGAGCATCAAATGTGCAAAAACTATTTTATAATTGCAGACCAGACACCTAAGTTGATCAGAGTACTCACAAATAATTGGAAGAAAACATGCATATTTATAGCCTACAAGAAGTTGATCACCAAAGCACAATGTTTGCATGCAGTTTATCACTGGCAGTGTTTTTAGTCCAAATCATTGAATTGAGATTTGTGTTTTATAATTTTACACAAGTTATTGTTGTGTTTGGGATCTATAATGCAGAATACAGGAAAAATGTGTTAACCCTGTAAGTAAATATTAGTATGCTTCTCTCCTGTCCTGCATAAGCAAAACACAGTAACTACAAATTTGTCAAAATTGAGTTAGAATCAAAATCGTGTCTTTTAGTAGCATCTGTCCTCTAACAGATGGGTTTGGGTCAACTATGCTCAGCTTCAGAGAAAGCAGAGTGAAGCTGCGTACACACTGCCAGCGACATCGCGCGTGACAGCGACTCCATCCCATTCATTTTCAATGAGAGCACAGCGACTTCCAGTGACACGAGCTGTCGCGACTGTTGGCGACTAGATGTGGGTGTGTCCAGCGACGCGACAAAGTTGAGACAAGTTCAACTTTATTCAAATGAAGAGCGACTAACGGAAGCGACAGCCAATAGGAGAGAAGACGGGAGAGCTCACGTGATCCTTCTCTCTCTCTCTCTTTCAGCTCCTGCAGTAACGGAAAGATGGATGAAAGGCTAATTCTTGCTGTTAGCAATTTTCCAGTGCTCTATGATATGGATATGGTATATCCAGCCGCAGCTCTTGCACCAGCCGGTGGTACTCGCCGTGCTGACTCCGAGATTTAATGGTTTTGTGGACCCAGACAGACCGGCGTTTGCGCAGATAAACAGCCGCTATAGCAAAGAGCACGCCTTGTTTCTCATTCATCTTTGATATAAAGCATTGTATGTACTGAGTCCATTCATATTTAGTCTTTTCCCTCCAAAAATTTGCTTTTAGCGCCAAGAAAAGTGATTTGCTGTCAAGAGCAATGGAATGACATCCGTGAATGTCATTTATAAACGTTACTAGGCAACCAGTAGTGGGAACGCCCACTAGCGACTTCACCGCCAGCCACTGGCGACCTGCAGCGACAAAGTCGCTGGCAGTGTGTATGCAGCTTGAGACTGATTAATAATAGAGAACAACATTCGGGTTCTGTAAGTAAAAATCTTAGTAAAGATCTAAGTTAAGATCTATCGTGAGCTTAAAGTTTGTTAATTAATGGTAGATGCTGCCGTTAAAGCCATCAGTCTGCATTTATTTCAATATTAGTTTTAGAAATGTCTTTAATTACAGAATTTCTGCTGAAGAACTACACTACCCATGATCCTGAGGGTAAATGCTCCACCAGTAAGAGAATTGTGGCCAACAAAGTTCCTGCCCCCAATACCCACACTTGCGGTCTTTGCCACTTGAGTGTGCATGCACGTAAAAGGAAGTAAGTGTTCAAGACTGACCCATGTCTGAAACATGTCAAAGCTCAGTGCAAATAACCCACACTAAATCCACACTAGCGTGAATACCGCTTCGGAGTGGTCTTTCAGGCTAAGTGTATCCCAGTGTTCATCACATTCAGGAGCCCACACCCCACCTGCCCAAGCGATCGGTGTATAATCGCCATGATGATGTCAAGCAAAGATTTTCAATACAAGTTTATTATTAGAATCAGATAGTGAAACATAAATGAAGCACATATTTATTTTAGTATAAATGAATATTTTCAACATTATATAAAGTGTTTGGGATGACTTAATAGCAGCATCATAATTACAAAATATTACTTATGTGTATATTTATATATCTCTTCGTTATCCTTCTCGCCCAATAATCATCTTATTTTGTGTGGCATACAATATACAGTCTAGTAAATGATGTTTTATAATTTATTAACTACTACCATGGTTTCTTTGAAATATACATTTTAATGTTTTTTATTTGTTGTATGAAACCAAGTACTGATAAGTTGTGTAAAGCAGTCTTTGGTTGTTTTATATAAATGACAAGCCAAAGCATATAATTTAAATGGTTTGTATTAGATATTAATGGATCACACAGGTTTATAGAACACATCTTTATATTATTTATTTTATTAAGTTTTATGCAGTGTATTGAGAAACAAAGTAGAAAGAAATTACTTATATTTAATATTTTACATCAATTTTACCATTACATTTTTATGTGCAAATTTTTGAAAATCAAAATGAGTAAAAATAATTAACTTTTACAATTATTTTCACACAATAAAAACATTATAAAAAATGTACTTAAATATTTTCTACAGCATAATGCACTTCCAAATACCAGTAGTGTATTAATAAATGAAAAGATGGGTAATATTTTATTTATCATGTTAAGCATGCTATAACAGTCACCGCTTCCAAAAAATCTTCCATCAGTCTTCAGCTGAGTGAAAGACAAAAACAGCTGTCGCATCGAAACCAGCACCAACATGGTTAAGTCTACGAGTGTCCCAACGCGCAAAGTTCATACACACACTTCATGTCTACTTGCACTCTAGTGGCCAAACACTGTAAATACATAAGACAAGTGGGTAAGTAGTCAAGACCAAAACTGCAAGTGGGGGTATTGGGACCAGGCCAAAGTGTCCCAAGCAAGCTCTGCAGTGACTGCCCATTGTCATGACTGTGTATGATGCAATCTACTTCCTACACTCTCAAACTACTCAAATATATGCAAATATCTATATTGCAGTAAAATTATAATATATTGTTTACTTATAACCAACAATTATATCAATGTTTTTATAGTTTACCATTTTTTTATTTGATTACATCATCCGCAATGCCTCATGTGATTGTAGTTCATGCCCTTATTAAAGGCATTTAATACAGTCTGGCACCTTTGCCTTTTTGTCTGATTCTCAAATACTTATTTTCAAATAAAAAAAAATTATGTTTTTAATTAACGCAGAGCTGGTTTGTTTGGTTCATGGCTCAGAACTTTTTTTAGAGTCTAAGGATCCTATGGCTATGTTCTGCAGGCAGACTATCCACACTATTATTTGCAAGTGATCAAATCAGATTTGCTCGTTCAGACATAACCAACCTATCTGCATGGGTTGCATCGGTAATGACGTAGGTATACCCACGAGACGATGCTTTCAAAACAGATTTGGGGAAAATGGAGGTGCATCATCTTGCTCTCCAAATATGCGCCCTGTCCAGTCACGGTGCAGAACTCCTCCATCGCACAAGAAAAACTCAGTGACGGAAGAGAAATATTGTGATTTTCCATGCTGCAGTCACCGATTTTTTATGTCATTGTTGTGTGTCGTGTTAAGAGTGACGCAAAAGATAATTTGAGATCCGAATTGAGCAGCACGAGCGTCCGTACTAAGACGCATCTGAAAAAATCAGATTTCAATCGCATTTGAAACCACCTCCCGATGTGGTTTGAATCAGATTCACAAAAAGTTTTTTTGCAGTCCAGACTATCAAAAACTCATCTGGATACAATCTGGATATGCAAAAAATCTGATTTTTAGTGGCAGTCTGAACAAGGCCTATGAAAAACCCTTTGGAAGAAATTAACAGTAGAAATACGTCTATCAGGAAGACTCGCAGACTTGCGTGAAATTGAAGATGACATTTATTTGATAAATATAAAACAGAAAAGTAATGTCTCTCTTTGGCGTAGGCCCCGTCAGGTGGTCAGAAGTTGTAGTACTCAGAACCGTCTTATCCTGCCGGAAATAGGAGGCAGGGGCGAGGAGCCTACCCCGTGCAGGATAGGACTCAACTGATGGTGGTGGGGAGGTGGAGGTTGCCGTGTTAGCACACTGAAACAGCAATGTGATAGATTATGAACAGACTTATAAAGCAATGGCTTACATGTGATTGGCTGGGAATTACCCAGCTAATGGTGTGATGATGAACAGCTGCTAGTCTTCCACTAGTCTTCTCGAACTATGCTGCGCTTACATTTCCAGGACAAAAACGCCTGAAAAAGAGAGCACTGTTGCACTCTATACACATTTGGCTGGACAATCAAAAAATGTTGAAGCCATTTTTCTTAGTTTCACTTTTTCCGTGGTTACTGCATTTGCAGGCGAGTCTTACTGCCACTTCAAACTTGTGAACAAGCAATGCTTGGAGGAGCACAGGTACAGACATTTTACTAATACAAATAAACTGCTGCTATGGTCTACTGGATCTCAGTGCTCTCAATGGCATCTTTTTTCAAGTGAGAGAGGTCCATTCTTTGGGCTGAGCCAGGCAGACCTATTCTGCAGCCCATGATCATTAGGAAAGCACTATGGAAAGAGCGGTTAAAGAAACCGTAGAGGAAAGGGTTTAGAGAGGAATTGATGTATCCCAACCACAGGAACACATCCCATATCACACCAGCAGTGTCATACTCAATGAAAGAATCAACAATATTGACAGTAAAGAAGGGGAGCCAGAAGAGAAGGAAAACTCCCATTATGATGCCTAGTGTTTTGGCCGCTTTCCTTTCCCTCCTTATAGATTTGCGTTGTTTTTGCTTCTTACTTGAGTCCTTGCCCACACCTGCAGCCATCTGTACCTGCATGGCACATATCTGCATAGCCTGCCGCTTGGCTGCTTTATATATCTTCCAGTAGGCCACCAGCATGGTCACCATCGGCAGGTAGAACGCAACAAGGGAGGCCATGACAGCATAAATGTGGTTCACCAAGAAAACGCACATGTTCTTAGGTAAAGGATCATCTACACCAAGCTTGTGCAGCCCAAGGAGGATAGGACCAAATGAGATCAATAAAGGCATGGCCCAGCAAACCACAATAAGCAGAGCCACACGTTTATGGGACATCTTAAATGAATATAATAATAATAATAATAATAACTTTATTCTTATATAAGCCTTTTAAAGCAGCTTCTCAAGGCGCTTTACATAATAAAACAAGCAAAACAAAAATACATCACAGAAAAAAAAAAAAAAAACAAGATAAAATACAATAAAATAAAAGTCAAATAAAAGCTAGCCTAAAAAAATGCGTTTTCAATAAAGATTTGAAATTACTTAAAGACTGTGCATCTCTAATATTTGAAGGGAGTGCATTCCAAAGTCTAGGAGCATAGGATGAGAAAGCCCTATCCCCTACAGTACGCAACCGAGTCTGTGGGACTGCCAATAGACCAGCTTGTGAAGAGCGTAAATGACGCTTGGGTGTGTATAAAGTTAAAAGCGCAGACAAATACTGCGGTGCCAGACCATGCAGTGCCTTATATGTGAGCATAAGTATTTTAAAATCGACTCAGAACTTGACCGGAGCCAGTGCAAAGACTTTAAAATAGGTGTAATATGCTCATTTCTTCTGATTCCAGTCAAGATCCTAGCAGCAGAATTTTGAACACATTGTAATTTGTTCAGTGTGGTTTTTGGAACTCCAGCAAGAAGTGCATTGCAATAGTCAATGCGAGAAAAACTAAAGTATTGATAAGCCTTTCAGTCACAGAGAGGGATAACATAGAGCTGAAGTCTGGCAATATTTCTGAGATGAAAATAAGAGTTCTTAACAATGTACCGCACATGAGAGTCGAAGGACAGACTAGAATCAAATATAACTCCCAAGTTTTTTAACTTAGTCTGTGCCTCCAAGTCAGTCCCATCTATGTTCAGAATTAGTGAACCAGCCTTACTGAAGCTGATGAGGAGTGCCAATAAGCAAGAACTCAGTCTTATCATTATTTAGACACAAAAAATTTTGAGACATCCATGTTTTTATCTCAGAAATACAGTGTGTTAAAAAAGAACATCCAGATTTTGACCAGGCTTAGAGTGAATATAAATCTGAGTGTCATCTGCATAACAGTGATAATTAAGTCCAAGTGATCTTAGTAGCAGTCCGAGTGGAAAGATGTAAATGCTAAAAAGTAAGGGACCAAGAATTGAACCTTGGGGAACACCCGTACGGACAGAACCAATCTCAGACCGAAAACCATTCATACAAACAAACTGTTTACGATGCGAGAGATAAGATCTAAACCAGGTTAATACAGTCTCAGAAACACCAAAGACATTTTCCAGACGGTTTAGTAGAAGATTGTGATTAACAGTATCAAAAGCGGCACTAAGATCGAGAAGGATAAGAATGGAAAGAGAACCAGAATCTGAGGCTATTAACAGGTCATTGGTGACCTTAACCAAGGCTGTCTCAGTACTATGAAATTTTCGAAACCAGACTGAAGGGGCTCAAAAAGATTATTTACTGAGAGATGACTATGTAGCTGCAAAGCCACAACACGTTCCAAAATTTTTGCCAGAAAAGGAAGATTTGATATAGGGCGATAGTTATTTATGTTATCCAACTCTGCATCACGCTTCTTGAACAGGCGTTACAGCAGCAGTTTTCAATGCTGCAGGGACAACACCAGAACACAAAGATTCATTGACAATGCCAAGAACAACTGGACACAATGAATCAAAACAGGATTTAAACAGGCTTGTAGGGAGGGATCAAGTATGCAATTGGTAACTTTCATACCTGTTACCACCCTAGTAAGCAGCTCAGAGTCAACTTCAGAAAAGATAGTAAAGGATGTGCCAAAGAAAGAAGGCAAGCGTAGTATAGAAGAGGAAACCGGTATAGCATGAATCATTTTGTAAACATTTTCAATTTTAGAGCTAAAAAATTGAGAAAATCATTACACACCTGATTTGAAACAGGCAGAGAGATGCCAACATTGGCTGTAAGAAGCCTATTTATAGTATGAAATAGATGTCTTGGATTACTTAGATTATCATCAATTATCTGGGAAAAATAAACAGACCTAGCAGACTCAATTTCAGATCTATATTCCGCCAAGTGATCTTTCCAAGCCTGGTAAAATACATTCAGGCCCGAGTTACGCCACTTACGCTCCATTTTACGGCAAGCTTTTTTCTTAAAGCGCAGGTCATCATTATACCATGGGGCATAACGAGAAAAAGAGACTCTGCGTGACCTCAAGGGAGCAAAAGAATCAAAATTAGAGGCAAGAACAGCATTCAAATGTAAAATCTTATCTTCCAGATGAGATGACTGTGGACCACTAAGACAGGAAACAACAGAGTCTGCAAAATCTGACGGATTAATTGATTTCCATTTACGAAAATGAACAGAATGTGAAGAAGACGTAGAAGGAAAAGGCAGTTCCATATTAAAAAGATTGCCAGATGATCAGAAAGACCAATATCAACTGTGCACTGATGTGATATAATTGCTTGGTTTGCAATCACAAGGTCTAATGTATGACCTTTGTTATGTGTAGGACCACTGATAAACTGTTTAAGATTAAAACAGTCTAATAGAAATAGGAAGTCTTTTGCCATCGCACAGTCATTTTCATCAATGTATATGTTGAAATCCCCTAGAATGAGGATTCTCTCAAATTTGTAACACAACATTGACAACAAGTCAGCAAAGTCAGTCATAAAAGCTTCATTTGCCTTTGGTGGTCGATAGACAGTAGCGATGGTAATTGCCTTTGGAGCAGAAATATTTAAAACAAGGCATTCAAAAGATGAGAACTGTGGTACACTCACGGCGCTGATGTTAGATTGCAGATTATGAACCACAATAATTCCACCACCTCAACCAGTAGATCGCGGTAAATCAAACAGTCCATACCCCTCAGGAGTGATCTGGTTGAAGAGGAGACCGTCATTTTGTTTATGCCATGTTTCAGTTAAAAACAATAGGTCCAGTTTTCGCTCTGCGATAATGTCTGATAAAAGCAGGGCTTTATTGTTTACTGAGCGTGCATTAAACAACCCAACATTCACGGGGCTTTGGTACATCACAGAGTGCAACTCCGACCGAACAAACGAGGATAGATTACTCAGGACTGCACCAGTACGAGACACGCTTTTAGCATGACGCCAACACATTGGCACGCAGATGTTGCTAAAAGGAAAGAGGTCATATCTACGGCCAAAACTCCGATGAATGTACCGTCTTCGTCTCAGCAGACCGGCGTTTCGACAGAGTGCATAAACATCTTTTTGTAAGTAGTAGTTTTGTTTTAAGTTCAGCAACTGGTGTGCAGTGTACCTTAAAGCCATGCTTCTTGGATCCAGGATCGCAACAGTCTCAAGGCAGCGAAAGTTCAAAGTAAGGCCACAGGGAATATACCAAGGGATTGCAGACAGTTTAGTAGCGGTCAAAGGTAATGCAGCTCAGATGGAAGATAGAGGCCGTGCAGAGCATCACGTCCAAGCTGGAGTGAATGTGGCAAAAGGTAGGGCCAAAATGCCAGCATCCTTCCCCTGTTCTAAACATACTGTACGGCATGACCACCAACCCCACCAGGAAGTCAGCGACAGCCAGAGACATGACAAAATAGTTAGTGGGAGACTGCAACTGTTTGAAGTAAGCAATGGTGAGTATCACCAGGAAGTTGCCAACAACGGTGGAGATGATCCCAGCGATGATGAAGACATAGAGGGTGACTCGGGAACCAGAGCCTCTCAACGTGGCACAGAGCTCAAAGTCAGAGTCGAGTGAAATGTTGCTCGCTTCCGTCCATTCTGAGGAGTTTGCCATGCTTTTCAACCTGGTGATAAATGAGACAAATGCATTCAAGATTTATCTCATGATTGTTGGCTCTGTAAATGTTTTGCTTGCTCTAACATCATCCTGTTTTTAAAATAAACTTTTTAGAAGACTAAATGGACAAATATGGTTGTGTGACCTTTGTTGAGCTTTTATTGCCATATACTGAGAAATTAGGCCAAAAAAATTCAATACAGAATAATAATCTTTCGATTTCACCATTAATAATTTTGCTAAGTGACAACTGCCCCTGTAACTCCTATAAGGCTGGGAAAAGCCAAATCTTCCATAATATTTGTAATCTTTTTGATCTGGCCATCTTCCAAGAATATTAAATAGCCTCTCAACTTAACCTTGTGCCAAAAATGGTATCCCTGCAGCGTGCCCCATTGTAACCTTGGGATAATATCTAATGTGTATACCTAAAATGCCATCAGCATTGTTAGAGTTCAACTTTGTCCCTGTTGGCATGTGGGCAAAAACAAAAAATACGTTTTGAATGCATGCAATCTGATAAGTATTTTTGTAATACCTGTGTGTCAGAACTTACCTTCATTTTTATTAAGGCAATATTCACACTTTGAATTTGATTTGTTAATGATTTGATTTGTAGAGGTATTTTTGTATTTTCATGAGGGCATATATCTTTTTTCTAACCATTTAAAACAACAAGTTCATTAATAAAAATGTATTACCTCTTAAAATCAACTCAAATATGTATAATTAGGACTATAATTGTAAAAACTATATCAGATGTGACAAATAAAATGTAGAAGCATTCATTACGAGGGCATTTATACACATACGTTTTTGTAATTTTTGGTGGTGGAATTATTTTTTCAGGGTTCCCCTTGATTCTGACCCTGGTGTATTAGTTATAACACTAATGAATAAAATACTTGAAAAAAAAATGACATAATTCAGATGTAGGGAATACATCATTCATTGCACTTACTTCATGTCAAATGAAAATGTAAACACAACCACAATGAATTCTCTCAGATCCAGCCAAGCAGAAGGGAGTGTAATTTTCCTGCGAATGACAGTCATGTTCCTTATGCCCGTGAAAGAAACTGAAAACAACATCTGGGGATGTTTGGCAGAGAGGGGAAAAAAAAAGGCAAGTGCAGAAGAAGGGTTTTACTTCAGTAACAATAAAAATTTAATTAACACCAATGGGAACGCATGACAGAGGAAGGAACTGCTTGGTATTTTTCTTTTCCCTGCCACTATCACAAAAAAAATTAAATTCTTTTAGAATGTAGTTTTCTCTGTGTATCAGGCCATTTCCACACTAGTGTGTTTTTGTTTGAAAATTGATTGATTTTGCTACATTTATGTCTCTCATCCACATAGGAACAGTGTTTTCCTCCACAGAAAACGTATCGGTTACCTAACGTAACCTCGGTTCTCTCTAGATGAGGGAACGAGTATTGCGTAAGCTAGCTTACGCTACGGGAAAGATTCATCTTTTCTGAGATATTGAAGCCAAAAAATTATCCTTAATTTTTGTATCCATTGTCAACGCAGTGCGGCAGCTGCAGACCTTGAGCGGGCTAGCTAGCGAGCTCATAGGTTGCTCTGCGGCAACTGCTGCAGCCTATAGACGAGCTTGGGCGAACTCGCGATCCAATGAGAGGCGTCCGCGCTCACTGCAACAAAGCCCGCCAAAATGGGCGTGACTAGAGTGCATATAAGCGTAGTTCGTAGGCTGGAACCATGGTTTTCATTGACTGAAGCGAAAAGTCGCCAGTGGCGCGAAGCACGGCCGGCTACGCAATACTCGTTCCCTCATCTAGAGAGAACCGAGGTTACGTTAGGTAACCGATACGTTCTCTTACGAGAGGTTCTCTCGTATTGCGTAAGCTAGCTTACGCTCACGGGAACCCATTGTCAACGCCGTGCGCCAAGCATCCACTGTATGAGCACCAGGGAATTAAGGGGGACCCGTGGGAGCCCTTATGAGTGGGGAAATAATATTTGGCCGGCAAGAATGCGGGTCATTGATTGTGTAATACATAAGCACATAGTGGGAAGGGAACGACAGAGCGGCGGTGCCGGTCTGTGTGGAATGTGTCCCATCAGTGCAGCTCACCAGGTGAGCTGTAGCGTATTAAACTGCTAGTAGTTTTGCCTGCAGAGCGGGCACTTCCATATTGTAAAATCTGACAAAGGTGGAGGGGAAGTCCATCCCGCTGCCACACATATGTCGTGAATGGAAATCCCGCTGGACCATGCCCACGAGGATGCCATGCCTCTAGTGGAGTGAGCCCTAATGCCCAACGGGCATGGCAGGTCTTTTGACGCGTATGTAGCAGCAATAGCGTCCACTATCCATCTAGATAGTGTCTGTTTCGAGGCGGTGAGACCTTTGGTGCGCCCTCGAGCGAAACGAAAAGCTGCTCAGAGCGTCTGAAAGCGGCGGAGCGCGCAGTATACAATCTCAGTGCTCTGACCGGGCAAAGGAGATTGGCGTCGCGTTCGCTAACGGAGTGCTGGCAGCGCCGATAGGGAAATGACCTGTGCTCTGAAAGGAGTACCGATCACCTTGGGAACATAGCCGTGTCTAGGCTTTAAAATGACCTTGGAGTCACTTGGTCCAAACTCAAGACACGCAGCGCTGACAGACAGCGCGTGAAGGTCTCCCACACGTTTGACTGATGACAGGGCAGTCAGAAAAACGGTTTTGAGTGAAAGGTATTTCAAATCCACGGATTGAAGTGGTTCGAAAGGGGGCTTTCATAGTTTCGAGAACTATAGAAATATCCCAGATAGGAACCGATGGGGGGCGCGGGGGTTCATCCTTCTAGCTCCCTGAGGAAGCGGATGACCAGCTCGTTTTTACCCCATGACTGGCCGTGCAGGGGTTCAGCGAACGCCGCAACGGCCGCCACATACACTTTGAGCGTGGATGGGGATCTGCCCTTATCCAGCAGCTCTTGTAGAAATACGAGCAGCTGACGACACCCCACATGTCCGCGGGTCCAGGTCTCGGTCGGTGCACCATTTTGAGAACACAGACCATTTTGACGCATAGAGTCTTCTCGTGGAAGGGGCTCTAGCGTGTATGATGGTGTTTATTACTCCTTCTGGCAGAGCGACGGGTAGTCGTTGATCACCCACGCATGCAGCGCCCAGCGCTCTGGGTGGGGATGCCAAATTGTGCCGCAAGCTTGAGAGAGGAAATCTGCTCTCACTGGGATGGGCCACGCGCTGTCAGTGACAGCTGCGTAAGCTCCGGGAACCATGTCTGATTCTCCCAACGCGGGGCTATGAGGAGCACCGAGTGACGCTGCTTCCTGATCCTCTGCATTACCTGTGGCAATAGCGAGACGGGAGGGAAGGCGTAAGCGGGCGCCTGGGCCAGTCCTGGGCCAGCGCGTCCTTGCTTTCGAGAAAAATATTGGGCAGTGAGAGTTCTCTTTGGATGCAAAGAGGTCTATCTCCGCTCTGCCGAATAGTTGCCATAACGTCTGGACTGTTTGAGCGTGCAGGGACCATTCCCCTGGGGAATATTGTCTCTGGACAGTCTGTCCGGGCCGTCGCTCAGGTGGCCTGGCACGCGCGTCGCCCTCAGCGAGCGCAGGTGGCACTGGGACCAACTCAGTATGCGTTTCGTCAGATGGAAGAGGTTCCTGGATCTGACACCGCCCTGACGGTTTAGGTAGGATACCACAGATCTGTTGTCCGAACGGACCAGGACGTGGTGACCCTGAATGACCGGGAGAAAGCACACGAGCGCATACTCGACCGCTATCATTTCCAGACAATTTATGTGAAGGAGCTTTTCCTGAACTGACCATAGGCCGAAAACCGGAGAGCCCTCGCAGACCGCGCCCCAACCCGTGTTGGACGCGTCTGTCGAGATGACTTTTCGGCGAGATACAGCTCCCATTGTCACTCCCCGCTGATACCATTCGGCCACTGTCCAGGGCTGCAGAGCTGAAATACAGGTCTGAGTCACCTTGATGGGCTGGCGGCCTGTGGCCCAAGCCCGGCGAGACGCCGGGTGTTTAGCCAATGCTGAAGCGGGCGATGTGCAGTAAACCCAGCTGAAGTACTGCTGCGGCTGAGGCCATGTAGCCTAGCACTCTCTGAAATTTCTTCAGAGGTGTGAGGCTGTTCATCTGAAATGACGCGGCTAGTCGCTGCACACGGCGTCGCGCTGTGTAGATAAGCTGAGCCGTCATTGCCACTGAGTCTAGTTCTATTCCAAGGAAGGAAATTGCCTGACTGGGCTGTAGTGAGCTCTTGGTCCAATTGACTGCAAGGCCCAAACTGTTCAGATGACTGAGGAGAACTGTCCTGTGAGACAGAAGCTCCGTATGTGATTGTGCCAAAATCAGCCAATCGTCCAAATAGTTCAGAATTCGCAAACCCTGACTCCGCGAGGGGTGCGAGCGCCAGGCCCATGCACTTCGTGAAAGTACGGGTGCTAAGGACAGGCCGAACGGAAGGACGGTGTATTGATAAACCTGGCCGTCGGCTGAATCTCAAGAATGGCCTGTGACGGGATTTATCTGAATCTGAAAGTATGCATTTTTCAGATCGAGAGAAATAAACCAGTCTCCCTGGCGCATCATGCGCGAGGAGTTTGCTGGTTGTAAGCATTTTGAACGGTCTTTTGCAAGCGCTTTGTTCAAAACCCTGAGATCTAATATTGGTCTGAGGCCGCCGTCTTTCTTGGGGACAAGAAAATAACGGCTGTAAAACCCCGACTCGCTCAGGGAGGCGGCATCTCTCTATGGCCCTTTTGCACAGAAGGTTTGCTATTTCTGAACGAAGCATGCACGCTGCTTCCGTGTTCAAAGTAGTTTCGAGCCGCGCTCTGAAGCAAGGAGGACGGCGATCGAACTGTAGCAAATAGCCCTGTTTTATTGTGCTTAACACCCATTCGGATATCCCTGAATATCTTCCCACGCTTTGAAGCGTAATGTTAGAGGGTGAATGGCCAAATCGCTCTGATTGCCGCACACAGCGCGCTGAACAGAATGTGTGAGCGCGCTTACTGTGCTTATGCTGGACTGCTCGCAGACAGCATGGACAGGCTGTTCTGTGAGTGACTTCCGATTGAGGTGAATGGGGAAAGAGTCACGTCTGTTAAGTGATGCGCAAGCATAGCCACGGGCACGGGACTTACATACAGAGAAGTGTTTGCTGGCCGTGTGACAGAGCGGGCAGAGAATGGGCGCGCGACGTATTCGTGAGCGCATTTATTGACTCTAACACTCGAGTGGTTCGTAACCGCTTTTGAGTGTGCTCTGATGGGGACACGGAACGTGTAATGCTTGTGTGTAGAGGTGAACACTAGATCGTGGGCACATTTTCTACACATAAGGCTGGTCGTGTGACAGAGCGGCCAGAGAATGGGCGCGCGCACGGATTCGTGGGTGCGTTTATTAACCCTAACACTCGAGCGGGTCGTAACCGCTTTATGTGAGTGTGCTCTGATAGGGACACGGGACGTGTAATGCTTGTGTGTAGGGGTGAACACTGAATCGTGGGCACATTTTCTACACATAAGGCTTTATTTTGGGCGCCGTGGAAACGGCGTTTGAGTGCAGGCAAGCGGGTAATATCACCGGCTTGTTGGCTGCTGAATCCACCACTGCAGTAGCCTGAGAGAAGGGGACTGACAGGGGCGTACGGGACTTACATACAGCTGGCCGTGTGACAGAGCGGGCAGAGGAGGGCGTGCGCGACGGGCTCGTGGGCGCGTTATTAACTCTAACACTCGAGCCGGTCGTAACCGCTTATGTGAGTGTGCTCTGATAGGGACACGGGATGTGTAATGCTTGTGTGTAGGGGTGAGCACTGGATTGTGGGCACATTTTCTACACATAAGGCATGTTTACTCTTTACAAGATTTCTTTGGTCGCCGTGAAAACGGCGCTTGAGTGCAGGCAAACGGGTAGTATCACCGGCTTGTTGGCTGCTGAATCCACCACTGCAGTAGCCTGAGAGAAGGGGACTGACAGGGGCTGAAGCTTTGACGGTGGTCCGGCCGTGGCGGACTGAGCCGTCGTTTCTCAACAACGCTAGGAGGACTTCGGTTGCTCAGGTTTCAGTACAATCTTAGGCCGAGGCCCGCAGGGGGCGGCTGTCTGAGCGCTGATCGAGGGCGGCCGCCCTGTCGACGCTGAGAAGTCTGGCTTGTTGAGCTGGGCGCTGTGAAGAGGCTCGTGCAGGAGGCTGGTCACGTGGGCGGCCTGCAGAGGAGATAGCGCGACGAGGCAGAAAGAGATTCATGGCTTGGGCTTCGGAAACGGTCAACAATGCCACTCACCGCGGAACCGAAGAGACCGGACAGAGAGAGCGCACGTAGTGCGCTCAGCTTCTCCCAAGTCGGCTAGTCAGATCTGAAACAGCCTCTGTCTGTAAGACGGCCATGGAATGCAGAGCAGATGCGCTTGGCCGGGCGGCGGTATAGGCGCGCCAACACAGGCGGAAGTAGTTCTGCAGGCCTTAGACGGGAGCACCAGCTTAGACCGCCATCTCGCGGAGGGCGGGCAAAGGTGCGGCGTGGAGTCTGTTGGGAGCCTGTTCAGGGGCGGTGACCACTCGAGCCTGAGGCGGTCGACGGCCTGTGTGAGGAGGCGCTAGTTCCCCTCGACCCGGCGCTGGTCCTGCTGGATTCCTGGGCCGAGGAGGAGGCGTGTGAGCCTGACCACTCCTCGCTGTCCGAAGCCATGATGGAACAGCCCTTATCCTCCGCTTCTTCGTCCGAGATGGCAGCAGAGCAGCCGCCGGCGGCAACTGCGCGATCCCGAGTGGGCGGGAGGGTGAAGGCGATGCTCGAGGGAGGGGCTCCGGCGAGGCAATCGCTTCTACCACTGGTTCCGGCAGCCTTTGAGAGCGGCGCTTTTACTGCGCGGCTGAATGGAGGGCGCGCGGCGGCTTCGGTCCTGAGCGCTCGAAGTCGAGCCCGCAGGGTCGACATCGGAAGCTCCTCGCAGAGATCGCATCCGCCTTCAGCGAGGGCGAGCTCTGCATGCCCCAGTCCCAGGCAGAGAGCGCAGATGACGTGGCGGTCTCCGGTGCTGAGAGGGGCGCGCATGAGGCGCAAGTGGAGCGAGGCATCTTTAAAAAGACGCTCAGTACTTTTTGTGAAGTTCATAAGAACTAGCTTGCTTTAAAAGGATACGTCGCCGGATGGCGTAGCTCGCAGGACGGCTGAAGGTGGCGAAGACGGCCGGCTTCTTCGAGCGCTGTCCACGCTTGCTTGATGCCCCTCGAACGGCGACGCGCTTCCAGTTCAGAGATGCAAAGAGCTCGCCGAAGAGATGAAAATCAGGGTTCCAGCCTACTGAACTACGCTTATATGCACTCTAGTCACGCCCATTTTGGCGGGCTTTGTTGCAGTGAGCGCCGGACGCCTCTCATTGGATGCGAGTTCGCCCAAGCTCGTCTATAGGCTGCAGCAGTTGCCGCAGAGCAACCTATGAGCTCGCTAGCTAGCCCGCTCAAGGTCTGCAGCTGCCGCACTGCGTTGACAATGGATACAAAAATTAAGGATAATTTTTTGGCTTCAATATCTCAGAAAAGATGAATCTTTCCCGTAGCGTAAGCTAGCTTACGCAATACGAGAGAACCTCTCGTAAGAGAACAGAGAGTTTGTTGAAATGCTCTCCATAACCGCAGTTTTTAAATGAAAATGGATTAGTGTGGGTGTGGCCAAATACCTGTCATTTAAAAACATATTGATTTTGCTAAGCTTTTTCTACATTGGAATGGAGTTTTCGTCTACCAACAACAGAAGCTTTCAAAAACACTCTCATAACTGTATACTTTGGAAAATAATGACTAAACGAAATATTATTGAAAATGTGGATATGGCTAAAGTTTTTTTTAGCAAGTCAGTCCACTGGCGGCCATCTTTGGAACACTCTCTGGAGGCTATTTCCCATCATGACAGTGATGGGAAATCTACTTGAATTGGGAAAGACCGAAATCTCAAAAACGGTTGGTCAAGATTACAATTGAAGAATATATTTCAAATCAGCAATAAAATCTGACAATACTGGTATAATAAATTGTGATTCTTTCTTAGTACACTAAAAAATTCTATTTTTCCGGCTTGCATCGCTAATGCACATGCGCGTTCAAGAGTTGATTAACAGGTAATGTCAGTATCTAAAAGGTGAAGGGCTCTTTTATCTGTAAGTTGACACTTCTTTTCTACATCTGTTGTCCGTTGGGCGCTCCTCCTTGGTTGAGAGTTCCAATTTATCCCATTCATTTTAATAGAAGTGGCCCATCTCTGCTACATAATCTCTGATATGGCCTACACTTTTGTTCAACAGAAAACAGAGGCCACATCCACAATCATTTTTTTTCATTTTGAAAACGCATTAATTTAGCAATGTTTATGTTTCTCATCCATATTAGAACAGTGTTTTCCTCCACCAAAAATGTAGACTTTTGAAAACTCTCTACAAAACTACATACTTTGGAAAACTCAATGTTTTGTCAATGAAATGAAAATCAATGAAAATTTCATTTAAAATGAAAGAATGTTAGTGAGGACATGGCCTAGTACATTTTTGTTTGATAACGTTTTGATTTTGTACTGCTTTTACCCCAATGGGTTCTTTCGAAAATGCTCTCCATAATGCTAACTTTGGAAAACGATGACATTAGGAAACTGAAAATAGAGTTTTTAAATGAAAACGGATTGGTAAGGGCAGGGGCAAATACGTCCACTGAAAAAGGGAGTTTTTCAAAAACGCATTTTAGATTGCAATTTACATACAAAATTACATTGGAAAAGCAGAAATCCTGTCTGCTAAATTTTAGCAATATAAGTATGTGTTCCTCTTAGTTTATTTAAAATGATGAATCCAAGAGGTTAGGACTGCAGTCATCATTTGCTCAGACAAATAACCTATCAGACATGCACACAGTAACAAACACAATTCCTTTGAACACTCAGCAGGTGATCTTTAAGAACATCCTGTGCAGACACACTTTGTACGTGTCCGTAAGCATCAAGACAATGTTCTGAGAAAACTGCTGAAAGATACATGGAAAGGAACATTGAGTAAAATAGATTCACGTACATGTGTGAGGTCCTTTCTTATCTCTAACATGAACAATTAAACTCAACCCCAAAAGATGTATACACTGACTAATCCTAAGTGTATAACAAAGACTAGTGTCAATTGTTGACCAAGTTCATCACCATAACAGAACGCTCAGCTGTCCCATAAAAATTTTAAATAAAACTCTCCTTATCTTAAACATAGGGTAAATCTCTAAACCGTTTTTATGTGTTTATGTTCTCGAACTTACCTAAGTACTGCTGGAGGCAATTAAAATAGTTTGCCACTCATCCCTTTAATCTTCAATGGAAAATCCAACATGCTTGTGCTGTCATTCACTTTGTTTTCTTAAACAAAACCTATCTTTGACATGCTCCAAGCAAAACAATTGACCCAAAATCAAAAAGCTGCATTCTGCCAAATCACTTAAAGTATGTTTGTACTTTAATTTGAAGGAATTAAGGTTAGACAATGAACTGGGCAAGAATGTCCATTTGAATCAGACATATTTATAATCTACCAAAAGAAGGCTGCCTACAATTCTCCGTCTCCCACACTACTGAGAAGACTAACAGACCTGTCACTCATAAATGGGATCGCCAAAAGGACACATGAGCTCATGTTAATGTAATCTAAACAAAAAACTTAAATAACAATTCTGGTGTTGGTCCAGTCATTCCAGATATTTATATTTAAAAGTAAACACTATACATTTAGACAGTTTACTTTAAAAGTAAAAGAAAAATAAAGATAAAATAAAATAAATAATCAATTTGAAAATAGTTGCATGATGATAATAATTATAGTATAATTATAATTGTATTCATTATTATTGTTGTTGTTGTTGTTGTAAAACAAATATAATAATAATAATAATAATAATAATAATAATAATAATAATAATAATAACAGAGTACATTTTAAAAATGGTTAAGGAGAGCATTTAATCTCAAAAATGTAATTTAAAGATAAAATACCAAGTAATCTATTTAATAATAAGCATAATAATTATAATAATAATAATACTAATAATAAAACCCAATTCTCTCTCATCACTCCAGTACTTGTTTGAAGTGTCTAATATTAGATTCACAGTCTCTACAACTAAAATCCAATCAGATATACTCACCGTTAATCTGAATTGTTTCTTCTACTTCTACATATTTAACTGGCTCTACTTGTTTGCTCCATTTCCACTGGTTGAATGGACCAGAAGCAGCTCTGCTGGTGAAGTGAGGATGCTAAAGTGTGTGTTGGTTAATTTACATATGCCAAATTAATAATCACTAAACCAGTCCTCTTGATCAGAATGTAGGCGTGGTGTATGTGTGGGTGCCTGTGTGTTGGGTATTAAGAGTTGAGCATTGTTATGCAAATCAACCTCACATGGAACAGATTTCCTAATCTGTTCGCTTTTTCTCTATGTGGCTAATGCGGACATCAAAGTCACCCAGAATGGATAATTACAAAAGAGAGAAAATATGTTGTAAATGTGCTTAACTGATAAAATAAGTGTCAGTTGGGTACAAAGTTTCATACATTTCATACTGTAGCTACATTGTGAAGTTAGCTGCACTGTGCCATGCATATACCAGTGTATTGCAACATCTGAGCACCCTCTTGACCACAAACACAATATTGCGCATTGCCCTCATCAGCATACTGAAACTGGAGCATACAATTAGCAATGCCTAAAATTAGCAAAATGTTGGCAAAAAGTTATTGTGGATCCATTTTGCACATCTGCTCAAGTCAGCTCTACAGCTGCCCTTTACAACAGGACACAGTTGTTCTGTTCCAGAATCTGTGCAGCTAGACTGGCATTTTGATACTGTATGGACCCTTTCCACTCCTGAGCTCCCCTCTCGCTGCCTTTTACCTTTACTCTGCTGCGTGAGGCAGGTGAAGCTGTGCTCGCGATACCTGGAAGGTCTGTCTGTGCTCAAGTCTCTCAAGAGTGTAGGATGAGCTTTAATTAAACATGTGGGGTTTTCAATTGCTCCCAGATAAAAGGCACACTCACTCCTTGGCCAGCGATGTCTCAGTCCAGTCATTCATATGTAATGTGAGTGTTCATCAGGAGAGGCACAGAGCAAAAGAGCAGATTGTGGCCAACAGGCAGGGGATGTGTTTCATTGAGCCCTGCATAATGAGAGTTTTGTTAATTATGAATATGATCAAGGATACTGTATGGCTATAAAGCAACAGCATTCATTGGAGTTAATCACAGACTACATTGTTGCACATGCCAGTTAATAGCTGGACTACTTTGAGCTTTAGCGATATGTTAACACTTTCTGTGAAGACATATCTAAAGGTATTTTAAATGCATTAGAAAGGTGTACATATATTAATGCCTTATACAACACATAGTAATCTATTAAATAATTGCATATACTTGGAACAACAATTATTAGACTATGAATATGGCAACAGGGTGTCAAAAGTTTTGCTGCTGAAATCGGTCTGTGCTTACCAAAATTCAAATCACTGTGCCCTGTGGTCATGTGGGCATGTGTGAGCTCCAGAATTTTGGTTAAATTTCCACAGAGTGGCACCAAAAGGGAGTTGTAATTTTAGTTATAAATAATGTAATACATTTACATTTTACATTTATGCATTTGGCAGATGCTTTTATCCAAAGCGACTTACAGTGCACTTATTACAGGAACAATCCCCCCAGAGCAACCTGGAGTTATGTGCCTTGCTCAAGGACACAATGGTGATGACTGTGGGGATCGAACCTACAACCTTCTGCTTATCAGTTCAGTGCTTTAGCCCACTACACCACGATCACTCCCAATGTGGATGTGTAATACAATCAACCGGAACTTATTTTTTAATTTTTTTTAATCTTACTCTCTAACCCAGACTCCAACCGTGAACCTAACCGTCAGTGGAGTAAAAATGTAAATTTAGAACGAAAATACAATCTTTTAATCACGGTCAACATTGTTTACATGAATGTGATTACTTCCTGGTTTCCAATGGGACCAGAACCCAAGTCTTGTTGGTGTCAGTACATGCCATCAATGCTAGAGGGAAATGTGTCCTAACTTGAATTGATGCAAAATCTCTGATGGAGATGGCACTTCTCAGCAATTTGAATGTATGGGGTTGATTTCAGGGAACATGAAATGTTGTGTTATGTTGGTATAATGCATTTTAGCATGTGATAAGACCAAAAGGTGTATGGGTTTTGAATTTATTTAGTAAATTACATTTTCTTATGTTCAATTCAGTAAACTCCTCATCCGATCGTTCTAATTCAGAATCCAATTCAACGTCCTGTGGGGCGTGGATAATTTAATTAAAATTCTAACTCTAAATCAAAAGGGAGACAGTTATTCAATTCTTAATTTCCCAAACCTGGTTTTATTGAATTATATCTTATATCTTAAAAGGTATAATTATGAATAGTATGATTTTCATAAATGTTGATGCCTAACAATGCATCTAAAATAGCTTTATAATGCATTATACCTGACATACAGGCTTCATATTTTGCATCAAACTGATATATTTCTTCGAGCATGCAATAACAGTCTTTGCCTTTTACTGTCTAACAAAAAACAGGATATCCTTTAATCTGATACAGGATGTTGGGTTAAAGCTCTCCTATTCAGTTGCAATCATGTAACAAGAACAATGCTCTGATCAAGTATCTGAGCCTGGCCATGACAACTGTTTTTCAGGTCATAACATAAAGAAAACAAGCCCATATAATTATGGAGTGGTCAGCAGACCTGTCATCTGGAGGGAGACACTGACAGCCTCTGGAGATGGATGAGACTCCAAAGAAGCCGGTCATGGGTCAGAAATGGAAGCACAGATCTATTCCGGCACATCTCCTATAGACCCTTCTCACCCAAAACGACCCAGATCATATGCACTGGCCCCGCTATGATTTCTAATCCAGCCAATGACTTCCCACAGTGAGCCAGTGCCTTCCTGGCAAATGGCCAAAGCAAACAAACTGCACAAACCATTTGTACCATAAACATAACCTCAATGTAGCTTATAACAACTTCTACTGACACAACAAGTTGTTTTAAAAGAGGAAGCCACCTAATCAACATTTTCAGTGTATTAGACAAATCACCCGTTAGGGGTCTTGGCTCATTGCAAAAAAGCACCTCACAGAGGACGTTGTCGTTTTGCACTGATCCTGCTTCCGTGACAAGAATCTTAACCGGAGGGAAATCGCTAAAATGTCCTTGGATGAGTGCCATTCCCACTTAAGGAATACATTATATCCTACATTGCAGGAAGCAGGCAACAAGCATGTTTATCTTCAGTTTCAGTACAGGAGCCAAAATGACATTTTTAAGTGATGAATGAATTATACATGAGCCGTTTAAATTAGGATCAGATTCTCTTTATTTTTTACGTCTTAATTAGGTTTTTTTATCATTATATATTTTTTTATATTAACATTTTATTGATTGGCAAAACAGGATTGAAGAAACAGAACATACACACACAGAATCAAATTATATCAAATTATATATCTCTCCCCCTGAACACCCCTCCACACAAACACACACACACACACACACACACACACACACATTACAAACACTCAGTGGTCTAACACAAAATTAAAGTATACACACAAACAAATACAAATAAAAAAAATTAACAGACAAGAGGAAACAATTAAGGATAGATAAAAAAAAAAAAAATACAAAATCATACATTTAAAACTACAAATCTCCCTCCATCCCAATCTGCCCCTCCCGAGAACCCTCCCAAAAGGCCAAATATTTGCCCCATTTTTTAATAAACAACTCCATGCCACAGGGCCTTCTATTCAACATTCCCTCAAATGCCACCACCCTGCCCATCTCTGTGTGCCTCTCTCAAAATGACAGTGCTTCAGCCGACCTCCATCCCCTAAGAATAATTTGTCTGCTATTCATAACACTGGCTAGCATCCAATTTATTTTGTATTTAAGCCCTATATTAATGTCCGCCCCATCACCTAAAATACAGAGTCTGGGGCCAAATTAAATTTTAATTCCCAATACTTCACACATAAAACTCTGAACTCTCAACCAAAATTCTTGGCTCTTAACACACCACCAAAAAACATGGGTTGTGTCCCATCTTCTGATTGGCACAGCCAGCAGGTGGGCATGTCTTTAAGACCAAGTACATACAATCTAGAGGAGGTCCAATAAAATCGATGTAAAATCTTAAATTGCATTAGGGACACCTTTGCATCTCTAGATGTAGACTTGACGTTTTTAAGAATCCTAGCCCACACTCCCATACCAAGTTTAAATCTTTCTCCCATAATCTCTTGAGAGAAGTTGAAGCTCCGTCCCCCAAACTCTGAATTAGCAGGGAGTAATACACTGATGCCTCATGACCTTTTCCAAAGGCAGTAATCACCACTCCCAGAGTGTCTGCCACTTTAGGGGGTGTATGCTACTCCCAAAAATATTACAGAGCAGGTGGCACAGTTGTAAATATCTAAAGAATTGAGACCTGGGAATTCCAAAATGTTGAACCATATTTTCAAATGATTTCAACAATCCATTCTCTTATAGGTCACAGAGTGTATTAACATCCCTCACATTCCACTCTTTTCAGCAGAAAGGGGACTTATTAATAAATAATTTTAAACATTCTGGACACTTCTGTCAATACCGCATTCAAATGCGAGATAAAGGTGTAAATTAACTTCTCCGGTTAGTTTGATAGAAAGGCTATACAATGGCAAGATAGGGGCAAGAACTTCTTGTTCAATACAAAATGAGGGAGGGGCTCTCTCAGGTGGACGTGACCAATGTGGCCAAATGTCTGTGACCGAATGCATAATAATAAAAAAATATCTTGGACAGGCCTAGCCCATATTTGTCATTCGGCCAATGTAACTTACTGAAGTGTATTCTGGGATGTTTACCATTCCAAATGAAGGAATTTGCTATGCTATCAAATTGCTTGAAATAAGAGAGGGGGCTTCTATAGGGAGAGATTGTAGCAGGTAGTTGAATTTTGGAATACAATTTATTTTAATAACATTAAGCTTCCCAGTCATAGATAAATGTAATGAAGCCCACCTGCTCACTTCGCTCAAAAACCTTTTCATTAAAGGGTCAAAATTAACTCTAACTAAATCACATATACCCAGATATTTAATGCCCTGTTTGGGCCACTGGAAGGTGCACAGCTGAAAAGCCGTTACTGGGCAGTACACTGTCATCACCAAAGCTTCGGATTTAGACCAATTAACTCCTGAGAACTCCGAAAAGGAAATAATAATTCTGTGGAGGCAAGGTATTAATCAAGTAGGGTTGGAGACAAATAATTAAATATCATCTGTATAAAGCAAAAGCTTAAGTGCCACACCTCCCACCATCACCCCTGGAAAATCCTCCTCCTTTCTTATTGCTGTGTAACGAACTGGCCATGGAGGTGGTGATAGGATCCATGTGCAGGAAGTTTTTTAAAAGAGGCACAAGCAAACAATCCAAAACAGCAGGCAGAGAGACATAGTCATAAAGCAGGCAGATCAATCCAATAAACCAAATAGACAGTCCAACCAGGCAAACAAAACAAAAGGTAATCCAAAAAGCAGTAAATCCAGAAAAACTGGCAATGGTCATAACATGAATCAAGAAACAATGGCAATGGAAAAACACTCGGTAAGGCAGAGTAAACTGGCAATACTTTGCAATGAACAATGGAACTGCATGACTATATATACATGTGGAAAACACAAAATGAGCAGTGAAGAAATGGGTGAAGGTCAGTATTCGGGAGAGGGCTCCATCTTGTGATTGGTAGGATGGGTAACAATCTCAGATGTTACACGTGGCTGCTAATGGTTCCAGAGCAAGACAGAACAACAATGGGTAAAGAGGGTAACCATGACATGGTTGCTTGGATCTTTGTCCTTTTTGAGAATCAGCCTGATCTGGGATTGTCATGGTTGGAGGAAGATTTCCATTCTTTAATGATTCCGTATAACATTCTAGCAAGAGTGGAGACATTCTGTAGCACAAGATCTAAAGAATTCAGCAGCAAATCCATCTGGCCCTGGAGCCTTGCCTGTTTGCAAGGCCTTAATTACCTCACCAAGCTTCCCCAAGGTTATCTCAGAATCAAGATAATTTTTTTGCTTAGCTGATAGTTTAGGAAATTCTAATGCTTCAGTAGACAAGGACGTAGGACTTTAGAGATCAAGATAGAATTCTTTAAAAGCATCATTAATATCATTGGCTGAGGTAATTATTTCACCATACAGGGAATGGTAGAAAAAGACTCTCTCTGTATATTTATCTAGCCAGAAGTTTTCCTGTTTTGTCCGCCAACTCAAAGTTTGACTGTCTTGCCATGAATAGCCAAAACTCAATTTTCCATAACAAAATAGTATTGTATCTAAATTTCAATCGGGTAAATTCTGATTACATTAGATGACATTCAGCGCTTCACCTATGCCTCTACATTTGAAATATTCCCTTCCAGTTCTAGAGTAAATCTTATGGACAGATGAAAAAAAAATTATAGTCCCTACCAGATGGGTTCAAAACGATTTTTACACTCTCTGTGAAGCATCAATATTGCTCTAGGGAGCTTGCACACTTTGCTTCACTATGATCAAGGGCTGAGTCCATCAAAAGATCAAAGTCTCCTCCTAATATTATATCACGAGGAGTGCCAGTGGCACAGCGACAACATCCCTTCAAGATCTATAAAAAAGCCCTGATCATCGACATTAGGTACATAAATATTAGCCAAAATAAGATTTTGTCCCTGAATTTAAACTAAAACAATAATGACTCTTCCTAATCTATCTTTATTCTGTTTGAGACATTTGAATTGTAGATGTTTACTTATCAGTATAATGACTCCCCTGCTCTTACTCAAGCCAGCACTATAAAAAAAAATGTGCATCCCATATTTTCAGCTTCCTGCATAGAAAAGTGTATTTTTCGAAGAAACACTATTTTAATCATATTTATAATGCTTAAGAAGATAAATTATCTTCCTTCTTTTTATGTGGTGCCCCAACCCATTCACGATCCACGTGGAGAGAGATAATCCACTCATATTAACATTTGACATATTCGAAAAAATAGATTGTGTGTCAAAAACAGGATTATAAAGGCTACATTCTAACATTAGTGTAACAATCTAGCCCTGAATAGCCCTTAGAACAAAAACAAAATCGGAAAAAAAGAAAAATCTGCGCATTAACCCTGCACACGACAGCGGCAACTGGTGTCCATCCCTCCAAACTCAAACAGTCCATGTATGCCTACGCGAACCCCTGCGACAACTTTGCTGTCAGATTGCTCAAGTCCGGTGTTTCTATACACATTTTGTTAGACAGAATTACACAGCAAAAGAGAATCTATAAAACAAACTCCAGCCAATAGGTAGAATAAATACAAAGAGCATGTTCATTCGTCTGTAAAACTGTCCTGAAGGTGTGTTATTCTACTAAATAAACTCCAGCCGCTGGGTGGAACCAGCACAAAAAGAACGTGCAGATTCTTCAAAAAATCAAACGAATGTTCAGTGAGCCAGTCCATTCGGATGCAACGTGAGCACCACAACACAACCCACTCACTCCATTGACTTTATGAAGGACATCGCTTGCTGTGGGAATGTGAATGTTTTATGGCCATCCTTAGCATCTATTCTCAATTTGGTCAGGAATATCAGTGCAAAAGCGACCTTCCATTGATGTAAAAGTTTTTTGCATTCCTTGAATCAATCAAGTTTCTCTTTTGTTGAGTTCGCAAAGTCTGGGAACAAGGAAATGCAGTGGTTCTTCCAAGAAATTCTTCCTTTACTCCACGCCTCATGTAACACAAAATCTTTATCAGATGATCTCAGAAATTTGGCCTGTCTCCTTCCATGGATCATCGAGCCAGACCCCTGTGAGCTTGCTCGATTTCCAGCTTATGGCCTGCATACGGTTAATTGGAGAATGAGCTGTTGCCCGGGAAATGGATCTGTCATTCTCCATTTGGCACCTGCAAGACACAAGAGGGCATGAGAGTCAAGGCAGCAAAGAAAAAAACACTCAGGTGAGACAAACAGATAGTCAGGGGAGGCACAGTCAGGCCAGAATGTGACAGTACCCTCCCCTGACGGACGCCTCCTGGTGTCCACAACAGACATACCAACAAAACAGGAACTGACCAAGGAGGTAGGGAAGAAAGACAAGAAGTGGAGTGTCCGGGTCTGGATCCCGACACCCAAACATGAACCAGACAGAAGAGTCAAGATCCAGACACCCTGCTCCGAACAGGAACACAAAAACCGAATGAGGAGTGCACGGCAGGGAAACCACAACCAGAAGCCATCCCAAAGAGATGCATCCTGGTGCCCCAAAAGAGGAATATCAAACACCAGACAAGAAAAACAAAACAGGCACTAACACATAACAGAAAGAACAAAAGAAAGGGAGGTAAACCAGGGAGGAACCAGCAGGGCAGTCCAAGGTGGAACCGGTGGGAGGGACCAAGGATGTTTAAAGAAGGTAGTGAGTGGGGTTCAGTGGCCTGGGAGGAGGCTTCAGGGAGGGGACTGGGTCCAGTGGCCTTGGATGGGGTTTAAGGAAAGGGACAGGATCTGGCGGCCAGGGATGTGGATCCATGTAGGGGTCTGGAGGCCTGTAAGGAGGTTTCAGGTGGGGGGTGTTATCTGGTGGCTGGGGAGAAGGCCTGAGGAAGGGAACAAGGGTGGAGAGTGACCAGGACAGGAAGGGCAGACTGAATGCCGGATGTTGAGAGCTGGACAGACTGAAGAACGGGCAGGATAGATTGGAGAGTGACAGCTGCTGGGAGCTGGACAGAGTCAGATGTGGTGGTGGGCGCTAGATAGGGGTCAGGCTCAGTGGCGGCTGCAGGACAGGGCTCTGACTGGACATGGGCAACCGCTGGGCAGTGGATAAACTGTATGTGGGCGACTACTGGGAAGTGGTCAGACTGGACATGGGTGGCCACTGGACAGGGGTTAGACTGTACGTGGTCTGCCACTGATCAGAGGTCAGACTGGATGTCGACGGCCGCTGAACAGGGGTTGTTGATATCAAATGAGTGCTGGTAATTGGAATGAGCAAAGGTCTGGTCAGCAGCCACTAGGGACTGGACAGGATAAATGACAGCATCAGGGAACAGGACAGATCCGATGACTACAGGGAACTGGACAGGCTCGTCGATGGCCACCGAGAACAGAACATGCTTGTTGACAGCCTCAGGAAACAGGATAGACTGAACAGTGACTGCTGTGGACTGGACAGACTCGATGACCAGAGGGAACTGGACTGGCTGTGAGGTGACCGCAATGGTTGGGAGTGCTGGCAGCGACTTTGGAATGGTTTCCTTGAATGTGAGCAGTGGCAACGAATGGGGAACAGCCTCCATGACTGTAAGCACAGACAGGGGCAGAAGAATGGCTTCCATGACTGTAAGTGCTGACAGGGACAGGGGAACAGCCTCCATGGCTGAGGACGCTGTCAGCGGCTGGGGAACAGCCTCCGTGGCCATGAGCGCAGACAGCGGTGGGAGAATGGCCTCAGTGGCCATGAGTGCTGACAGCATCGGGGTAATGGCCTCAGTGGCTGTGAGCACTGGAAAATGATAGGGGGATGGCCTCCATAGCCGTGGTTGCTGGCAACGGCAGGGGTACAGCCTACATGCCCATGAATGCTGACAGCGACAGGGGAACGGCCTCTGTTGCCATGGATGCTGGCAGCGACTGAGGGTCGGGTGCCTTACTGAGCTTCCTTCTACTCCAGACGGTCGGAAGCACTGCAGTTGGAACGGCCACTACCTCCTGGCGGTCAGCAGCAGGAACGTCCTCTGCCTCCTGGTGGTAGGCAGTGGGAACATCCTTGCCTCCTGGTGGCAGGGCTGTACCTTGAGAAACCGTTCCTTTTGGGTTGGAGTGGGATAAAAAAATGACACTTGCCTCTTCTGGGTCCATGGAGGCCAGATTGTCATGTCATGGATTGAAGGATAGGATTGAAAAATTGAATAATCAACTTCAAAATCCAACCAACCAAAAACTGCCTGAAGTCTTCAGGAAATCCCAGGAATACATTGACTGTAGATCACAGGACAAAAAAAAATCTGGCACAGAACAGAACACAAGCAGGATTTAAGTAGGAAAAAGGTAGATAGGGAGCCGGTCTATGAAGTTAATTGAAGATTGTTGTTACGATCCCTGGTTGTCTGCCCCGTGTTTTTCGTGTCACCGTCACCATGTTCCAGTCTGTCATTGTTCGCACCTGTTTATCGTTTGTAATCATCCTGTCCTTGTGTATTTAAACCCTGCTGTTCCTCCATTCCCTTGTCATTCGTTGTCTCAACTGTTGTGATGTCGCTGATGTTCCCGTGTTCCGATGTTCGCTCCCATGCCTGTCTTCCCGAGGTCATTCCTGCCGTGTTTTCCCAGTTCGTGTGCCCGTGAATGTTTGCCCATCATGGTTATTTCCTTTGTTCCAGTCTTGCTTGTTTGACTTTGTCTTCATTAAAACCCGAAACATTCACGGGCACACGAACTGGGAAAACACGGCAGGAATGAACTCGGGAAGACTGGGAGCGAACATCGGAACACAGGAACATCAGGTAATGGATCTGTCATTCTCCATTTTGCACCTGCAAGACACAAGAGGGCATGAAAGACAAGGCAACACTGGCAAAAACACTCAGCCAAGACAAATGGATAGTTAGGGGAGGCACAGCCGGCCAGACTGTGACAGTCTATTAAGGAGTTTGGGAGCTGCACTTATCTTATCAAGTAGGAAATACATTTGTTGCAAACCAGATTTAAAGAAACCTTATTTGTGGAATAAATGTAAACCCATTAAATACATTTTGGAATATTTTGAGTCTAAATTTACAAAATAATATAAAATTAATTAGCATAAGTAAGATCTGAAATGGTATAAATTACATTTAAATTTGCTAATTCATTTTTTTTCGAGAAGTATAACATTTGTTCAATTAATGACAAAGCAATTGTGGTTGCTTTGCCCTTTACCAAACTGTACTGTTTAAAGTATTTTACCAAGTTTTAAATTGTTATAATTTTTATTCAATACTTAAATGCACATTTATTCTGAATTCATAATAAGTACACCATTTAAAGATTACTCAATTCAGTTTGATGGAAATTCATCAAACAATTTGAATATGTTAATCTTAAAACTAGAGTGAAATGTTTTTGAGCATATTCTTTTCAAAACACAGATCTTTAAGCTCCCAAAATTAAAATAATAAAATAAAGCTTATATATATATAAAATAATATTAATAATAATAATAATAATAAATGCTGAGTAAACATGTATACATTTGAATCCATTCCCTAAGACTGTGATAAAATTGAAGATTATCTGCAGGCGCAAATTCTGGTCACATCCTTTCTATTTTCCCCCTAACTAGACACACAGCTAATCTATTCAGCAGTGCCTTGCTTAAAAGTAGTGCCACTACAACCAATGTGATAATTATATCGATAAGGGGGCAAAGGTTCACGAAAAGTGGACAAAAGTAAGAAAAGTGTAATGTCAGTGTGGACAGAGGTTTTTAGATGTTTACTGTCAACATGGTACAGTTAAAGGCTTTTGTGAAAGCTGTGTTGGCAATGCAGGATGGAGCGGGTTGGTTAAAAGCAAAAAGGGGGCATAAATCACTAAGGGGCAACTGTGGAATGGGAGTGCTATTAATGTACTGATCTGCTCTCTCAGCAGTGCTTAATCCATAAAGGTAACAATTATAGAATAAAGTCCAATAAAATTTACAGCATTGTGAGTATTAGAGGTGGAATTAATGTATTTGTATTGTGCAATTTACACTGGAAAACAATCAGCCCACTAAAACTGAAATTGTTAAGTTAAACTGACGCCTTAAATTTTTGTGTAAAAATCAAAGCAAAAGTTACAATCTGCATTGGTAAGTTCATTGCATTTTGTCAACAACTTTGAATTTACTTAATAATGAAGAAACTCCAAAATTTAGTGGAAATGACAGAATTAATTGTGACATGTTAAAGTAATAGTTCACGTAAAATGAAAGATTGCTTATAATTTACTCACCCTCAGGCCATCCAAGATGTTTCTTTCTTCATCAAAACAGAATTTAAGATTTTTAGGATTTCATTTCAGGCCTCCTCCTTTAAAAAATGCAAGTGAATGTACTCCAAAATGCATATTTAGGGTGCATCAAAATAATCCACACGAAGCAATAAAGTTCTTCTGAACCCAAACAATTGATTATTTTTAGAAACAAAACAATACTTATATACTTTTTAATTACAAATGTTTGCTTCCGTACATCTCTGTGATGCGCGCTCATGAGAGGGATGATGTAAGCTCGTTGGTAAGTTCGCATGGAGGAGGCAGGAAACTTGTCATTGTTTACAGTAGAAACTTGCAAAGACCACAGACCAAGCGCCATTCATAAAACAAAACAGTCCAAAACTATTTCAAAACAATATAAAATAAAATGGAAAAAACATTACTGCAGTAAATAACCATCCTTTATTTCATACCATTGCATTATCTCCTTGTGTGTAGAAATATATAGGCTATATGACTGTCAGGAAATCAAGTCACACAAGTTGTACTTAGTGAAACCAAGTGCGAGAGCGTCACAGGATTTACAGGGTTTACACAGTGAGATCAATGGTACAGATGATATCACACAGAAGAGAAGCTTCACAAACTTTCACAATCTTCAAAAGCGAGTGAATTGAGTGCAGGTACGGTGAATTCGAAATCAGGTGATGAGGAGCGGAGCGCTGAGGGAGGTGCAGTTCCCAAGGGAGGCATGACAATGACAACGTTTTCACACATACTTGAGTTCGCTGGAAAAACAGCACGGGCACAGCCGATGAATTCAGATATCGACCCTTTATTTCTTTCAATTGTCTGAAATCCTCAGGGGTAAAATGTTCACTGCACACCCTCCAATATTTGAGAGAATGTAGGGGTGTACTGATATCCAGGTTCACCATGATAAGCCAGAGCTTCAGTCGCTCATGATCATGTATAAGCAATTGATGAATATTTTATATTTTTCCCAGTGTGCATTTTCTTTGGGGTTTCTGAAGGTTGAAGCATCCAGGTTACACACGCCAAACGACCATTTTGAACAATACTTTTATAGAAATACAAATCTACAGCAAAAACAATTACACTTTTGTACAGCGCTCCTCTTATAAACAATGACGCGCTTTCTGCCTCCTCCTCCACTTGACGCGTAACCTTACCAACAAGCTTACATCATCCATCTCATAAGCGTGCGTCACAGAGATGTACAGAAGTGAACATTTGTAGTTAAAAAGTATATAAGTATTGTTTTGTTTCTAAAGCATGGACTTTATTTGTTGACTGGAGTTGTGTGGATTATTTTGATGCACCCTAAATATGCACAATCACTTGCATTGTTAAGAGGAGAAGGCCCGAAATGAAATCCAAAAAATCTTAAATTCTCTATTGATGAAGACAGAGTAAATTATCAGCAAATGTTCATTTTTGGGCAAATTTCCACTCCAGTGCCCAATTGTGAATAATACTGTTTTAGGATGACATCAGAATACAACTAGATTTTAAGTGTGTTTATATGTTAACCAATTTGCTGATAACAACCAAAAATCGGCTTACTTTAGTAAAAAAATGACTAAAGAAAAACGCATTCACATGAGATTTTCAATCATCAGGTTAATCTCAGATTATGGTTTGCTGTCCTTTTCTGCATATTACAGCGCCGTTTTGGGGTCCGTTTTTCAGAATGCGGTGGCTCATTTTAGCTTATCGCGGCCCATTCGACCCGTTTTGCGTCCGACCCACTGGCCCGCTCGGTTCTCCCGATGACCTGTCCTCCCTTGATCGGCCCCAAAGTGCGTCAGCCCCCCCGGGAAAATGCCCGGTGTGTCAAATTACCAGTCCAGCCCTGATTGTGAGTGTGATGTTGCTTTTATACAATTCTATAAACAAGAATATTGAGTAACTTTAGTTTAGTGGTCCTCTCCCAAAAGCCAGAATGTTCTCACCCTGCCCTTTCCCTGAAATGGAAGAGAACAGAGAGGTGAGAGCAGATCAGAAGCTTTAAAACTGTTGTTAGTAAGAGGTTGTTGAGAGCTATTTATAGGTCCTTACCAGCTGTGTCTCATTAACGCTAAATATTTCCACTCTTGAAATGTTGTTGCTATGTAACTTTTCGATTATAAATGTTAACAGCCTTGATTGCAATTATGATGTCATTTTATAAACGGGTTCCGCTTTGCTTTAGTAACACAATGAATTTGCCACTAGCATAAGTAATCTGGAGGCACCAGTCCTAAAATTAATATCAAGTGGGACAAGTGTCAGCTGACGAGATGGTGATTTTCCAAGGTGAATGTCGATATGTGACAGAAACACTGTACCTTTATGTGGATGTCACCTCTCAGTTCACATTTGAAAGTCTTGAAAAACTTTGTGGAACTGCTCACATGGATCTTCAGTGCTGGAGAAGGACAAGTGAAACATTATTATACATTTACAGTTTTATCTGTCTCCTGTTTTACACCAACACAGTGCACATGTGAAGTGTAATGACAAGACATGCAACATCCTTCACATAAGGTTCATTTAAAATGCTTTGTTGACATATGTTATTAATCTTCTGTCAGCACATCCTTCATGAGTAATCTTATGTAATCCATATGTCTCCATCCTGGAGGCGTGTTCGCTGTGTCTCCAAATAAACAATAATGTGGCATTTTCAGACCCACAACCCCTGCAACACAGGGCCCTAGTACACAAGATATGTCAGGTATGTTTCCAACATTGATGCTTGAAATTTTTTATTGACGTTTATCTACATCCTCTGTAGTAGTTTTAACAAACATAGTTCCAATGTAGTTTCTCCCTCTGTTGCAGCAGAGCTCAATGAAAAGCTTAATGTGGCTCTTTAATGCAGTTCTTTTAATGTTGTGAATGTCAGAGGAGGTAAGGTCTATACCTTACTATATAAGTGTTTCATTGGTCTTTGAAATATTATTATGCATTATTAAATATTTAGGCTAAGTTATGGATAATAACCCTTTTCTCTTTGATGTCTTACAGAAATCATATTTCACTTTGTGATTCTTTTGAAAATCTTTCGAACTTTGGTATTAGGCCAACACAATAAACTGTATAGTCAAACTGTAGCCTATAGAGCTTTTATTTGATATAACTTGTCTATTTAAATGTTATATTTTTATTTTTACCACATTACCTCTAGTTGGCACTTATTTGTGATGCAGATGTTTTTTCAGGCCTTATTTTGTTGTTTTATTTAATAAATGTAAAAGTAATGGAGATTTATATAAGCATTTTAGATTCCAAGCTTTTAAATGATACCACATACAGTGTGCCTGACTTATACATCTGGGGACTTTAAAATTTTCAGTGTAAACTTATTTCACGGCATAGCCCCCTACAGTTTGGAACGAAATGTGGGTGAGTTATGACAGAATTTTCTTTTTTGGGTTGAACTATTCCTTTAAGGTTGCACATTACAGCACCATTCAGTGGTTGTGCATTTTCTTACTAAACGAGTACAAATTCTTTTTTTAACATTAATATATGAAGGGTAGCTGTTAAAAATAACAACACAGAACCCTCTAATACACTCAAATCATGAGCTTAATTCTATTTGATTGATCAGCGGTCATGCAGGCAAGAGAATATATATGAATAGCACAGCCAAAACTCTGTCGCCATACAGTTATTACCTGAATGGACTCCAATGCAGACTCTCAGCTGCTGTTGAGGAACACGTGGACTGTGAAATCTCCTCATGCCCTGCACTATAGCTAAATACATTCTAGCTATTTCTTTGCATGATCATCTCCATTTCTTATAGGCAGGCCTGACACTACCATATAGGCATCACCGATAGTTTCAACCTGGAAACAGCAAAGGAAACATAATGCAACCCATATTCTAAATTTAACATGGATTTTAAAAAGGTGTGCGTGATGGAGTGACACTTTCGCTTAGTCAAAGTGTGCATTCAAATTCTGTACCTTATAAACATTGTGGTTGTCAATTATATTGTTGATGTATGTGTACAAGTCATTCAGCATGTTCACAACCAACAAGAAAGGAAACAAGTGGGGCCAATTTATATCTGTCATCTTCTAGGTGAAGCTTTAAAAATATAAACACACACATGCAGACATCAAAGTTTCCAAGAGGTGACAATGGGACAATTTTCCATTGGGGCTCAGCTTCGGGCACTAGTAAGGTCCCAGAATAAACTCATGTGAATGTATTATTTCCACTTTAAGACTCAGATGAGGTAGCGGGCCAACAGCTAAACTAAAGAAAGCTCTTTATTCATGACAGAGTGTAGTTTTCAACAATTGTGCCATGTCACCTAGCATGTGAGACCCATTCCAGAGTATATATGGAATACTATATGGCCATTTGATCTTACAACACACTGCACTCAAATACACATTATTTAACTAGAGTAAACCATAGAAATAGCTATTTATAATGTCTGCTCTACTTTTTCTGTTTTATTTAGTTTTATAGCTGTCCGAATGCTCTATGCACTATTTGACATCTCAGACATTGTGTGTGTGTGTGTGTGTGTGTGTGTGTGTGTGTGTGTGTGTGACACTAATGTAAACAGACTTGGCTGCATGCATCGGATAATTGCGCTCGATCAGCATGTTTTCACTGCGAGTATACGAGTTTTAAACTGTTAACGTGGTGCTTTTGTGATATTTTGGCTCTCTTTTTCAGAAAACAAACATATTATATGCCTAAAAAGTCTGTTTGAGTTGCTGTTTGTGTGAATGAAAACTACATTTGCACCTAATCAGCAGACGTGGCTGCGTGCATGGGAAGATTGCATTTAGATATGATGGGTGTGCATATACAAGCTGTGAACAGTTATTGTGGTAATGTGGTACAGTTTAGCTGTTTGTTACATAGAATAAAAATATTGTGTTTTTCTAACAAGGAGGAGGGCGTGGATGGGCCATGAGGGTGAGCGCCTGGCACTGAGTTGGCCAATCAGTGGGAGAGGGATAAAGGGGAGCCGGAGATGCCAGTTCGAGAAAGAGAGAGAGAGATGAACACAACTCACTTATCGTGTGCAATCTGCATTTGGCTGAAAATTCAATAGAGTGAGGATCGCACATAGCTGTGTGCATGTCTGCCGACATGTGTGTGCCAGAGTGCCCTGTGTCTGTTGTGTCTACGTGAACTGTAAGTAAATAAAGTCGATGTGATCTGTCCAGCCGGCTCCCGCTTCCTCCATGATTGGGAAGGCATTGAGATTTTCCACACTGGTGCTGAAACCCGGGACTTGGAGGAAAATGTGCCATCAGAGAGCCCGGAGGATCACGACGCCGAGGGAGTGCTCAATCCAGTGCCGCGGGTCCAGTGCCACCGCCCGGCATCGCTGAGGACTGCTGCCCAGCTGTGAGGAGTGACTGACGCCGGATCGGGGCTGCCATGTTTTTGTTTGTTTTATCTTTGTTGTTTTATCTTGTTCTATCTATGTCTCTCTCTCTCTCTCTGTCTGTCCTGCTCACTCTTTTCTCTCCCCTCTCCCTCCCCTCATCTCTCAGATTTTCAGATATTAACCATCACATATGTGTGATGTTACATATAAAAGGGTTAAACAATCATGGCTTTGGATGTTTGTATTTTCAATGTAAGGTAGGTAGGCCTAATGTTCTATGGACCTCCTTTAGATCAACAAGAGGAAATAAAGCAACATTTTAAACTATCATGCCTCTTGATGTTTGTGTTTTCAAATTTGATCGAAACGTACAAAAAAATCTCACAGCTGTTGTGTGGGGCTTAAAATAACCCTTGTAGGTAACGTGGAGGTACATTTTTAAAAACCCTTGTGAAATGTGTTTGAAATGCCCATCAGGCCCACTCAAATGTTGCCAGGTAAACATTGTCTGAAAATCTCAAAAGAATGTTTGAGCCTCTGTCTTTCCACATCTTTCATCACCTGCATTGGTGTGAGGGAAGCTGACATGGCAGTGAAGCCTTCAATGTCACTAAAATAGATGGTAACGCAGTCCTACGTCTCGGCTCTCACTGTCTTTTCTGCTATGAGCTGCGCAGCTACAGATCTAAAAATATAAGAAACAGACTGGCACTTTTCAAAGCTAGGAAGAGGGCTTGGTGATGCTCATTACAGTTCAGACATGATAACTCTCTGAAAGATTTAGCATGGTAATGTGGGTATGAAACATTGATAGGATATTGTTCTTGGCGGACTATGTTACGCTGCTGCTGCTGCTGCTGCAGTGCAAGTAAGGAGACTTGCTGCTGCTGCTAGAACATACACAAAGTAGTTAAGAATGTGGACATGCTTCTAATGCTGCATAATTAGAAAAACTAAAGACATGCTGCATCAGGCATGTCTGACATGCTGCTACACAATTAGATATAAATACAATCCCTAGATAAGTGGAGCTGGTGTAGTGGAGGGTTTTCAGAGAAAACCCTCTGAAATTTGCCAATTTAAATGTTAGGCAACGAGAGAGTACGCAAGTTGATTGTCTACCCAAATACACATCAAAGGACCTATCAGCTTACACCATGTGAGCTGAATGATTGACATATCACATATGAGCAAGCTGATTGGCTAACAAATAACAAGTTTAAAGATCTTATCAGCTTGTACCACATAGAGATTCATGGCTGAGCTGTCACGTAAGGGTGATGATTAGATAAATATTTAGTAACTAAGGAGTGTTCAGAATTGAACAAGAAAGAAAGAAAGAAAGAAAGGACTAATGAGTAGGTTTTGATCAGTAGCTAGTTGCAAGAAACTAATTTAGTTAAGGAAACCCTTAGTGACAATAGCCGTACAATTATATATTTTATGGATTTTATGGATACTATATGTAGTGTTACTGTGGCAACATCGGTGTGTGTAGTCCCTCTGCCCTCTTTTTCTCTTCCTGGAGTTGAGCAGTTCGCTCACTGACTATCTCCTCAAAATTCCACGCATGCTGCTCCATATGGGACAGCTGGTTATCTAGAATGTTTTCAGACCCTCTTTAACACAGGTAAACACACATAAACAAATGTGAACAGATTAGTAAAAGTAACTGATTACATAGCAATCGTTTATCCACATACACAACATAAATATAATCTATAGAGTAATACATCAAATATAATACACTCAGTGTTGACATACTGTATTTAAAATGTAGTCAAAGTTTACAATAGATACAAAATTATGAGGCAATTGCTTTGCAATAGGCTACATTGAAAATGCATTAAAGAGTCATGAAAAGGCAATAAAAAAAAAATCTAAATATTACCTGAGATATTTGTATGTGTAGTGGATTATGTAATACAATGATAGCAAGCATTATCATTATTTTCAAGTGGAAAATTGTAAATTTTTAGATTTTTGGAGCGATTTTCTTTGAAATCAATGTTGAGAAAATGTCACTTCGATATGGTGTGTATGGTTTAGATTTACACTGGATTTGAGCACATACAAGTCATTGGTTATTCTAGATATTATTCCTGAGACTTGTTTGCAATAGATGCGGTCTGGCAATACATGGTACATTAGCATCACAAACACCATTCTTTCTCATTGTGAGTGTTAAATGATTAAACCACATACATATGTAAATCTATGTTGTGGAATAACAGTCCTAACATTTATTTAAAATGCAAAAGCTCATTCAAATATTTTTAATGGTAAATGCAAATTCCTCAAAATGTATATGTGCATTTACTGGTAAACACAGCTATATAAATGGCCTGTGTGTATTTTTGGATTGTAATATTAGCTTACAAAACAGTGCATAATATATTTTAGCATTTTTTTGCGTGCGATTGTGAAAAAGTGTGGATTTTCTGGAAAGAAATATGTGGTTCTTGCCCATACAAAATTTGTCCATACAATGCTAGGGTCTTTATGGTTGCTAGGGTGTTCTGTGTGATTGTTTGGGTGTTCTCTTATTGATCCAAGTGAAAAGTATCAATAATATTCTGGTCCCTGGATATGACTGCCTCCTTGTAAGTCTATGTTTTGATTTTGTTTTGTTTTTCACGCATTTTATCATTCACCTGGCACAAATCATAGTTCCAGTTGCTTTGAAGAGTAATACTACACCTCCCTTCAACAAGCTGCACAATTTGAGGTGTCATGCATGTCCTTAGCAGAAATGATGTGGGACATGTGTCCCACATCATTGTAATATGGTCAGGCTGTGTTCAACTCCCTAAAAGTAAGAGCAATTGTAATAGTGATGCTTGTCTTAGCACGTACCAATATTTAAGAAAACAATATATTCAATGTTGCATTTGTCAGGTAAAAATAGCCTTATGGGATGGAATTGTTTTATGTTAAACTTGCTCTCTCCTCATATTGTTCATGTCAGTCTCTCCATTTCTGCTCTCTCTCTCTCTCTCTCTCTCTCTCTCTCTCTCTCTCGCCCTCTCCCCTCTACAAACACAATCAATGATTCTCGGCATATCTGACCCGTTCTTCTTTATTACCTCAAAAGTAGTAGTGTGTAGCAATGCGTGTCTCTGTTTTGCGGCCGGCTCACCGGGAAAAATTCCGGTTCTCCAGATGGCCAGTCTGCCTCTGCATGCAAATATTTAATGGTATATGACAGATCTAAAAATATAGATTTTAATGTTTAGCCCCAGGTCTGGATATAAATAATTAATGTAAATAATAAAATAAAAAAATTATGCATAATAGCCATAGAACAATATAGACCTTCCCATACAGAATTATGTCTAATTCACAATTAATTATTATGACTAGTTTTATTTTAATTATAAACTCAAAATGATTCACATGTTTAAAAACAAATATAAAAACTACTCTAAATATGTATTACACAAAAACATAAAATGCTTCTTATTATACAATGAGTTGTTTCTTCCCATCAGTTTATTAAAACAAGTTGTTCTAATTAATCAATTTATTTAAAATTAAAATAAATAAAATAAATCTTACTTCCCAATAACTAAAATAGTATATTATTATATAATATCATGATATAGGATACAGTATATTATAATTATATATTGTACAATGAATCATTTCTTTTAAATAGGTATTTAAAACTATAACTATCTACATCGGTTTTAGTTTAGAAAGTTTGTTTATTTTTGTGAATTGGTTCATTCGGACAGTTTGTTTCAAAGAACTGGTTAAAAAAAACAATTCCTTATAAAATATTGTCAGTTGCCAATCAAACATGCAACTATGTATACAGTGTATGATTTGATGATTAAATGAAGTGATTATAATGTTAAGCCCCAAATCTAGATATAAATAATATTAAAAGTATAAAATAGATAATAATACAGATATATAACAAGCCTTATATTATTTATATACAAAATGAAGTCCAATTCATGAATAGGTTTTGTGAACTGATTCATTTAAAAAAAAGAATATCAAACTGATTCGCATATGTGCTTCACGTGAGAGAAAGCAATACAATCTTTATACTCTAAATATGTGTTATGTTACAAAAAAAGACCACTTTAAATGCTACATCAAGGAAAATGTATTTAAATTTTTTTTTTCATGGTAATTTCTTGCTACCAGTAAGAAAACTGTTCAAATGAATTTAATAAAATGAATCTGACTTCCCAATAACTAAAATAGATAGACTGGTGACCAAAACTGTGGTATAAAATGTTGCTCTTATGGAAAGAAATTGGTACTTTTATGCACCAAAGTGGAATTAAATTGATCTCAATGTGTACTCACAATGTGACATTAATAATGTGAAAAATTTATATTACAATTTGAAAAAATTCAGAACTTAAACTACTAAAAAATCCACCACATGCAGCAATGACAGCTTTGCAGATCTTTGGCATTCTAGTAGTCAGTTTGTCCAGATTCTCAGGTGACATTTCACCCCACACTTCCTGTACTTCACTTGCCATAGATGTGACTGTCTTGTCGGACACTTCTCATGCACCTTACAGTCTAACTGATCCCACAAATGCTCAATGGGCTTAAGATCTACAATACTCTTTTCCAATTATCTGTTGTCCAATGTCTGTGTTTCTTTACCCACTCGAACCTTTTCTTTTTGATTTCTGTTTCAAAAGTGGCTTTTTCTTTGCAATTCTTCCCATAAGGCCTGCACCCCTGAGTCATCTCTTTACTGTTGTACATGAAACTGGTGTTGAGCGGGTAGAATTCAGTGAAGCTGTCAGTTGAGGACATGTGAGGTGTCTATTTCTCAAACTAGAGGCTCTGATGTACTTATCCTCTTGTTTAGTTGTACATCTGGCCTTCCACATCTCTTTCTGTCCTTGTTAGAGCCAGCTGTTCATTGTCTTTGAAGACTGTAGTGTACAACTTTGTATGAAATCTTCAGTATTTGGCAATTTCAAGCATTGTATAGCCTTCATTCCTCAAAACAATGATTGACTAATGAGTTTCTAGAGAAAGCTGTTTAGTTTTTGCAGTTTTTGACCTAATATTGACCTTGCTTACTGTGATGACTCAAAAACAAACACAAAGACAATGTTTAGTTTCATTTAACAAACCAAATAGCTTTTTTATATATATATAAAATGGCAAGTGATTTTTTTTAGTACCAAATTATCAATTTAGCATGATTACTCAAGGATAAGGTGTTGGAGTGATGACTTGATCAAAACATTTTTGTTTAGTTTTTTCAAATAGTGATGGTGCTGTTTTTTACATCAGTAATGTCCTGACTATTCAATCAGTTGAATGCCACTTTGGTGAATTAAAGTACCAATTTCCTTCCGTAATAGCAAAGTCTGTACATTATTCCAAACTTTTTGCCGCCAGTGTATATTAATTTATACTATCATTATAAAAGTATGCATTAACATTATTTATTTATCATTACATATTTTACAAAGAATTATTTCTTAACAGTTATTTTAAACTGTCCAAATTAATTAATTCACTTAAATGAATCAGACTTCCCATAACTAATAATCTATATCTATTTCAGTCTGATTAATTTTAGTAAATTGGTTAATTTGGAAATGTCCTTCTAAAAAACAGGTTAAAAGAAACTATTCGTTGTTAAAAATGTATTGGTAATATATACTTTATAATGATAATATAGAATAAAATATGTTACAACAATGTCATTGATCAATGTTATTTCAGCACTACTGACCCATTATGGCAGAGTTTCTTGATGGCAGTCCTGAGAAAGGAGAAGTCTGGTCTCTCTGAAGACACTCCAGCTCCTCTTCACACTTCGCTCTGTCTGTGTGCGGCCTCAATGCACTTTCCACAATCTCTGAAAAAAAGACAAGGAGAGAGAGATTAAAATCTCCCTAATCCTGGATTTCACTGTCCATCTGAATTCATTTACTTTATATTATCACCAGTGGCTTTAAAACAGAAAGCATTCTTTGAGGGTTAGGAAGAGAGCAATTGAAGTGTGTTTCTCTACCTCTGGCAGTGAAGAGGCTGTTAGGGATGTAAAAAGGCCCTTTGCGATTTACAACATCTTGAGCTATGATAGCAAAACTGTAGATGTCCCCTTTTTGAGTACCAATAGCAGGCATTGAGTGCCTTAGCAATTCAGGTGCCCTCCATAGCAGAGCTTAAAAAGCAAACAGAAATATTAAAAGGATAGTTCACCAAAAAATGAAAATTCTGTCATCATTTACTTACCCTAATGCCATCCCAGATGTGTATACATTTCTTTTTTCTTCAGAAAATGTTATTTTTTATTTTTAGAAGAATATCTCTGCTCTGCCCTCTCAGAACTCAGAAGGTCAAACAATGACAAAGTATCATAAAAGCAACCCATATTATTCTACAGGTTAACTCCATATCCTCCTGAAGCAATATGAAAGGTGTGGATGAAATATATCAATATATAAGTCCTTTTTTACTATCAGTCTCCACCTTTGATGACCAGCCCTGACCAGTAGGTGGCTGAATGTGAAAGTCACTTCCACACCAGGATGTGGAAGTGAAAGAGAAAGCATAGATTTACAGTTAAAAAAGGACTTAAATATTGATCTGTTTTTCACCCACACCAATTATATTGCATCATAAGATATGGATTTAACCACTGGAGTATTAAGGATTACTTTTATGCTGCCTTTTGGGCTTTCTGAGTTCTGGTCACCATTCACTAGCATTGTGAGGACCAACAGAGCTGAAATATTATTTTAAAAATCTTAATTTCAGTTTTTGGTGCACCATCCCTTTAACACACACACTATTTATCTAAATGCATTTCTCTGCATTCCTCTTTTCCATCGTACCGATCCAGGGGTCAGAACCGGGACTCTGCTTAGTGTCTGAATGCCTGAGAGCGCAAAGTCCAAAATCAGTGACCTTCAAGACAAAGCGACTGTCCACCACATAGCTCGATGAGGAGAGATGACCGTGAGAGTGCAGAGGACTATGATGCAAATAATCCATGCCCTACACAAGAGTCAGAATCTATCCATCACTGGTTTATACACTGCTGTCAGCAAAATCAATTTGGACTACGGTATGATAAAGATACAAGTACACAATGACCTTTACAATGTCCAGCATGAGGGAATACTTAAAACTCCAGTCCAGCTTAATAGACTCATTCTTCTAAATGTCCTGCAAATTTTAGGGACAGATATTGACATTCTCAAAATAATATAAAACAATTTAAATGACAATTACTTTTTGACAGTGACATTTTCAATTACATAGCATTTAATGAAACTGCTGCTAGTTTTAACTAACGGCAATCTTATTTATTACTTATTTTTTAATTTTAGCTTAGCTGAAAGTTGACTTTACACATCACAAGATTGTAAATGTGGCCTCATATTAGTATGTTTACCCTGAAACAACGATTTATTTAAGATATTACTACTATCACTAATATACCTTTAAGTAGATTGTCTGTTAATAACTCAAAGAAAAGTAATAATTATTTTGGTGTTGTGGTGGCACCTGCAGGCTTCCGTTGAGGCAGTACTCTGTAAGAATGAAAGGTTGAGGGGTCTCCAGGCAAACTCCAATAAATGTACAAATATTATATAGTTGGTCAGATCTCTGCACTGAAATGCACATACATAACCACACATACAACCACACAATCATACACATGTGAAGTGTTACGGTACCATAATGTTACTTATTACCGTGACACTTAACAAATATCATACAACAAATCATAATTACTGTCTTAAATAATGTATTTAAATAAACTTTGATATGGGGGGGGCAGTTGTCTTTAATATAATATTTTAGTCATATTTAAGTAACAGCCAATACTAATTAGTCTCAATTACAGGCTTAATATTGTTTTGTAAACTTTATATAATAGGGTCCTCTGAAATTGTAAATTATGGTTAATATAGCCTACCTCTACATTCAGTAAGTTATTAATTACTGTCTTATTGATCATGTACTAGTATATTATTGTGGACCCTTAAAAAAAAGTGTTACGAAAGTTGTCACCATAATTTGAGTGAAAAGTTTAATTGAAAATAATTATATTAATTTCAGAAAATCTTAGTATCTCATATTTTCTTTAATGATGCTTTAAAGTATACACTCAAGCTGGCATTAACTTCATGAAGTTTGCACCAAACCTGATGATCAATGTCATCCAACATGATTTGAGAATGTTCCAAAGAGCATCTTGTGTGTTTCAATGGAAGCAAGGAAATTTGACCTTATTTAGCCTACAAAGGAGTGAGCATAGTCAAAGTCACAAATTTGAATATTTCATTAGTAACAGGCCGATTCTTAAATATTAATCTTTAATTTTACATCCTAACTTTGTTTAATTATTTAAAATCACCTGATCTCACAGAAATACGTGAAATGAACACGAGCCCTTAACCTCGATTTACGTGATGGTGTCACGTAAGTGTGTAAAATTACGTGTCGGTATCACGAAAACAACACCCATACAAAGTCAATGGGGCTCATTTGTCGTGGTGGACACACGGATTCCCTGGTTCAATAACGTCACACAGTTGGCGGCGGTAAATGTTGATTTCTAGTTTACGAAACGTCCTCCTTTTATCATTTATTATAGTGTATTAGTTCTGATTTTTTTTCTGTCATAGCAGCGAATATTATTAATAATTATTATTTTGAATTAGAAGACTTTAAGTCGTTACCACAGCAACAAAACGTCACGTTACGCGCGCGTCCTTAAATTATGTTTTGTAGTTTATGAAACCTCCTTCTATTATCATTTATTATAGTGAATTAGTTACGACTTTTTTCTGTCATAGCAGTGAATATTATTAATAATTATTATTTTGAATCAGAAGACTTTCAGTCGTTCCCACAGCAACGAAACGTCACGTTACGCGCGCCCGTAAATGATGTTTTTCACGAAACGTCCTTCTTTTATCATTTATTATAGTGAATTAGTAACGACTTTTTTCTGTCATAGCAGTGAATATTATTAATAATTATTATTTTGAATCAGAAGACTTTCAGTCGTTACCACGGCAACGAAACCTCACGTTACGCGCGCTCGTAAATTATGTTTTATAGTTTACGTAACGTCCTTGTATTATAGTGAATTAGTTATTACTTTTTTATGTCGTAGCAGCGAATATTATTAATAATTATTGTTTTGAATCAGAAGACTTTCACTCGTTATCACTACAACGGTACGTCACGTTACGCACGCATCTTACCCATGTCACTGTATGCGTTTACCGCTCATTTCACCCGCCACCTGACTACAGTAAGCATCTCAACCCAATGTGTGTTTGTTTGTTAAGAAGCACGCAAACAATTTGCTGTTATTTCTTTAGTTGTAGCCCTATCTGTGTAGCGTTTCATCCCTGGAGATTAGGTTAAATTTGTTAGTGTTGCATTATCATTTACACGGTTATGTTACCCTCCAAAGTAGTTAGCTAGACAGCCAAATGACAGCTGTCCCTGGCACAGTTGGATTGTGGCACTGCCAGCTACCAAAATCAGTTTAAACTCATGTATTTGCCCATGTGTTGTGAAGACAACAATTAAACAAAGTGGTTAAAGTTTTATTCAAAGTGCAAAGTAAATGTCAGATGTAGAATGACCGCAATCAGGGATGAACTAGAATAAAAAAGTGGACCTGGAGTCTTTCCAGAGGATTTGTACGGTGGCCGAGAGAGCTCAACGTGCTGCAACCTAAAGAAGACGCATGCAAATAGAAAAAAACGCATGCAAATAAAAAAACATCTTCATCAGTTTCACAACACACGTGTGCTCCAAATACTCACAACACAACCAAATACAGAAACGCGCTGCAAAAGCTCACAACACAACCAAATACAGAAACGCGCTGCAAAAGTTCACAACACAACCAAATACAGAAACGGCTGCAAAAGCTCTCAACACAACCAAATACAGAAAGCAGCTGCAAAAGCTCACAACACAACCAAATACAGAAGCGCTGCAAAAGTTCACAACACAACCAAATACAGAAAGCGCTGCAAAAGTTCACAACACAACCAAATACAGAAAGCAGCTGCAAAAGTTCACAACACAACCAAATACAGAAGCGGCTGCAAAAGCTCTCAACACAACCAAATACAGAAACGGCTGCAAGTAACACAGACCACAACGGAAATGTTTCCGGGGGAACCAAATAAGTGACGAACCAGGCTGGGACGTGCTTATTGCACGTGAGCATCCCTATGCCCTACTCCCTTCGAAGGGCAGACGGCAGAGCTCTTCAAGTGAGACTTTGGAGTGAGCATGGCACTAGTGTGCCATTTATGTAGCCGTTTGGAACGCACTTGATGAAGGGAGCAATGAAAGACAACTTCCAACCTAATTATTTTCACCTGGGATGTTCCCATGACAACGCAGCACGTTGTCCATCAGCTGAATAGCTGTTATGAGGACAGAAATATAATGCTGTTAACATAACGGTTGCAAATAAATTTATTTTTACTTTACAAAAAAACTGTTAAAATATGCATTTTATATATCCGTTATATATCTGTGTGTCAGTATCTCAACTTTAAAACATTGGACCCTACATTACCTAGACCTTCTTATGAAACATTTCTTTATGAAAATTTAAACATAACATGAAACAATTTGTATAGTGTAACTCAGAGCCATGGAGAGAATGTAAAGATTAATATCTTTCCTTCATGTTCTTCTTCTCTATCTTTTTTATTTGTTTTAGTTTTCATCTCATTGTTCTTTTCTCATTTCTGATGACATTGAACATATTGTTAATACATTTTGTATATTGTATACAAGTTGTATGTCATAGAAAATTAATATCTGTATGTTTTGCGGAAAAAAAAGTTAAAATAAATCAAATAAAATAAAGTAGAATTTTGAGCTGTAAGCAAAGGGTAGAAGAACTATAAAAAAGAATAATATTACAATATAATATTATAATATTATTTCTATATACAATATATTACAATATAATTTTAATATTATAGTTTATTTATAAAAAAAAAATAAATATAGGCTTTCACTTCTTGTCAATATCAGTTCTTTGCTGTAAGCACGTCCCAGCCGGGTTCGTCACTTATTTGGTTCCCCCGGAAACATTTCCGTTGTGGTACCTGTGTTACTTGCAGCGCGTTTCTGTATTTGGTTGTGTTGTGAGCTTTTGCAGCGCGTTTCTGTATTTGGTTGTGTTGTGAGTATTTGGAGCACACGTGTGTTGTAAAACTGATGAAGATGTTTTCTTAATTTGCGGGCGTTTTTTTCTATTTGCATGCGTTTTTTCTATTTGCATGCGTTTTTTTCTATTTGCATTTCTAGTGGATGTGGTACAAATCTGATATTTGTACAGTAAGGTTTGATTTATATTGTACGTAGTTGTTGTGATTGATCAATATTTAATTAATAATTTAAATTACTCTGTCCTAACAATTAAGACATGCCCATTTACTACAAAGGCTATTGTAATAATCTTTTGCTTTTTCCTGTTTTACAGCATTATTGCAACACTTTGACTCCACCAACACAAACACACACACACACATACACACACAAATCAAAACAATGGCACTTTTAAGAGCCACTCTCTTTCTCACTTGTCTCTTTCGATCACTCTGTTTCTCTCTCTCTCTCTCTCGTCTCTTTCGATCACTCTCTTTCTCTCTTTCTTCATTTTGTGTTGTTTTTATATTGTGTCTGTATTGTTTGTATTTGTACGTGATGTCCCTCAATTCTGACGTAAGGGTCTTTGATGATCCCAATGATGCCAGGATGCACATGGTAGCATTAATTAGTGATGCTTTAGTCCATGAATCCAGAGTAAGGCTTTTCATGATAAGCAAATACCTAAATCTGAAAATAGTAATTGCTATTGTTGTTTATAGATGTGATGTAAAGGGTTAGTAAGACCCTTTTATACAACTACTGAATAATGCTCAATTCTAAGTGCTGCTGGTATATGTGCTCTCAATATATATAGGCTCTCATGGCCATGGAAAACCCTGCCGTTCCTCAAAGAAAAACAAGGAAAAGCAGGAAGAGATCCTTCACTAATCCACTGGTCACAGGCAGGCGTGAGAAACGTCGGGAAACACACTGCCTTGGATCAGGTTTGTTCTTAACTAAAACATGATTACTGTATTTAAGAATGAAGATAATTCATTAAATAGTGTTTTGGTGATTACACGTAATATAAAATGAGAATCAGACACCACTTTGACAAAATGGTGTTACAATGTTTGTGAAAACTAATATACAAGATAGTTTAAGAGCGTGCGTGCGACTGATAATCCTTACTTGTGTTGTGTTTTAATATTTTTTGCTTAGTTTCCCTGCCTCCAGTCCTTATGGAATATTTTCATTTTGAAATGAATTGGTTTCATGTTATATTGGTCAAAGGGTTAAACAAAATGACTGTCTCTGCAGTTGCTTCTCAATCAAGAAGAAGGGATCCTGTGCATGAGGAAGGCCTTCAGATAGAAGATCAAGAGTTGGCAAGTCTTGGTGAGAATACTGAGTGTTACAGTAGTAACATTACACTACAGTTTTTCCACGATTTCCACCATTAATTTAATCATATTCAAGCATTATGTTTTGTCAGTTCCACTACAGACTCACAGTATAACTGATATATATTTGTGTGTTATCATAATCATGAGTATAGACCTTTTAAGGACAAGTGAATGTATATTTTTGTATTTTTAGAAACAAGGCTCCAAGAGTTAAGGGACACCATAACTGCAGTGCAGGTTCCGGAGGGAACAGACAGACTGGTTTCTGCTTGGGAACAAAGGCAGCTTCTCACAGATGTGAGAATGAAAAGTGCTAGGCCTATGCTTTTTGATGCAAAGCTCTCAGCCCAGAGAGTTTTCATCCAAAATTGTCACAGATGCTGTGTTGTAGAAGCTGTGATTAGGTGCCTGGAATGTGTACCACTGGACATGGAGTTCCTCTGTGCTACCTGTGACATGGAGGCCCACAAGAGAAATGTCTTCCATGACAGAGAGGCTGTGTTCCATGGATTTCTTGAGCCCATTCCCCTACAACTGCTGTGCTGGTGAATGAAAATGGCCAGCCTCAGTTTTGTGAACAAAGTATGTTAAAATTAGCATTATATCAAATTGTCTCATACTTATTGTGTAATTCCCGAAGTTGTTGTAGATAGTGCACATGTTTATATTTAACAGTGTTTATAAATGGCTTAGACATTTTAAGCTTATTCTCAAAACTTCAAAGTGCAAGTGTGAAAGAAATTTAATAGCTGAATAACAAAAGTCTGATTGGTTTTGACAGTTCTGACCAGCATATCTTTGAACAGCAAAGTCAATTGTGTGTTAATATTTTTCCAAATGTGCTTAAGCATTTACATGTTGTTTAAACATAGTGACAATTACAGTTGGAATAGTGGTGTAGCCAGTTTGGATTCATTGTTGGGTTTTAAAACACTATTTTAAAAATGAGGATAGCGTTTTGGGAAATGTATCTAAGGGACTAAGGAGAAACTGTAAATACACCCTTTATAACTTCTTTCTGATTTGCAGTATGTCATCTGCCTGTTCCTGCACCAAGGTCAATTTGTGAATGCACTCATGACCTCACAACCACTCCAGGGAAGCATATTTCTGTGGTCACCATCAATGGTATGTTGATCTGAAAGTATTATTGTACTAGAACTTTACCACTGTGTGCAACTCAAAGATTTTTATCACCATGACATTTTCAGGCAATGCCATGTCAAAAAGCTAAGATAACATATATTTGTATCTCTGTATAGAAGGCTATACATAAAGCTAGCACCAGCTGCCAGACCCTATACAAGTTTGATGTCTTCACCTCGTTTGACCATATGAAGGTAACGGCACCAGCCATGTCCAGGCAGGCCTTCCTGAAAATGTTGGAGCACAGATCTGTTCAAGCTGGAAGGGTAAATCTGCCTGAATATCACTGAAACATAAAAAAACAAAATTATATTACTGTATACCTAATATTTAATTTTAGGCATTGCTTAAAAAATCCTTACAAAACATTTCTAAATATGCAGACAGGTAGTATCTGTGCTGATACATTTCAGTGAAGCTTTTTTGAGTTTACCTTTTGTCAATACAAAGAAGAGGATATGTGCCAGGTCCATCATTTTGAATGTCCAGCATGTTCTCCAGACATGTTGGCTGTCACATGTTGGCTGTCTGCTCTGATGGAAACCGAAAACATTACCGCTTCAGCAAGTCAAAAGGGTAGGTATAGGTACTTTTCTGAAGTTTATTTTAGATTTGTTTAACACAAATAGTAGCCTTTCGGGTTGTGTTTGAGTGATTATAACTTACATTTTAACAAATAGTAAAGGTAGTACTTGTGATTTTTATTATTGACGCATGTTATCTTATCATGGACAGGACTGAGGAGCCACCAATATATGAGGGCTTGTTCCTGGCCAAGGACGTGGAAGTTGCTACCTTTGTTGACCTTATCAGAGGCAACATGAGAAGTGTACAAACATTTGATTTGTTTTTGTTTTTATAATAGTTTTTTAATGGTTGTTTATACATACATTTAGTTTTGTGTTTTGATGTACCTTAAAATGTGTTATAAACTGACTTAATAGGCAAATGACAGTGCTGTTTGCGGTACTGCGAAGTTCACTGCTGGCAGAGAGATGTCCAAAAAGTCTGGTGCTCAGATAGATGAGGAGGGCATTCAAGTTGCAGTTTGCAGGTATGTATGTGTGTGTGTGTGTGTGTGTGTGTGTGTATGTTTATGATTCTTGAGTCTGATATTGAGTTTTAATGGCAATCCAAGTCTGAGTAAAAATTCAAAGCATTTCACACTTTTGCTTGCAGAGTGGTATTTATCTATCCTTTGTAGTAGCCAAGTATTATATTTATCATATATTTTGTTATAGGCTGTCTGTTGACAGTTGTGTGCTTAAGCCAGGCATTACTGGGTCAATTGATTCTTAACAACTAGATTTTCCTCTGATTTAACAGACATGGGTTTCTCTTACGAGGACTGAACCATTACCGTGGAGAAATATTTGCTTACCCAATGTTTCTTCAAAGAGAGATGTCAAAGAAGGCAAATGTTACATTCTTCTGTATGGATGTTACATGCAGGTACTCATTGTCATATTGCAAATCCAACTCCATGATTAAAATGTCTTGTTTCCCTACTTTACAGTGATATTAATCATTTTAGATTTCAATTAAATATGGATCTTTATTACACTCACATGGTGCTGCTCCTGCTTTTTAGGTACTGGCCCTACCTTAACAAAGTAGCAGAGGGTTTACCTGAACTTCTGCCATTGACAGAAATGAGGCCATTCCTGAGCGTCATGCATGCCAAAGCCCATACAGCAAAATGCGAGGTACATGCAATAACTTTAAGTCTGGTATGCCTGTAGCTATAGGGAAACAATGGGTCGGATAATAGAACGTGCTGTGTGTTATCTTTCAGCAATTGCTTTTCAGCTGCTTGTTCAAATTTGTAGGACAGATTTTGTTTTTCCCCGCCATATAAAAAGCTTGTTTCACGAGATGTTTTATAGATAATTGTATGCATTAATGTAGTTGTAACATTCAAGCAATCTTCAATGCAAAGGATGATTTTTTACATTTGTGCATGTTTATGCCTGATTGGATGATGTTATATCAAAACTTCTGAAGTACTGCTACATAACACATAACAGGTGAGATGGGGTGGCAGAAGCCTGGATGGAGCAGGAAACACAGTGGGAGAAGAAGTGGAGCAGGTAGGGTATTATTGTCAGTATTTGAACAATGGCTACAAAGAGTCTTAATAGAACCCATAACACCAAAAGGTACTTATTTGTCATCTAGGTAACATGCCTGGTGAGAGTGATTATGTACATCCTTTATGTATGAGTTAAAATAAAGAATAGGCAGTTCAGTTGTTTTCAGCAATTCAAAATGCACGCATGCATAAGGGGTCCCAAAGTCTTAGTATAATACAGTACACATGTTTTCTGTTAAACCACAAGTTTAAGATGTTGTGGTGTGAAGGTAATATTTTTATGTAATGGAGACCAAAATTGCATTGTATTGTTTTCTTATAGGTGAACAGCTTTCTCTCGAGGGCAGCACTTGTCACAAAATACATGACAAAGGCTGGTTGGTGGTACACTTACACTACACACTGTGGTTGCCTAAATAAATAATAATAAATACTTCATAGTGTTTTTACAGGGAATTAAAAGAAAAACAAAGTTTCTCTGTTCTTACCAAAGTTATCATTGTATTCAAGGTAATTACCAGTTCAACTAACTTTTAGTGATCTGGTTTAGGCATGTCTGTTGGGTTTCTCTTATTGCCTTTTGGATGTGACATCATACTTTTCTGCTTGTGGGTGCATTATTGTTTCATTAGGAAGAGTGAACATGCTAACGCGACAGGCCATGGGTTGGAACAGAAGAAAGAGGGACAACCTTCATCAAGTGTTAGCCCACAGATATGTCAAAGTAAGGGTAAATTATCATTGAGATCCTAAGCACTGCCCCTTTCCCTTAATGCACAAACTACAGCTAGATCTGAAACTATTTGTAGATTAATTGTTTGTTGGTGGTTTTTGCATTGTGGTGGTGCGTAGAGTTTTTTCTGACATTTTCATATTTTTTCTCTTTAAAAGATCACAGAGAGGGCAAAGGTGGAAGCTGCCAGCCTTAGCAACATCAAGGAGGAGCACAACCTTGATCAGGAGACAATACAGCAGTGGGTATGGGATGTCAGACAATGGGCTGTCACAGGTAAAACATGTAAAGTACACTATGTATATACGGTGTGTATATATATATACACACACACATCTGTTAATGACTGTACATTTATACAAATAATAAAAGGTGTCTTGTTTTGAATGTTTTGAAAATGTCACTAATTGTGTCTCTTGTCCAATTGTTTTGTTTCACCTATTTAGAGAGAGTCTACACTCCAGGTTGTATTGAAGAGCTAAGGGCTGACATTGAGAACATCACTGTAACCCTTTTGCGCAAGAAGCAAGATCTGTATCGTCAGCATGGTTTGTTGTCAAATCAAGTTATTTAAATTAACATATAAAAAAACAATAATGTTATGACACAGTTTTCTTTTTGTTTCGATTTGCAGATAGCAACCAGGCAAGACAAAAAAAGAGAAAGAAAATGACTGAGTTGAAGAAGAAGCTTCGTGAAAAGGTCTTGCAATACAACACAGTAGTGGAAGGAGATCTGATTGACGAGGAGTTGGCTTGCAGTCTGACAGAGGGATACATCCTACCATGGGAGAGACATGAAGATGGTACGATAAGTATTAATTGCTAGTTTAGCTTGATGTTTATATTCTACAGAACCAATGCTGTCGCTAAAAAGATTTCTCTAAAATAACATAATTCTGTTATACTTATATAATATAATAATAAACATTCCGTGTCCACTATTCCATTCCTTTCCCAAACCAAAGGCAGCACTTTTAGGTTGAAGAGATCTATCTTCGACCAGGTAATGCTGCTAAAACGCTTGGAGGAGGAGCAGAGCATCCTGGTAAAGGAGATGTCTCAGCACATCAAGTACCTTCTGAAGCAAGTGCAAGAAGTGGAGTCACTCAGAGGACAGACTTTGGAGTGCATCAAAACCAGCAGTATGTACAAGATCTTTAAATTTTAGTATCATGTATATATTTATGATATATATATATTTAGAGAGAGAGAGAGAGAGAGAGTGATGTGTCCAGGGAACTCTACTTTATACATTGAGTTGTGATCAGGCACTGAGCTGACCATCTATTTGGCATCAGTGTGCGCAATGTAAATGCATACACAGTATAATGACTAAAAGGAAATGTTGAATTTGCAAATTCAGCATTGTAAAATGCAAAAATAGTTACAAATGTCATGTTTTGTTTGTGTCATCTTTCTGTTTTTTCCACAATTCCTCTACAGGTTTCGGTGACCTAACAGAAGATGCAACACATGGGCTCAACAGTGTCCTCAATCAGAGGGGTCACTCACTTAGAAGTCAACACAAACAGGCTGTTAATGCATACAGCAATATAGCCACTATGGAATGTGATTTTCTTTCCATACAGGAGGACATTGAGGAGTGGGATGACAATGGCTTCACCAGCCCCGAGTCTGAGGAAGAAGACACCTAAAGTACACTGCCAAACAACACAGACGAACTTCAGATTTGTACAGAAAAATGTTTTAAATAGCTGTAAAAAATATATGTTTTAAATAGTTGGTGTTTTTGTAGATTCTGTATGTATTTTAAATTTAAAAACAAAATTGAAAATATTGATTTATTTATCTCTTCTAACATTTGAGCTTACTGGTTTCAGACTAAATCTGCTCATTGCTGCTTTAAATAAACAATTGTCATCATCTTTGCATGGAAAAATCAAATGAAGATTCAATGACAGTCTGCGTAATTTTAACAAGTATAATTCTAATGTACTAGGGTATTTCCATGATATATGTGGATTTATATTTGTATGCAATATGCATATACTGTATATTTTATAGTTATAGTTATAGCATTGAAACCATAAATGTTTTTCTTTTTTGTTTTCTATATGACATCCTCTAAATGTACATACAGAAATCCAAATCCAAACATCTTTAACTTACATCCTGTAAAACTGTATAAGAAATGTATTTGTTGTGATGCATACAAATGCACCACTGTAATAAACCCATTTGATGCAAATGTCTGTTGTGTGAACTTAATTTGCCAGTTAAACCCTTCAGTGGTGGACAGTAAGTACTGTAATTTATACATTTATAATATTAAGAACAAATGAATGGTATTTGTACTTGTGTATTTTCTTTTCAGAAAACTGTTGAAAATGACGGTTGTGTTCGTCAGGGATGCCCCTATCCCCATTACTTTTTGCCATAGCTATTGAGCCCCTTTCAATAATGCTTAGAACACTTCCTGTATTTCAAGGTATAATGCGTAAGGGAATTGAACGTAAATTAGCCTTATATGCAGGCGTGATTAACGTAAAGGCTTGCTTTGGCTGCAGCCTAGGGGCCCTATGTGTGCAGGGGCCCCAGATTGGTCAAACTATTGTTTTTATTATTTTGAATTTACTTCAGCACAAACAAAAAAAAACTCATTTGCCCATAAAAAATGAGCAGGTGATTAGATGGGGGCCCACACAAACAGCAGACTAGGGCCACCTTAATACGCCTCTGTTTATATGCTGATGATTTATTTACTCTACGTTACCGATCCAATTGCATCTATTCCTGAAATAATAAGTCTATTACACGAATTTGGTAAATTTTCTGGGTATAAGCTGAATTTACAGAAGAGTGAATGTTTAGCCATAAATCAAGCTGGTCAACAACTAAAACAGAAAGATATACCTTTCCATTTGGAAAAATTCTAAATTCAAGTATCTTGGTGTTAATGTTACCCTTTCTTATTCTGCCTGAAAGGCAGAAAATTTTACACCTTTAGTTTCATACATGAGGTCAGCTTTTTAAGACGGACAGCTCTTCCACTATCTCCATTAGGTAGGATAAACGCTGTAAAAATGAATATTCTCCCAAAAATTCTTTACCTCTTTCAAGCTATTCCTCTGTTCTACCCAAGTCTTTCTTCAGGAACATAGACCAATTAATCTCCTCTTTTCATATATTCAATATTGTACTTTTTACTTCACTACATTTATCTCACAGCTTTAGTAACTATTTACTTTAGAAAGGTGGAGTTTTGCACACAAACAATATGAAGAGTATTGTTCTCAACAGTTTATACAACTACAGCATTAGTTGATCGACAAAACTCTAATTGCCAGCTATTTAGGTAATTGTTTAAGTCATGTCATGTAAAAACTTTTCATGGTTCCAGCTTCACAACTGTGAAGATTTTTCTCTTTTCATTTTGTTTATTTTAAAATATGTATTTAAACATTTTTAGGTTTAGACTGACTGAAACAAGCAGTGAAGGTGTTACTTAAGGGCTATGGGCCTTCCATTAAGAAAAATACCAAAAATTAAAAATAAGCAACTTCATTCATAATGAAATAATCATCTCATGCAGGCAGAGACAAAACATGTTTAACCACAACCAAATACAACAGTAAAATCCTGATTTTGCATTAACACATGAGGAATAATAATATCATGATAATAATATTAAAATGTTTTTCTTTCTGCTTTGAATACTTTTACTTTCCTTTACATTTTGCTGATTATACTTCCATAATTTTACTTAAGTGACATTATCAATACTTTATTTTGTTACTTGTAACAGAGTATTTGTCCAGCAAATTATTAGTACTTTTACTTTAGTAAATTATCTGAAAAAGTCATCCACCACTTACATCATTTGAAAGTACTATTTGAACACATTGCATATTTTAGACTAATGCTGATGCTCATTAATTTATGAACACTCAAATAGTCTGTTTATTGCTTGGCTGTGGTACATATATGTGCGTGTATTGTTATAATACTACATTTCTAATATATATATATATATATATATATATATATATATATATATATATATACAAAAGTTGAGGTAGGGGCCTCAAAGTCCTCACTGAAACTATGCCTGTACCAAGGCTGTGCCCATGAACACCTAAAATTGCAACTTTTTGAACGACTAAACCAAATATGTTGTTGGAAAGGGCTCGACCTGGAGAGTGACATATGTCAGTCTGAAGGTTGTAAATTGCTCCTGCTTTTAAATATTGACCTCTGAACCTTGACCTTGTTGCATGTTGGAAAGCTTGTAATTCAGGAACCGAAGGACCTACAGACATGAAACCAACTGTTATAGATAGCTCTTGACTTCAGCTATATGACTATACCCAAATGAATAGACTCACCAAGAGGGGTGCTGTCAAAAATGGTCAAACTTGATTTTCACCTATTGTCCAGTAAGGTATTTAAAATTGTATTACAGAAATGGGATTCCCATCCCCTTTAACCCATCAGTGGACTCTTACATCACTATTTACAAAATTCAATTTCAGTATATCGGGTCATCTATTTTTAAACTACAATTCCCTCTAGCCGCGCCATGCCACTTTATACTAATTAGTACCATATTTGTAGTTCTTCTGGTTTCCAAAATAGGGTTTTCATACACATATCAGGAGAATTAATTAATGTTTATCTGCAGCCGAAGCATATATTACACTGACTTTATGTGGTTTATTTGAAAAAAGCAAACAGGCGGTGATTTCTTAAGGTGATTTTAGCAAGTAGGTGTGTGTGTGTGTGTGTGTGTGTGTGTACACGCGTGTGTGTGTGTACACGCGTTTCAGGATTATATTTCACTACAGGTGGGAGTTACGTAACGTTGCTCCTTAATTGTAATAAGCTAAATTTACTTATATATGGCTACAAATTACTCCTAAATGTGTAAATATATATATTTAATTTCCTTTCTCTTTTCCTTTTTGTTATACAGGTATACATTACCTTTATCAAAGTCTCAATAGGCTATTAACTTTGAAATGTCCATATGTTAAGTCTCCTTATGTGATTTATGTTGATATTAAATTATGATTGTGGATTTACTGATTATCAAAAAAGTTTATCTGGAAGTTTTCAACCATCCCCATGATAAAAACAGTCCATAACAAACTAGTTATGTCACAGATTGCAAAACTTTATTTTGTTAGGTATAGCTCAATTATCATATCTTAAACTCTATTTTGATATGAATAACTTAAATGGCAAATGAACAACAAATGTAGTAGAACACTTGTAAGATTATCTCAATTCCATTATTTGAAGTTTGTATGTATGTGTAGTTGCATGTATAGTCCCATTTGTGAAATGCACATTTTCATTACCATCAAAAATTTAAATTGTTATTTTACATTGTCAACACATAATCAGCTTCAAGGTGATTAACTGCTACACAGTCCAAACAGAATGTTATGCAAATTAGGATATGGTATGATTTCCGTAAATTACGGTAATTTAGCACAAGAGGTTGAAAGATTACTCATAACAATTAAGGCATTTTGAAGCCTGTGAAAAAAAAATGTGAAGTTGCTCATTTGTTGGTTATTTAATATGAAATTTGAAATGAAACTGTGTCCTCTTCAATATTGGGCTATGTCCCCAATAAAGCACTCCAACTGTGTAGGTCATTGGTGGAATAAACATTTTGGTAGTTGTGAAAGGCTCAGTTGTTTCCCATAATTTAGCTTGTCTGAGTCAAAATATGATCAACTGTAACTTTTCCATGGTCTGTAGACCACAAAACAATCCATAAAGGGGTCATTCAAGTTTAAGAAATGTTAAGTCTGTTGACTGTTGCACTTCATTGTATCAATACAGATAAAAGTATAAAAACCATGAAGAATATTAAAGACAAACATTTATTTCAGTTTTTATTAGAAATTTCTTAACTGATGCAACATGACAATTTTATGGAACAATACAAGTGGACAACAACAAAAAAATATGTAAAGAAAATACACTTAACAAGAACAAGGAAAAAATGCATGTTTGCAATATATGTTGAATATTTGCAGGCTAGCTCCATGGGATGGGAATCACGCTGGCTGCCAGGATGGAGGCCAGGTCTTTCCACTGAGAAAAACATAAATAAATAAAGAGAGGGAAGTTGAAGGAGAATTAGTAAGTATAATAGACATTGAATTGATTGTCATGATTGTAACATTCAATGTTTTACAATACTTTGCAGAGTAGTGCAGTGCATCAAGAATCTGTTTTTCCAGAGTGGGGACGAGGCAATATAACTATGTAACTGTTAACCTAGTCTTGCATAGCCAGACCTATCTCCACACTAGAGCTGTGCAGAGCTGTGAGTTGGAGGAAGGTCTTGCTGAACCCATTATAATTCTGGTGTATCTGCTTTCCATGTGCGTAAGATTACTTTTAAACAAGATATAAAACATCACGGTCATTACGGACATTAGGGTATGTCAGTGTTACAGTAACTGTTGCTCATGGAAAAATAAACATAATTATATAATTGTGTAAAACAATGTAGATAGGCACAATACAGCTTAAAATGTCAAAATGTTGTGGAAAAATAAAACAATAATAGTGAATTTCACTTTTGCTTTCATATGGCTGTGGATGCACAGTACAACATAGCAGTATCCTCACAATTGTAAACAGCATACAAAAACTGTTTGCATTACCATTTTTCTTTAATAATCTCTACCCAAGACAATGGTTTGTCAACAATACCCATCATTGAAAATAGTACATTACATTACATTTACTAATTTAGGTGACTCTTATCCAAAGCGACTTACAATTGCTGTTTAAGTCAAAGGTTGCAGGCCTCTGGAGCAACTAGGGGTTAAGTGTCTTGCTCAGGGACACATTTGCGTGCCTGCTCTCTGCCTGTAACGATTCCCTGGGGGCTGTTCCATAAACCAAGATTAGAGTATAAGCCAGGCTTATTTCGGTTAGTCAGGCTTATTTTTGGTAGATTCGGTTTCATAAATCAAACTTAAAAAAGTTCAAACTCAGTTACCCCGGCAACTTATGCTGGCAAATTAACCTGGTCCGGGGCAGGCTAACTGTCAGGCTAAGTCTGAGTTCAGGATTAACGCGCATACCATTTATACTCACCTGCTGGGATTTCGATGTCATTTTATTTTACTTAACCACTATTAATAAAATTTGTTTTTTAAATAAATAAATAAATCAGGAAATGTACTTACTAATAAATGTAAGAAATTATAAGGTATAAATACACTAAGAAATGTTCAAAACTTGTGTGTTTAATTGGTGAGTTTGGTTAATGAGTTTGGTAATTAATTAAAAGTATATAAATAGGGAGCTGAACTAGTTTCCAAACTTAACCATGGCGTGTCCTTTCATAGATGAGGTGGTGGATGAGGGAGCTATAGTCTTGCGGAGGGCATTTCAAAGAGAGAGAACTTTCAGAGACAGGTCAGACCCATTGGCTTTTAATGACAGCTACCTGTATGAGCGATATAGGTTCTCAAGAGATGGCATTGCATATATTTGTAGATTACTAAGCCCACACATTGCAAATAATACACGCCGCAACAGAGCTCACAGTCCCACAGACGGTGTGCATTGCACTTCGCTTTTTTGCCAGTGGAACATTTTTGTACACAGTTGGAGATGCAGAGAATATCAGCAAAGCATCAGTTTGCCACTCTGTACGAACTGTGTACCTTTCTTTAAAAAGACTACTCAATGTGTTCATCACATTCCTGGCCACAAAGCTATTCGTACCATTAAACATGCCTTTTATGGAATAGCTGGTAAGTTCAAATAACTATAAAACTTGGAAATATTTCTTGACTGTTGATTTTACATGGGACATATTTAAAACAAACAAATAATTTTCCTAGGTTTCCCAAATGTTATCGGTGCATTGGACTGCACCCATGTGCGTATTAAGTGTCCGTCTGGTCCACATGAAGTGGACTTTGTGAATAGGAAATCAGTACACAGCATCAATGTACAGGTACGGTCCCACTGAGATGATATTGAAGGCTATGCTCTAGCACTGAGTGTTCTGTACTAAGCTGGGCACCAGTGTTTAGTTCATTGCAATTAAAATGTAGTGACCTACAGGTTTAATTTATTTTAGATGATTAGTGATGCAGATTGCATCATCACAAATGTAGAGGCCAAATGGCCAGGCTCTGTGCATGACTCCAGAATCTTTAGAGCCTCATCTCTCTACCAGCAACTAGCAAGAGGTATGCTAGTAATCACTTAAATCGCAAAAAGTCTTAAAAAAAGAAGAAAAAAAAACTACATTATATATCTATATTCATTCATTCATTCTGTCTATGCAGGAGAATTCTCAGGAGTTTTGCTGGGAGACAAGGGATACCCATGCCTGCCTTACCTCTTGACTCCCCATCAGGAGCCCCAGACAGAGGCACAGCACCGCTACAGCATTGCCCATGCACGCACAAGAGGTTGTATAGAGATGGCATTTGGGCTGATAAAGTCAAGGTTTCAGTGCCTGAAGCACCTCAGAGTGACTCCACCTAGGGCATGTGACATTGTAGTTGCTTGTGTAGTGCTCCATAACATTGCTTGTCTGAGGAGAGAGAGGCAACCAAGGATTGTTGAAGAGGAAGACTGGGGCAATGAAGCAGTATTGGAAGAAAACGAAACAGGCAGACTTATACGAGACACATATGCAAATAATTATTTTGCTTACTATGGTCTAAACCATGTGTAGCCTTTAAAATTTTCCACTGGCCCCTCAACTTTCTCCTTAGTTGAACAAACACACAGAAGTCAGAAGTATTTAATGTGATTTGTCTTTATTCAGAGTGAATCTGCCTGTTAGGGGTGAAAACACACAAATAAATGTTGTGGAAAGTGATCAAAAAGGTAATGTTTTTTTTTCTTTTCCTTTTTTAAAAAATGGTAGTTCTACTTGCATTTTTCTGTAGCTGTTGAATTTCCAGCTCCAACTTCCTCATCTTCAGTTTTTTATACTGGATGTCGATATCAATCGCTTCCATTTGTTTAAGGAGGTAGCGTTTATACACTCCTTTTATGTTTTCTGGGTTTTGTAGCAACATAGATTTAAGTTATTTCATTGAATACTCTTGTCACATTGTTTTCATTTCTTAATACTCCCTTTGTCACATGTGGTCCCAGACTGAGAGGGCTCTAGAACAGTGTCAGCATCCTGAAAACACATTATGATCATTTTATCACACAAGTACACTTTTTAATATTCAATACAGTATAGCATGGAACCTGTGAGTACCTCAGGCCTCCTTGAACATACAGACACAGTCTCCTCATCCTCCTCAACTGATGGGCCTTCTCCCTGTGACCACTGATTAAACTCAGTTAAACTCATTAGCTTACATGACTGATTTAAAAGGTCTCATACTCACAGGCAACATGATGTCTGGTGGATCCATAATGCATACAGAATCTTGATAGAAAAAATATATTTTTTTTTACCAAAATGCACCATTACAGTAGCACAAGTACCTCTACGTGACACTACTGCTATAATAAGGAATAATGATAAGAAGGAATAATGATAATAAAACACACACACCTTTTATATACTCACTCCTTATACTACGTGATATCATTAGATGATGTCCCCCCCCCCTCTATTCCCTCAAGGACGGGCCTCCCTTTATTAATTTCCAAAGCCAGCTCCTCTGCAGGAGTGAAGCTGGCTGGTGGTGGCCCTCCCCAGTGCCAGCAACTTCAGTCTTCTTTTTGGTCGCTGCAATTAAAAAAATTTTTTTTAAAAAAAACCTGAATAGTTGTAACTTAAAGCTGGCATTGATTACATACCATTAGATTTACTTACCATTCTGAACTATATTTTTATATTTTATTTTCACCTGTTGCCAGGTTCTTTTTCCTTCACTTAAGTTGCTGCTGCGTGAAAGCAATTAACGTTACTGTTATTCACACACAAACTTTGCAATTTATTGTGACACACATTCAATGTTGATAAAGTATTTTAAATAGTTTACACCGCTACTTACGCATTGAGACGATCAGCAATTTCCTGCCAACCTTTCTCTCTTGCTTTATTTATTGCCACTGTATTGCCTTTTTTGGTGATGACATCTTTAAATTCTTCATATGTTTTCAATAGCAAACGCTGTTCTATTGCCGTGAACATCGCTGCTCTATCTTTTCCTTTTGTTGCCATGGTAGCCCACAGTAAATCGATTGACCCATGCTCGACTTTTCAGGACTTTTAAACAATGGCGTGCACGCGCAATTATCTAGACTATTTAAACCTGACTCAAATTAGTAAGATCACATGATCCTCAACTTACTGTTATGGAACCAATTTAAGCGCGGATGTTTAGCTCGGCTCATTCAAGTCAGGTTTTGGACTTTAATCCCCGCTTTTCTAAGCGGCTTTTATGGAACAGCCCCCTGGTCTTGTCTTGTTCTCTGTTGTCTTTTGTTTTGTACATGTGTTTTAATTAGTCTTGTTCACTGGTGCTGTTATATTAAAGTTTGGTTTAGTTCCTGTGTTATGTCACTGTCTTGTTGAAATGTATTTCTTCCTTGTTCACTGTGGTCCTTTGTTTTCATGCTTTCTAGTTTAGTTCCTGTTTCCTGTTGGGTGTTGTAGTTTTAGTTTTGATTGGTTTCTCCCCTGCTTACTACAATCCCCACAATCCACCTGCCCTCAGCCATTTGCCATGTTTATTGTTTTCACCTGTTTTCAATTGTTTGTCATTGGTTTTGTTAAGTGTCTTGTTACCCTGTTTCAGAGTTCTGTTTGTTCATTGGTCCTTGTCACCCTAGTCTTTGTATTTAAGCCTTGTGTATCTGTTCAGTCATTGTTGGTCATTGTATGAATGTCACCATTGTATGTTGTATGCTCTTTGCCTTGCCCCCCTGTGGAAGTACCTAGCCCTGTTTGTATTCCTTTTTTCCCCATTGTGGATGCTTTGTTTCGTTCCTGGGGCCTGTACCATGATGGTAGTTGAACAAACTCTGGGTTGCAGAATTGGTTTAGAGTTGACAAAACCAAACCGATGCAATCAGGCTTTATTGGTACCATGAAGCAGCTCATCAACTTTCTTTGTCAACTCAGGCTTTGATCCTTAAGCTATGATTACTCCACATGTGCGTGCACATAAAAGAGTGACGTCGGCGCCGAACAACCAATCACGTTCGAAATGGATAGAGAGCACGAGCTATATATTATTCTGCGGAGGAGCAAGAGATTATTATTCAGAAATACAAAGAATATATAAATGTGTTTCAAGCACGCAGTAACACCGTCTCTGCTGCCAAAGCAAGAGGAAGATGCTGATTGCGTTAATGCGTAAATTAAACAAATACATTATATAGGTAGGCCTAATTAATGTAAAATGATGTATATAATCATATTAAAATGTTTTAAATAAAATTTAAATGTGTGTAGGCTATTCATGTTAATATATAAAACATTTGTGTGTGTGTGTGTAAAATGTGAATGTATTTGCATGACATCCTAAGAAAGATTTCATCACACATTTTATCAAACACACTTGTTTGCAGCGAACAGAAAAAAATGTGAAATACGTTAAACTGGGGGAGGGCCACCTTGCGAATGGTTTAACAAACTGTGTTTTTTCCCTAGATTCTCTGCATCACCGACCACATACAAGTATGTTCCACTTGCAAAAAAACGCATTACAGACCATTTGCGGTACAGTAAGTGCATATCTTCGACGGGTCACATTTGTTACGTGGGATAAGACATTCCTTCTGTGGAAAATCTGTATCTTTCATACAAGTAAGTATCAGGAAAGTCAAGGGGATTCAATAAAAACTATTTCTCTATGAAGTGCTCGTCTAACAACTTGCGCTGAGATGTCCACAGGATTTGCCAGAGAACAGAAGTTGGGAATTAGTTACGTCATAAATATGTTTCTTTGCTCACAGCTGATTGGTCAAACTTCAGTCTGAGATCTTGAATCCAGAACATAACCTGCCCCGGAGCAGGTTGGCCGTGCAGCGTAAGATACCATGGCAACGTAACACCGATTAAAGCCGAGCTACTTTCATGGTACCTAAAACCCAGGGTTGGCGCAAACTAAACTGGAACATGGCTGGCTAGCCACCTAAACCGCCTTCATGGTACAGGCCCCTGGTGTTTTTCCCTGTTTATTTATTAAATAGTGCTGCACCTAGATCCTCACTCCTCGTCTGCCTCTGCCTTGACCCCCTATTCGTAACACTGCCAGTACAGAGAGATCCAAGAGACCAATCATAAAATGCATTAATCATGCATAACCAAAAGCTATTTAACATACCACATTGTGCAGGGCTGCCAGTCATAAAGATGTTCTGTCCTCCCCTGTGGCAGGAAGACAAAGACATTGTATTATTGTATGTTATTTATATGTTGTACTTTAACAAGAAGTGAAAATATATTCATTGTTGACATAATTTGACATTGGTGGTGGTTGAGGAGATTCCTCCCAAGTAAAGTGCTTTGAGGACCCAGAAAAAGTGTTATATAAATGTAATGAATTATTATTAATTATTACTATAGTTTATATACTGCTTATTTTGAATCATAGTCATCAAATAAGATCCATGACTGACACTTCAAGCGAAAGGTATTTACAGGATGCCTACATATTCAGCTCAATGATGTGACATAGACAACAGCATTTTATCAAGGTTACATTAAGTAATTGCAAAACAAGTTATACAACAGTTTTAGAATGTCATCAAGAGTTTTTTTTTATTTATTTATTTTTAGGGTGAAGGGGGTGGGTGTCTTTAGGTGTAATGTTTGTTTTTGGATAAATAATAAAAGTGATAAAATCATTGTTTATATAATCACATATTTGTAGCTGCATTTTAAGTAAAAAGTGTACTTGGTTAAGGTTTTAAAAAGACAATTCCAGTAGCATTATTTAACTGAATTGAGAGAAAACACTGTCATCCAGTTAGTTATTGTCCTACCTTTCTGTTCCTTGTCTTTATTATTTTACGGACTGGGAACATTTCAAGGCGATTGTGAGGGCAATCTGTAATTGTAAGGAATATATTATTTGCACCAATGTCCACAATATGTGTAGTACTTCTTGTGCAGGAATCAATTTACAATGAACACATTTATGCATTTTCTCCAATATTTGTCATCAGCACATTTAGCTCCTCCTATTGAGATCTGATAACCACAGGAGTATCAAAGGCTGCACATGGTTCTATTCAAAATCTTTGTTTCTTTGCCATCCCTTCTTTATGTTGTGTCTCCTAATGGACTAGTTACATTTTACATTGCTTTCCACAGAGCAGATATCTTTTACACTGGTACTCTTTACACATGGACTTTAACTTTGCAGCTCTCTAATTCAATGAAGCAGGGATGTGTAGAAAACCATCAATTCAATCATTATTTATAGAAAAAATAATAAAATAATATAGCATCTAGTATTATAGCATACAGTATAATCACAATCCTGAATCAGATCCATAATAAATCAATAATGTTTAGAGGGTTTACAAAAATCACATTAACTTCATGACGATTATGCAGGGGTAAAATGCCTGTACAATACATGCAGTGCATAGACTAAAACACATCTTTAATTTTTTGTGCTCTTTTTCGTTGCTGTGGACCCTGCAGTGGTGGCTGCACAGCTGCGACCACGTGTGCTGGTTCCTGGATGGGTGGAGCTGGGTGTGGTGGTGTGTGGCTGGAAAGAGTCACGTGTGCTGGTTCCTGGATGGGTGTAGTTGGGTGTGGTGGTGTGTGGCTAGAAAGAGTCACGTGTGCTGGTTCATGGATGGGTGGAGCAGGGTGTGGTGGTGTGTAGATGGATGGAGCAGGTTGTGGTGATGTGTGGTAGGAAGGAGACAGGTGTGGTGACGTGCAGACAGATGTAGTCTGGGTTGCTGGTGTGTCAATTGATGGAGCCTGGTTTTGTGATGGTTTGGCTGGTGCTTCCTGTTGTGGTGACTGGATATGGGTGGTAGGGGTTAAGTCACACGGCACCAAATCTAGCATGAAGTTCTCCTCTTCTTGAGGCAGCTGGTCAGGGTTGAGTCTTGTCCAACCTATAAATGGACATGGAACACACAAATATAATATATAAAATGCAATTAGGCCAAAGTGAAAATAAATGCAACCCCAAATCCCCCTAGACCGTAAAAAAAGATGGATGTAGTGAATGTTTTTTTACCCACAGAATTCTGAAAGGCAGGGTGCAGAGTCAGAAAGAATTGATAATGTGTTGCGTATGTGTTCTTTCAACAGCTGTTAAGTATCGCCATTATTGTGTCACAGTCTAAGATGCAAAGAACATTTTTATCCATTGTAAACTTTGTGCGACCAGCAAAAGGTTTACAACCGCTAACATTTCTAAATCCAATTAATTGAAGCACAGCCATGACCAGCGCTGATCGTTATGATGCTACTGCCAGTGATGCATGCACTCGTCAGGAGATTGCCATTAAAAGCAAAGTTCAATCTTCTGTAAAATCATTGAATAATCCTCTTATATATACACAAATTTTGTTCAAAAATCGGGGTTGACTTGCTTTATTTGTTATTTCAGCCAGTGATGTTAGGAAACGTTATATGATTTGAAAAAAAAAAACTTTGTCCATGCTGCTCTTATCAAATGCAATATGCTATTACATGCAGAGAGATCAGCGATTGAGCGAGCTCCAAAGCGATTAAAGAGAGTGAGCAGTGTTAGTAAGAACAAAGCAGTGAATCAGAGAAATAAAGGTCTTCTGATTGTTTCACTTCGGTTACATTCTACAGCACAAATAAACATGACCCCACATCCACAGAACCCTGTTGGAAGGAGCCATCACCCTTTAATATATGTCTGCTATAAGTGTGTGTGTAGCTCAGACACACAGGCCTGCATGACAGAGACAGAACACAGAGGAGTAATGTAACCTGGTTGCTATGTCACTAGCAGAGTCAGAGTCCTTGATTTTATTTTTCTGAGAAACCACAGGAAGTCCTGTTTACCATTTGTGCTAGCTTCCCAGGTGAGTGTTTAGGTCAGTCAAACAAATGCAGCCTCTATGCAGGAATAACCCTGCTGCATCAATTTACATTATCCAAGTACTGACATTTTTATTGATTGGATTTAGCTGGAGGTCACTATTTTAGCTTTAGCACACTTCCAGTATCCTGCTTTGCTTGTCATCTGGCTGAAATGCAAACTATGACTACATAAGTCTGCTGGTGGTCTTGTGCTAAAGCTTCCAGTATATTTGATTTGACAGTGAGTGTGACTCATTAAAAAGTTCAGCCTCAACGGCGCTCCCACTTTAGCTGCGGATTTCAAAAGTTACAATAACTTAAAACTACCAAGGAGATAAAGTGAGGTATTTTAAAGCACAGGTGACCCCTGCCATCATCCCAAAGCAATTTTTCTTCATGTTTTCCACAATACTAGCTCTTTAAAATGACTCTAGGTTGCAGCTAGGCTACAGCCAGATCAGAATTTCTAGTCTTTGCTGTTTGGAAATGTACAGGACAACACCAAAAATTGTACAACGAAGAGTGAATATATGCATGCGTATGCATTTCAAGGTTAAATAAATGCAATCTCACCTCCAACCATCAATTTGAAGATGGTATCCATGTTGTCAAGGCATGTCTTAGCAGATGTGCTAAGGTGGGCATGCATTGGCAGCATTTGTTTAGTTTGGCACTTCCCTGTCACCACCTTAGGAGGATGTGCAATCAGTAGTAGGGGCTTCATGCCAAGGGCATACAACTTCTCAAGCTGGAACAGAGAGGTAAAGAGATCAATATATAGGTATATACACAAAACTGTAGTTTAAAGCTGAATTTGTCCTCAAGCTTGATCAGAAATTACTTCAAAGCTAGAAAACATCTACAAACAATCAAACAATGATTTTTACATAATTTTTGGATAGATAAATGTGAGGATTTGTATTAGTTTCAACTCCCTAGACACAATAGTTTGGGGGGGGGAAAGTAAACATTTATTATATTATTTATAGTGTGGATGTGAGGCAATATATTATACCAGTTAGCCTAATTTATTTGCTTATGTCAAAATAATCAAACAGTTTTGGTAAATGAGATGATTGGAAAACTACATACCAGAATGGCAGCATCATCAAGAACGTGGGACTTTATGTTATTTTTTTTCATGGATGACAACCACTGCTTCTGCTGACGTTGAAATTTGGAGTCTTAGGTGTTGGGGTTGTGGATGTTTGCAGAATAAACAAATTTTAAGTCTGCGGTATATTTTTTCCCCGCAGTTTGGGCAGGTCTTTTTTTGTGACCCTCCAGGCATTTCTGAACAGAAATAACTGGGAGTGAGAGAGATAAGATTGAAAGAGTGATTAAAAGAGAGACAATAACAGAAAGAGTGATCGAAAGAGACAAGTGAGACAGAGAGAGAGAGAAACAGACGAGAGAGAGAGAAAGAGAGAGCAGGCGGGTGATCGAAAGAGACAAGTGAGAAAGAGAGTGGCTCTTAAAAGTGCCGTTGTTTTGATTTGTGTGTGTATGTGTGTGTGTGTGTTTGTGTTGGTGGAGTCAAAGTGTTGCAATAATGCTGTAAAACAGGAAAAAGCAAAAGATTATTACAATAGCCTTTGTAGTAAATGGGCATGTCTTAATTGTTAGGACAGAGTAATTTAAATTATTAATTAAATATTGATCAATCACAACAACTACATACAATATAAATCAATCCTTACTGTACAAATATCAGATTTGTACCACATCCACTTGACAAGAGCAAGTACCTACACAAATCTATTTTTAATTAGGCATTTATTATTTTTATTTATGTTCAGTAACAATTACACTCTTATCTCATGATGATTTCAGTGTCTTCTAAAATGGCAAAGTCTTACAAAAGTATGGCACCATAGTGTTACAGGATATTCTATCTATAAGTTAGTGGAGGGTCGTCTCTATATTTAATTCTGCATTAATTATGTCAGCAGGTATGAACGGTCATTGACATTGAGACGCACTGAGCAGTCAAATCCTCTGGAAAGACTCCAGTCCACTTTTTTATTCTAGTTCATCCCTGATTGCGGTCATTCTACGTCTGACATTTACTTTGCACTTTGAATAAAACTTTAACCACTTTGTTTAATTGTTGTCTTCACAACACATGGGCAAATACATGAGTTTAAACTGATTTTGGTAGCTGGCAGTGCCACAATCCAACTGTGCCAGGGACAGCTGTCATTTGGCTGTCTAGCTAACTACTTTGCAGGGTAACATAACCGTGTAAATGATAATGCAACACTAACAAATTTAACCTAATCTCCAGGGATGAAACGCTACACAGATAGGGCTACAACTAAAGAAATAACAGCAAAGGTTTTGCGTGCTTCTTAACAAACAAACACACATTGGGTTGAGATGCTTACTGTAGTCAGGTGGCGGGTGAAATGAGCGGTAAACGCATACAGTGACATGGGTAAGATGCGTGCGTAACGTGACGTACCGTTGTAGTGATAACGAGTGAAAGTCTTCTGATTCAAAACAATAATTATTAATAATATTCGCTGCTACGACATAAAAAAGTAATAACTAATTCACTATAATACAAGGACGTTTCGTAAACTATAAAACATCATTTACGAGCGCGCGTAACGTGAGGTTTCGTTGCCGTGGTAACGACTGAAAGTCTTCTGATTCAAAATAATAATTATTAATAATATTCACTGCTATGACAGAAAAAAGTCGTTACTAATTCACTATAATAAATGATAAAAGAAGGACGTTTCGTGAAAAACATCATTTACGGGCGCGCGTAACGTGACGTTTTGTTGCCGTGGTAACGACTGAAAGTCTTCTGATTCAAAATAATTAATAATAATTAATAATATTCACTACTATGACAGAAAAAAGTCGTAACTAATTCACTATAATAAATGATAAAAGAAGGACGTTTCGTAAACTACTAAACATCATTTACGGACGCGCGCGTAACGTGACGTTTTGTTGCTGTGGTAACGACTTAAAGTCTTCTAATTCAAAATAATAATTATTAATAATATTCGCTGCTATGACAGAAAAAAATCAGAACTAATACACTATAATAAATGATAAAAGGAGGACGTTTCGTAAACTAGAAATCAACATTTACCGCCGCCAAATGTGTGACGTTATTGAACCAGGGAATCCGTGTGTCCACCACGACAAATGAGCCCCATTGACTTTATATGGGTGTTGTTTTCGTGATACCGACACGTAATTTTACACACTTACGTGACACCATCACGTAAATCGAGGTTAAGTGCTCGTGTTCATTTCACGTATTTCTGTGAGATCAGGTTGTTAAAATCTTAAAGATTTAGAAGATATAAGGTCTCAGATTTTTGGCACTGAATGCATGCTGTATAATTGCTTAAATGCATTTGTCAGTGTCAAACAGATTTCACCTGTTTGAACTCAGCCACAAGCTCACACCTCAGGTGAGCAGTCTGTATGTTCAGAAAGCAAACAGAACAGACTGTCCGCTTGATCTTGGAGAGAGAAAAAATATATACTTTTTGAACAATCCATTTTGCATTGTCACAGTGCATGGGATATATATAAATGTATACTTTAAAAAAGACACATTGTTAGTAAATTAAGATTATAAGAGCCTCAAAGACTTCACTTTGTAAAGTGCAGTTCTCTGTGCTGATGGCTTGTCCTGCATGCTGCAGATGATTGACTCCAAAGAAGCCTGAATAGATTTTGATCTGTGGGACTGAACCAAGATGGGGAAAATGAGGGCAATGAGGGTTAAGTAATATTAATGTTGTAGATTTATTTCCTGCGCTATATTATTAGTGAAGCTGTACCCTTAATTTGATTGAAACAAGTCTTAATTAAAACACAATTACAGTCATTTGAAACCAGGCAGGATTGATGTTAAGTGATGATTAAATCAATGTTGGGTGATGATCAGAAGATCTACAAGACTAATTTTAGATCAGTGCAAAAGGGGTATATCACAGTGTCAGTGCTGCACATGTTGTACGTTATAACACTGTCCCGATCATAAACAACATCATTACGTAGTTGCTTTATGTACTACTACTATTATGACAAAAAAGGGTGCCTTTTATCCATAGGCGGAAATTGCGGGGTGGATGTCAGGACCATCTGAGGGTTGTCCCCCCCTAAAATATCATTAAAATATGTGTATTGTAAATAATATTATGATATATTCTTAAAATAATTGTTTACGAAATAAAATAATACAAATGCAAACGGGGCAACAACAAAAAAAACCTTGGTGTCCCCTTCAAAAATTGCTCTTGAGAATTGTTATGTTTATTGTCCCCCCCAACATTTTGTTGAAATTTTCACCCCTGCTTTTATCAATATATGATTCACAAAATCCTCCCCAAACCTTTGTTGGCATGGCCGAGAAGAGATGCTCCATCATTACGACATCAGCATTCATTGTCCACAGCATCTTGGATGCTTGGATGCTTGTACTTCTTGGTAATAGAAACTCACATAATCTGCAGCTCATATAACATTTAAGAAATTTGACAGATACTGATAAAGTTATCTAAGTGATGGCTGGATTTTTTGCACCTGAGCTCTAGCATTTTGACTTGATTACATTTTAGAACTTTTAAACTATAAAATCGACAGAAAGTTGCAGGAATGATTAACAGCAGTCAAAAACCATGAGGTCAGATAGCACACACTTTGTTTATTACCTGTATAAAACACCAATTTCAAGAGTCCCCGTGGCCACCAAGCCAGCAATAATCCCCACAGCAATCGAGATCTTTCCCTTTCCCGAGATCTTTTCCCGAGATCTTTTTTGTGAAAAACACACACATTTCTCAACTGCTGGTTTGAGGTGCGATTAGCATTCTCTTGGTGTCAATATCCAACTTCGTCCATTTATAGAAGTATGATCAAGCAAACTAGAAGTCACCAGGGGTAATCCTGGAATGCAATATGAAACATACAGGTCACCTGTTCAGCATTCTGATAAAAAGATTATACCTGGTTGCATAGCTCTATCCTGACTTTATTACTTCTAAATGTTGCCTTAGGGAGATTCAGACTGTGAAATGCTGAGAAATCGATATTTTTGTTGAGATGGAGATACTGGTCTTGCAGGCTTTTGTACATTATTCAAGATTGTCTTTTCTTTCTTCACTTTTTTAATAAAAGGTTGGGTATGGGGCAATGCCAAAAGATGAAATTCACACAAATACAAATAGAGAGGCACACACACCCATGAGAAAGATAATAGTACAAGGGGAAAAGAGTGAAGGGGAAAGAGAGAAATGAAGGGTGGGTTGTGGGATATGAACGCAACAGTGCTGTGAGTACCAAAGATGGGATTTTAGTGCCCCCTGCTGGAAACAAATTTATTGAATTATGGTTTTTGACTGACCCCAGAGAAAGTTGCATAAACAAAGTTACAAACTGGAAGCATTATATCTTATACTGGTGGTAATTGCCACATATAAAACCAAAAAAAAATTTTTTGTGGCCATGAAAGCTCAAATACCTAGTTTAATGCAGAGTTCTCCACTATAGCCACAATCTGGAGAGTCTTTCGGAGGATTTGTCCATCCTCCAGGCCAGCTGATTTTAACCCATTTTTACTGCCTATAGACCTTGTCAGCCCCAAAGTAGTTTGCAATGACCTGTGTGGAGAACCCTTGACTCACTTGATAAAGGTAATGTAGAACAGAGCCGTGACAGCTTGCATTGGCTGCACTTTCAATCTTTGTAGGTAGTAGGCCTACTCTTGAGTATATGTTAGTACCTCACCTGAAATTGTTTATCGCTAACCTGGATGCATCTCATCATGTATGCTGACTCACGATCTCCATTTGCATTTAGTTACATCTCCTTGGATACCTGCAGATCAAAAAGTCACAATCAAGCATGAATTATAATGTATTTCTGACTATTTTATTCACAACTGGTAATGCTAGGAATTGCATGTAAGATTAAAGCACAGACCACAAAGCACAGAGAAAGATATCAGCTTACGCTCTGCCAACCTGTTATGGTCCTGTTCCACATTCATCTCATAATATGGGTTCCATTTTTTGCCAAGCATTCGTTTAATGCCTGGGCATAGAGCCAGACACTGTCATGGCCGCTAGCATTGACACCTGGTTAAGCAAAGCAATCTCATAAACACATTTTATAATTCTTCACAGTGACAATCCATTATTACACTAATGTTTTACTAATTCCTTTGTAATCAGTTTAGACCCAACAAACCAACCTGGACTGGGGCCTGGGTAGCTCCGCGAGTAAAGATGCTGACTACCACACCTGGAATCATGAGTTAGCATGCAGGGTATGCTGAGTGACTCCAGCCAGATATCCTAAGCAATCAAATTGGCCCCAGTTGCTAGGGAGGGTTGAGTAACATAGGGTAGCCTACTTGTGGTAGCTATAACGTGGTTCTCGCTCTCGGTGGGGTGTGTGGTTAGTTGTGCATGGATGCCTTTGAGAATAGCATGAAGCCTCCACACACGCTACATCTCCCTGGTAATGTGCTCAACAAGCCACGTGATAAGATGTGCGGATTGATGGTCTCAGACGCGGAGCCAACTGAGATTCATCCTCCTTCACCTGGATTGAGGTGAATGACTATGCAATTACGATGACTTAGAGCACATTGGTAATTCGGCATTCCAAATTGGGGAGAAAAGGGGAGAATAAAAAAAAAGAATGAATGTTACTCTATGTAAATTTTAGCAAACTGACTTGTAAGTGCTACTTTCTACATTTCTCTGCAGTTTCCTGGTGAAATTAACACTAGAGGTGCTACAACAACTCTGTGGTTTAATCATTGTCACACAAATCATGAGTAAAAACGTATTTTTCACTCTGTTACTCACCCACCACTATATTATGATATCAAAAAAAATTTTACTTTAGTGCATGATTTGAAAAATGAAACATTTTAAAACTTGTATTACAGACCCACCTACATATACACACTAATGTCTTCAGTTTGCTTGGTAACTCGACTACAACGGTTCAAGTTTAGCCAAAGATGCATGAAAGTCAAAGTGGATTAGAAGCAACACAAAATGATATGGTTGATAGTTAATGTGTGTTTTCTTTTTTTTTCAAATATGCATTTTAAATCGGTTAGGGTTAGGTGTTGGTTAGGGTAAGGATGTCTGTTTTTTAAACTCACTTTTACCTTTTTGGACACTTTTGGTTAGGTTTAGGGTACAGTTTTAGGTTTGGGTGGTATGTTTGCCTATTAAAACCTACATCTTAAATTCACCTTAAAAACCTTGTCTGATTACAACCTCATTTTGCTCAGCTTTGGAACACCCCGCTGGACATTTCACTTGAAAAGTGCAGCCAAATGTGTAATGAAGAACGTATTTTCAGCTTTGAAAATTTTTTGCAGTGCTCACATAAATGTAACGAGACCAGGTTGCAACAAACCAACCTATTCATTAGGGGCATACGTATAGTCAACATCTTTTTTTGATCTTCTGATGTCACTCTCTGAGAACGGCCGGTATAATTGATCACTGGGTTAATACAGAGACAGGGAAAACAACACCTGATAGGCTTGCCTTGCCACTGAGTCAAATTCATAACCTGAAAATTGGAAAATCACGCATTATGAATTACATACTTTGAGATTCTGTCATATCTAATTCATAGAGGTTAGCAATGATGTCGCCTTTGGTTACGTAACACACCTTGTTTCCAGTCAAAATTACCAAACAACTCCTAGCCTGTACAGCTCAAAATAGAAGAAAACAAAATCTCCATTGGTCAGGCCTTTCTTGTGAGCTTCAGTTAGCAAGCTGCGGACCACCTCGCAGTGTGCTGATATCACAATTACCATACAGGGAAAAGTACAGAGAAAGGCTAATGTATTTCATTGTTTGCATCCGTGCAGGGATAATAAGAACAAAATCATATTTTTCAGAACCACTCTGGCAACAACCTGATACAACAAAGTGCAAGAACAGTTGACCTTACTATGTGAAACTTGAGCTATCACCGTTAAGACCCAGGACCTTGTCGTCTGCAAAGACCCTTGGGAGAGAGAACTATGGATCTCTATACACTCACCTAAAGGATTATTAGGAACACCTGTTCAATTTCTCATTAATGCAATTATCTAATCAACCAATCACATGGCAGTTGCTTCAATGCATTTAGGGGTTTGGTCCTGGTCAAGACAATCTCCTGAACTCCAAACTGAATGTCAGAATGGGAAAGAAAGGTGATTTAAGCCATTTTGAGCGTGGCATGGTTGTTGGTGCCAGACGGGCTGGTCTGAGTATTTCACAATCTGCTCAGTTACTGGGATTTTCACGCACAACCATTTCTAGGGTTTACAAAGAATGGTGTGAAAAGGAAAAACATCCAGTATGCGGCAGTCCTGTGGGCTGAAAATGCCTTGTTGATGCTAGAGGTCAGAGGAGAATGGGCCGACTGATTCAAGCTGATAGAAGAGCAACTTTGCCTGAAATAACCACTCGTTACAACCGAGGTATGCAGCAAAGCATTTGTGAAGCCACAACACGCACAACCTTGAGGCGGATGGGCTACAACAGCAGAAGACCCCACCGGGTACCACTCATCTCCACTACAAATAGGAAAAAGAGGCTACAATTTGCAAGAGCTCACCAAATTTGGACAGTTGAAGACTGGAAAAATGTTGCCTGGTCTGATGAGTCTCGATTTCTGTTGAGACATTCAGATGGTATAGTCAGAATTTGGCGTAAACAGAATGAGAACATGGATCCATCATGCCTTGTTACCACTGTGCAGGCTGGTGGTGGTGGTGCAATGGTGTGGGGGATGTTTTCTTGGCACACTTTAGGTCCCTTAGTGCCAATTGGGCATCGTTTAAATGCCACGGCCTACCTGAGCATTGTTTCTGACCATGTCCATCCCTTTATGGCCACCATGTACCCATCCTCTGATGGCTACTTCCAGCAGGATAATGCACCATGTCACAAAGCTCGAATCATTTCAAATTGGTTTCTTGAACATGACAATGTACTAAAATGGCCCCCACAGTCACCAGATCTCAACCCAATAGAGCATCTTTGGGATGTGGTGGAACGGGAGCTTCGTGCCCTGGATGTGCATCCCACAAATCTCTATCAACTGCAAGATGTTATCCTATCAATATGGAACAACATTTCTAAAGAATGCTTTCAGCACCTTGTTGAATCAATGCCACGTAGAATTAAGGCAGTTCTGAAGGCGAAAGGGGGTCAAACACAGTATTAGTATGGTGTTCCTAATAATCCTTTAGGTGAGTGTATATTGGCCACTGCAATGTTATTGTGCTCTGCTTGGTACCTTGGAAGAAAAGGTGGTTTGATTGTGTATATTTGACAGCGGTGCATTGATGACCTTAAAGACCTTGATAAGTAAACCTAATGCAAAAATATTACGAGTAGTATGGTTGTTTGCCATTCCAATCTCGACCAGAGGTTTTCAAGCTTTTTAGGACAGAATCCATTGAAAAAGAAATGTATGCTAACGCCCTTGACATACCATTTAACCTTGTGCGAGCCTGACCTGGGTCGAGCAGGACCAGTTAAATTTGGATCACTCAACAAGTTTGGCAGACAAGGGACAATGTAAATCAGTACATACATTCAGAATTTATAATTAATAATTTTATTTTAACATGGTTAGCAATGATTGGATGATGCTGGTCATTACATTGAATCTGAAATATTTATGCTAATTTGTGATTAGTAAAATGCACTGGTGATCACTAGTTTGTTTGACAATGCAAAGAGAGAACGTTGAGATTGTATTGCCAAATGAGAAAAAAATAAAAATAATTGTACATAAATGTCAAATCAAGTCAAATATTTTTTATATTTAGTTATATTATATATTTTTTTAATTTGTGCTTTTCCCAATATGCATGGTTCCAAATCAGCTTTACAGAACATCAGCTGTAATGTCTGTAATTTCTTAAAAACATGAATAAACAACACTACTAGAAAAATTTGACTTTCTATAGCATGGTATTATTTATAATTTCCCCATCTAAGGACATTTTCTTATCTAAGTCCCCATGTCAAAATAATTATTTTTTATTAATTTTTTTGCATGTTTATTAGGTGCTACTAGTTACAAATCAGAAAGGGAAATGGAAAATGCACACCACAGTCACGCTTAGGTCTCAAGAGGTTAAATAATATATAAATAGATCTTTGCTTACCATTGTACCTTTTTTTTAAATGACACCATGCCAATCCGTGGTTGATTAACTGACACAGCTTGTTGTAAATCATCCTCAACCTTCTCAATTCTCCACCGCTTATGTTTTTTGACATATTGACTTGGTTTGCTTCTTCCCACTTGGATCACTGGTTGCATATTTATTCATCTAACTGGAACAGAAGTGGTCAACGGAGCAACCCCATTGAATCAGTGCTGCTCTAGGCAAATATAGCGAATCAGGTTCTGACACAAATTAGACAGAAGTACAATGCTTATGTAATTAACTTTTAAGAACTTAAGATGTTTTCAAGCAAGCACACTTGTTAAATGGAGACGGAATGCACCAAAAACTGAACTGGAGCCTGCCTGCAGGAAATGGAATGAGGTGATGAACAAACTGCCAATATTTTTGTTGTTCCGGACCATTCCACCCCACTTTAACCCATGACTGTGTCTGTGATATAAAATTTCATCTGTTTGTTTGACAACATTGACTCAACCACGAGTTTGGGGCAGGCCTACCTGTTCAACCAACTGTGGACAAGGGGCATATTCAGAAAGCTGTTTAAAAATAATCTTTTCTCTTGCTGTTCTGTTCGGTGGTGCTAGTGGCACAGAAATTACACACTTCAGCTTTATTATGATACATCAATCCATATATTGTGAACTGTTTGTCATATGTAATTTTTGCTTCACGTGAGTGTATAATTGCCTAAAACTGCAGTAGTGTTTCGTTCATGAACAAATTGTTGTTTTTGAACAAATCATTCTGGTTCAATTTCAATGTTTCCATTGTGTATGAATCGTTGTATTTAAAGAACAAGTTGAATCAATTTCAGTGACTCGCATACCACCTCTGCTGTAAGCATTTTTTGCCATCCTTGAATTTTCACCTGTAAGCCCTTGAATTTGCCACACACCCTTTTTCCAAAACCCTGCACTCTAAAGTCATGTGTGCACACACAGACACACTTGCAGACTGTTGTATTGAAGCAGATGGAAGGGGAAGTGTCCCCCTAAACGGTTCGCCTGAGTGTTTCATGGGAGCAGGATACTATACCAGCACTTATTCAAGCATTTATGTGCAACCCATGTGCACAATGATTGACAGGCAGGAACAAAGGATCTGACCTCGACCGGCACACATTTTATCCCCATTGTTTACCGAGCCAAGGGCTGTTACAGAGACAGGTGTGATATTTAATGCCACCTATTTCAAGGTGGTATCTGATGACGATTTCTGCATGCCATTACTTCCATCATCTTTAATGTGGTGGTGGCATAGTGTTGGTGGCATAGTGGGCTAAAGCACATAACTGTTAATCAGAAGGTTGCAGGTTTGATCCCCACAGCCACCACCATTGTGTCCTTAAGTAAGGCACTTAACTCCATGTTGCTCCGGTAGAATTGTCCCTGTAATAAGGGCAAAGTAAGTCGCTTTGGATAAAAGCGTCTGCCAAATGCATAAATGTAAATGTTTACTCTTATTTGTCTCCACCTATTGATGTAAAAGGTGATTGAACTAATCTTTTGGTGAACAGATTCAAAAGGCTCGACTCACTTTGATTAATCAAAATACCCACCACTCTGAAACACTGTAATCTTGCCCCAAAGTTGTGGGTGAACAAAATGGTTGAATTCACAAATTTGTAAAATAGATGGAGTTATGTACATCATATCAAAAACTGTGTGGATTCCTTTAAAAGCATAGCTCCAAAGAAATTTGCACAATTACAATAGTAATCTGCTCACTTGTAAAGTGACTACTTTGTACAGCTCTGAGTTTCATGGTACACACCTGATCCCCTCAGATGGAATATTCCAGGCTGGTTTGCTATCATGTATAATGCCAATGCGCTGCCAACCAAACTGCTTACAAATCTCCACAAAGAAATCTCTTAGTTTAGTGAAAGGTCCAAACACTCTTGTTAGTGTTAGGTAGAAACAAAGAGTTCCAAGAGAGAGAGATTTATTAAAAAATAAATAAAAATACAAATTATAAGCACTTCAGATTCATATTAATGTTTACATATTTCAACTGACTGTCTTATCTAGAAACTGTTGCTCTGCACATATGGGGCTGATGACAGAGATGTTCCAATAAGATGCTAGTTTAGCAGTCACTGCACAAACCTTAATAAGAATTAGCAAGAGATGACATGCTTTATATTATTCCATTTCCTCCTAAATGAACATTTGATTGTCCTTTGTTATGTGATAATGATATAGTGTGACAAATGAGATGATAACTACTTTTGTAACAACCATTTGATTGTCCTTGATTGCGTTAAAAGTCAATTTTAAGCTTTAATTGTAACTGTGCTCTTGTACAAGACAGATAGATAACTGTATGTGACAGTCCATTGTCTAAATAATGATACGTATAATTAATTATTATTTGCTATTTCTGACACGTTTTAGCTAGCCTGATTTATTTATTATGTATTCTCAACATCAATTGTCTGCAAAATGATGCTTTTGAATGCATGTACATTTGAGCAAGATGGCCTGATGAAAGCACTGAATTTGTGTATGTGATAAAGCACCACAATCTTCCCTGTTCCACGAAGATCATTGCATTCATCCTCTACATAATGGTAGTCTAGTTGATGACCTGACCCAAATCATTCAACAATAGATTTACTGATATTTTGTTCATATCTGATTAAATGTACAGAGCTTCATACAGTGGCCACAAAAAGTGTTTGGACACTTAAGTCACATTAAACTACGTGGATTTAAGATAAGTCTGCCTTAAGTGTCCAAATTCTTTTGGGAGACAATGTAAATATTGTTTATGGTCATCTTCATTGTTTAGTGGGTACAAACATCTCACTCACCTGGCAGGAGGTCCGGACTGCTGTTTATGACACTGATAGCAATGAGAGCTCCAGCCCCAATCTGGCCAACACTGAAAGGAATGGAGGTGTTGGGCAAGGAGATTAGCAGGGTGAAAAAAGGGTGCCCAGACAGAGAGGCACTGTTGCCAGCCACAAGAGAACTGGGGCTCTCCAGAGGAGCTGTTTACTCTATCACATATTAGTAATGTGAAGGTTTTTGAAGCATTTGTAAATCAAACACAATATACAATGCATACAATATGAATGTATTTTGCAGAACTAAATGCACATCACTTGCTGATCAAAAATAATGAGTTGATTCTCAGTGAAATGGTCATACTCGTCACAACTTAAAAAAAAAATGATGCATGTGAGCCGCCGCACGCACACACACACACACACACACACACACACACACACACACACACACACTTTATTTTGTAATTTTTTTAAGCAATAATGTGCCATAGGTAATCACAGCAGTGCTGATTTAGGGTCATATAGCATGATTGCAAGTGTGATATTTCTTATATACAATAGTTCAATGAACAAGTACATTTTGAAAAATTTTGAAATATTTAGTGTGGTCATAAAAACACATTTGTGCATGGAACTACTTTATTACGCGACGGATCAGAATCTGCCGTTGCTGGTTCAAACTAAATGATGCGTCCAAGCTTTGTTAGTAGTTCAAAAATGTATCACGGCTTGTGCTGTTTCGAACAAGTTATTGGATAAACAAGGATGAATGGATATGTGTGTGTGTGTGTGTGTGTGTGTGTGTGTTGAGCAGTGGGGATTTCTTTAAGACTGCAAGGGAAGCTCAGCTTCCCCTATAATGTCAAAAAAATAATGGTCAAATATGTACTATTGTGTAAACAATTTATTGACTAAAAATGCGTTAGAACACGTTCATCTCGAAGACGAGTTCGTTCAGAATCAGCTACATTACATATAGCAGGTCGGCTGACTCGATTTACTTCTCATACATTCCTATAGCGTCAGTGCATTTCCCTGTTGAAGCCGAGGCGTCCATTGACTTCAATGGGGCTGCTCTGAACAGTTTTTTTCAGTGCTCGAAAATAGACGGTCATTGGATAAATGCTGCGATTATGTCCCGCCCACGGACGCTCAGCGTCTCTGGGGGTGAATGAGGAGTGGGCTGGCCCGACTCCGGGCTTCCGCGTGATGATTGGAGGATCTGTCGAAAGACTGCATCTCCTTTTGATTGACAGCGAATCTGTACTATAAGAAGTCACTGAAGCTATTTCGCGCTCAGTCCCATCGCGGATTTCTCAAGTGTAGTCGAAAGACAAACTGCTGCAACCTATTTCTTTATATTTGTCTGGCGAAATTGCTAGTCAATTTGCATAATACATTTCACACAATTATACACCACATTTCTTGTTTCTGTTTTACCAAGTTTAATATATATTTTTTTTTAGAGCGTTCGTTCGTTCGTTCGTCGTTCGTTCGTTCATTCATTCATTCATACAGTAGGCTAGGCTAGCGTCGTACGGGTAAAACTGCGCACGATGGCAGACGGTGCTAATATTGTCGACCTGATTTTGGCGAAGCCATTTGAAAGTCTTCCTTACGAGGAAAAAATTAGAATTAAACAGCAGGGCAGATCAACACCTAAGATTGATTTAGTGCAAAAAATAGGGTAAATAAGTTTATAATGTAGGCCGAAAATGAGCTTCCCCTCTTTGAAAGACCAGCAGCCGCCACTGGTGTTGAGAGAGAGAGAGAGAGAGAGAGAGAGAGAGAGAGAGAGAGAGATGGAGCATGTGCATCACCTGTTGCCACTCCCAAGCAGAGATGCAGTCAGCTTTCTGAAGATCAGCTTTCGTAGTGGAAAAATTGCATCCAAGCAGGGGTATTTCTCCCTATTTTGCGGTAGTCGGGGCGCATGAGTCGATCACTATAGAAACCGTAATGTCCTCCACCATTTTAAACAGCACCTATTGTGTAATTAATCAGTCTGTTGTGTCTCTCAGTTGTGATGAGCCTTAATGCTGATGTTGTTCGATTAAAGCTGTTTAAAGCAATTTCCTAGCTTTAGTAGTAGTAATACAAGCGATAATTAAGATGTAGACATGGATTCAAAGAGTATTGTAGGAGTTCCCATCTATATGCTGGGCACTTATTGGCTGCTTTGCTTTATTATTAAGTCCAAGACATCCAAAAACGTTTTTTTTTTTAAATAAAAATTATAGTTTTGTAATTAAATAAATGAATATGTTGGCACAATTATATTTTTCTCTACAAAACAAATAACAAACATTTAAGCATACACCTTCACATCAAAAGATTTTTAAGATCATGAGAAACATTTCAGTCAAGTGACCCCAAACTTTTGACAGGTTTGGGGAGTAGCGAGAAACGGGAATACGTATTTAAAACAAAATATATGTAACTGTATTCCACACAGTTACAATTTAAATAATTGGTATTTAGAATACAGTTACATTCAAAATGTATTTTGATTACTGAAGAGATTACTTTGCATTTTATTGTCATTTGTTTCATTTAATATTTAGACCTTTCAGATGGAAAACATTTATACACATAAATGATGCAATCCAAAGTGCATTTGAACAGTGGTGAAACACTTTCTTATGATGTGTTACATTCATATAAGCAGACAGAGAAGCAGTCTGAAGTAAGTTTGGAGCAGAAGAAATAGAAATAAACCTTGTGTAAATTGTCAGCTTTACGCTAAGCTAAAATGCCATTTTACATGCACGTTACCAGTCACGATCATATTTTTTTTAATCAAAATTCACGTTGGATCATAATTTCTTTTTTCTAGTAAGATCTTTGATATTAGGGCAAAAATTGCATTCTTGATAATAATTTTTGCATTGTTTTCCTGTAAAAATATCAAAAAAAAAAATCCTTAAAACAGGATCAATTTGATTAATTAATTAATCTTGTTTTAGAAACAACACTGCATAAGATATTTAGGTTTTTCAGAGAATGTATTTTTAACATGTGTATTTTGTCTAACTGCACCGGCAGAGTTTTTATAGTCAAAACAAGTGAAAACATCTACCAGTGCTGACGAAGTAATCCAAAGTGTTTAGAATATGTTGCTGACCTTGAGTAATCTTGCAAAATGTAACCCTCCCAACCCTGTATATATAACCTTATTGGCTTATGAGGTTTAAAATATTTTTAACAATTATGTCTGCTTTTAAAGACAAATACACAGAGATATATTAGCTGTAATAAAAATATGTATTCCAAAGTCTGTAAACAATTTCTCTGAAAGAAAGTGAACCCTATAGATACAGTCTATGTATGAGTTTGCATACTGTGTAATTGTGGCAACAACACTTCATGTACAAAGTTAAAATCTTTTGTACTATGAACACAAAATTAACTTGAAAAGATATTAAATGAACTTACCACTCATTTCAAAAGAGTGAACCCAGCTTCAATTCGGAGACAATTCAAAAGCTTCAAACAAATGAAGAATTAAATCTTGCAACAGAAACTACCTGTACCAGGGTGGGGAAAATATACAGTTACAAATTTTGACCATATGCTTTTGCTCTGAAACCAGCCATCCACAACAGATCTCCCCAGAGTGACTGTAAATCAAGGGTCTCACAATAATAGTACTCTGTATCTCAATCTCTGGTACTCATCTGACATTTGTTTATCTAAGCATGTGAATAAAGATTGGTCTACAGATGTCTATGAGAATTCTTGTCCAAGAGGTCTGGAAACCAACGTTAATGCTTTGACTGATTACTTATCTTTCGGTTTATATGCATCAAGGCCCTGTTGAGTAGTACTTGTAAACATTATATGCCTCTAATATTTAGCCTCATTAAACAATGGCTTATGAAGAAGGGACATTTAAAGGATTACAACCTACAAAATAATATGCTATATATATATAACAGCTATTTCCTGTCCTCATATCTGATTTGATGAGAGACGTTCCATGAGCAGTGATGGTCTAACAACATCAGCACTCCGATGCTTCACTGTGTATGTATCACTCCGATTGTGTTCGTGCTATTCTAAATTAAAGTGTAAGAGCAGTGCATATGTGTTAAGAGTTACTGTATAAGTGTCTCTTCCATGTATTTTTTTATTTTTTTACATTACATATGTTAGCCAGCAGGTGGTGGCAAAAGATTATTTTTGTGTGTAATATGAGCCAGTTGGTGATGTGAAGTGAATCCGTTCACATTGTTTACAAAGAATGGCGCTCCTTGAACGCTCGTATTACAACATTACTAAAGCTAGGAAATAGCTTTAAATGGCTTTATACTGACAACTTCAGCATTAAGGCTCATCACAGCTGAGAGAAACAACAGAGTGATTGATTACAGAACTCAAGGTGCTTAAGTGTTACCTGAGTTCCACATTGGATACATACTGTTTAAAATGGCGGAGGACATTGTGGTTTCTATAGGGAATGACTCTTGCACACTGGCTACCGTGAAATGGAGAGGAATACCCCCTCATGGACGACTATTTTACCACTGAGAATGCTGGACTTCAGAAAGCTGACCACATCACTGCTTGGGTGTGGCAACAGGTGATGCACACGCTCTGTCTCTCTCTCACACACACACACACAAACATTTGTTAGAAACAGCACAAGCTGTGATACTATTTCTGAAGTGACATTTTTTAATTACTAACGGAGGCTTGGTTGCATCATTTGGTTTGAATCAGCAACGGCAGATCCTGATCCGTCGTGTAAGAATGTAGTTCCATGTACAAATGCATTTTTTATTACCGTACTCAGTTTTTCCTAGTTTTTTAAAAGTACATTGAACTGTTGTATATAAGCAGCATCACACTCGCAATCGTGCGATACGGCCCTAAATCAGCACAGCTGTGATTCCCTATGGCATTCGGCCTGCGGCCGAATCACAGCAGTGCTGATGTAGAGCCTTATCGCACTCTTGCACCTGTCTGTCTTTAAACGTTTTATTCCTGTCACTGTGAATGAAAATATGCTTGTTTTTAAGAGATTTTACTTATGGACTTAAAGTGCACTCAGCATCTTTGTTTGTATCATCTTGGACTTACAGTGACACCTAGTGGTGTGGGTGCAGCATTATTAAAAAATGTATTGTTTTCAATTACAGATGCCATTGTAGAAATGCACTATTCACAATCAGCCATGATTAATTTAATCCAAGAGTGAAAGTGTACAATAACAAAATGGTTACTGAGATTAAATGAGTAGTATTCAGCTGGTCACATGATTCTAAAATGGCAGCCCCCATGTTGTAAAGTAGGATGATGGAGGGAAGGCCAATTATAGGAGATAAGATGAGTCAGGGATACACTGCAAAGTCCTGAGTGTTTTCCAACCACAAGATGGCAGTCTTTACATAATGTTCACGTGTCAGTGGACTGTGTAGCTACTACAACGTTAATATTAACCTCAAGAAGCAAAAAGATGAAGCGGAAGGAAAATACAATAACTAATCTTGTAAAAACTACTGCATCCCAGCACTGTACTCTGAAATGATTTTGTTGTTGTTGTGCCTTAGGTTTTTTGCTGAGACAGAATGACTGAAGCCATTCTCATTATTTTCACTTATACATAGATTTTGACATATGTCAGAGGTACAGCTCTCATTCTGTGGGTCAAGAATTGGCTAATTGGACAAATTAATAGCCCTAATTAAAGTCATTTCAGTCGATCTTTTTGATATGGCCCCAACTTTCAGTTTCAGTAGGTAATATACATCAACACAGGAAAGAAAACCAAACTTGTGAACAATTTTATGTGGCTTTAAACTGATGGTCTAGGCTCCATAGTAATACCTGAGTCATTGTTTGGCTTCATTTCTAATATGCTTGAGATTTTAAAAAAAAAACATTGAAAGAAAGAAAATACATCTGGAGAACAAATAAAGACATTACATAAAAAGGAAAAATATCTCATCTTTTTTGTTCACATTAAGATACACTTTATTCATATCAAGACTTTTTGTTTAATTTTTAAAGACATAAAATTAAATACACAAGGCACTTACAAAAAATGATAGAAACATATTAAACATGGGTTAAAAATAATCAGAAAATAAAAAGGATAAGGACCAAAGATGGCACCACACTGGCAGCCTTTTACAGTACATGAAATCTACAGAGGGCTAATCTAAGTACAGTATAAAGAGGATTTATTGTTATTAGTTTAATGCCCCTACTAGGTTTTCATTCATAATTTAATCATTTAAAGTACAGATAGCACAAAACACAAATGCATTTGTCACTAGTAAGTGGTTCTTCTTTTTGTTGCAATTTGTTTCATTTAAATGTTAGGCTTTGTGGTTTCCGCACCAAATGAGTACTGGTACAGCTCGATCAGGCGATTGGCCTCCCTCTGTCCTGACAACAAAGCACCATGGGTAGTGGAATAGTATTTTCTGTGGGTGGCCTCCCCAGCAAACAACACCTGTAGAGGCTTTGAAAGAAAAAGTAAAAGCGAAAGCAGAAATGGGACAGAGAACAAACAACCAAACATTAGCTTGACCAAACAACAATACTGCACTGAGGTCCAGTGAGCTATTTTCAGCATGAGTCTCTATATTTTCCACTACAGAAAAGTAATTTCACAGTCTCCAGTCTCTTGTTCTTTTTGTGTAGTTCGTTCTGTGGGGTCAGACTGTTCCTTTCTGCACCTTGGCCAGCATATGTGCATGTGAACATGTTTATTTGGCCCCTGTATAACGCACACTTCTTGACTCAAATTCACTGCTGCACAACTCAACATGACCCATTTACAAAATCACCAAAAGTTCTCTGTCAGCAGCACTATACGCTAGCCACTCTGAATGACCCTGACTTTAGAGAAGTCGTGATGAATGTGAACAATGACAAGACGTGAAGTGGGCACTAAAGTAGTCTTAAAAAGGATGTCTACTGTTAAAATAAAAAGAAACATGTCTGAAAAGACACCTGTTACCTTTGGTTTCATTGGTAAATAACCAAAACCAAATATCAAACTCATAAATTTGCATTTGCCCACCATCTGAACATACTGTGTGTTGCACTACATTATATGGATCAACAATATTGCACTCTTTTGGTCCAGAAAACTAATTTTTTAACAAAGACATGTTTGGATTAGTCTTCTCAGTCTAGTGGTTCTAAAACTTTCTGACTCCAAATTGTCCAAGAAAATATTCAAAGGCGCCCCCAAGCAGCAAAAAGTCAAACTTCATTAACAGAAACTAGGAATTTGCTGTTTTATTATTTTAATACTGTGATTAATTTTGTTCTTAAATATTACATTTGTTCTTTCTTCAATAGACAAATTGATTTACAACAATAATGAATACATATTTAAAGACAGACCTACTGTGAGCTCCGAGGATATCCATTGATGGTACAGTCTATGCTTCCGTTGAAGCAATCACTCTGCGTTATTTCAACTTCTTTGTTTAATGTTTGATAGCAAAAGTCCTGGTAAACAACTACGTTACACATGGTCGAGCAGAGGAAACTTCACTAATCAGAGAACCATGTCCAACATAGCCCATGAAACATGCATAGAAAGCATCTAACACTATTTACACTATTGTGCAAAGAAAATAATTTTTATTTCTATTTACACTTCTATTCTATTTGCAAATAGCCGCTGCCTTTTTGATCATTATATCATTGCTTAATAACTAATATTAAATATTTTTAAGTGATCTTGAGGCCCTCTTGGAAATTTGGCACCCTAGTTGTTAACCATTGGTCAAATTCATTTAAAATACTGTTACAGCATAGAAATGTTGTTCACCTGCCAAAAATGAAGGACAACCAGCATGTTATTTTTAACAAAACTGGTTGATTAAGTCAGGCTTCCAGGTGAAAGCTACTGTAAGCGCTTTTATTATGGAATGGTATGCAGAAAATGTTATTCCTTGTAGGTTAAGCAGAAGCTTACTGCCATTTTCAGATTCATATTAGTTGTCAGCTGAGGGCGCTTTTTTTATTGCTACCGTTGTGTTTGACAACCATGGGAACATGCATTAATGCTCCTCTTCTGTATGGTGTCGGCCTCAACGGTGTCTTTGATGTGTAGGGTTTTGGAAAGAGGGGGCATGGCTAATTCAATGATGCAGCCTCAAAGACGTCAGAACAGCTTAATTCGCTAACAGCACCTAGTGATACTAATGCTGGTATTTCAATAGGTTTGTTATAATTTTATTTCTAAAATTTTATATTTTAAGAACCTATTGCAGATATGCTGAATTATTAGATTTGATTTAACATTGTACACAGCTCAGTGGAAACTCAACTCACCGGAGCCTTGGTGTTCTTGGTATAAGGCAGGGGCTCAGCTAGCTTCTCAACATCTCTGCCGCTAGAGCCCACTTGAGTAAAGGAGTATGAACCCCGGATGTAGGGATTACTGCCCCATGAGGAGCGCAGGATCCGCCGTGGCTTCGGAATATTCTGGTTCCCTGTTAGATAAACATAGATATACAGAAATTATCTGCTTTGCCAAACACCTTCATGGTCTATATTGGATTAAAATGCTTATTGTTAACTGAGCTAATTGTTGGAAGACAAAAGAAGTTGTACACAGAGAATTTGTTTTCTTTCTTTTTCTTTTTTCCTTTTTCTTGTTCTTCACTGATCTGCATTTGGTTGTGCAAGAGTGGGTTTAAATGGACACATGTTACTATAAGATGAAGAAGAGAAGCTGGTCTTAGATCTACTGTCATAAAATCACATAAATTAGGGGACCTTTCAATTATCAATGCTAAGGTGTGACCAAATCCAATTTCAGCCCACTAATCACATAGGACTGAGGCAGATGGGATTGGAAGCCTGGAGTGGATCTGGATTAAAACTGACTGACCTATTTAAGGGGTGCGACAGCTTGGTGATGTCATCTACAGAGAATGTATGCATTAACCCTGAACTCTGACTGTTTTCTGTTTAATGTATAATAGTCGACACTCCACTGGAAAACTCAGAGTCCTTTTCTATTACATTAACCTTGAGTCCTGACCTTGTCAGGGGCCCTTTTTTTCTGTTCACCTTTAGAAGGAACACTCCTTCCAGGTTAAAGGAATATAGTGTGAGAAGATGAGCATTACATAATATAACCAGTTAAAATACATATAATATCTGTTGGAAATTAGCATGCAATCAAACTGCCTTGGTTGTATCTTAATGCACCCCTCACTGATAAATTATAACAAAGCAGGGGGGTATATGGGAAAAGTATCAAAGAGGTGAATTCATTACGCTAAGAACGCAATGCTCTTTCCAAATATCTTGTATGGTGTTTGCACTTTTGAGAACTATATTTAATATTTATATAAGTAATATTTAATGTGCCATGAATTATTTTTGTGCAATTTGAATGCATGTAAAATTGAACTTGTGTTCAGTTCAGTTTTTTACTGTTGTAAGGTGTCTCGCTGTTTTAGATTGTGTCACGCCATAAGTGCTGCATTTAAAGATTTAGTGTCTAAAGTTAAAAGAAGTTCAACTTTAAACAACCATTCCGTTCCGCTGCCTCTACATGCTTTTTAATGAATAGAACGTGTTCTGTGTGAACAACCCCTTACACCCACACTCACTGACCTGTGAACTGGCGCAGTAGTTCGGTGCATATCTCTGCCACAGTCTCGTCATCGCAACTCTCCATGCGCAGTGCCTCCTCTCCACAGATCCAGCCACTCAGCATGTGGCCATAGCGCTCAGGCGGATACAGCACATCAAAGCTGCAGATCTTTCTGTACCACAGCTCTTCTGGGTATGCCAGGCTCTCCAGTTGAGCCTCGTCCTCCCACACAAACTGGATGCTGTTGCACTCTGGGCTCCAGAAGGGCTCTGCAAACTCCAGAAAGATCTTGTCTGTGGTACTAATACCCAGTTTCTGGATGGCCTGTGCCTTGTCTTGAGGCAGGCCCGGGTAGAAGAGTGTCCCGTGAGCCTTCTTTAGGACCCCAAGAGAGGCCGTAACGATCACGTGGTCTGCCGGCAGACACTCACCGTCTTCGCACTCCACACAGACCGGGGCAGCGCTGGGCCGTTGGTCCTGGTTATGGTCGGCCTGGTCACTGATTTCCTCGGCATCATGGGAGCTGCAGTTCCAGTGGATGCGGCGGACAGGCTTGCTGAGGCGTAGGACTCGGCTTGGGATGTCCTGAGCCAGGATCTCAACGACTTTAATGAAACCAACGGGAATGACATGGTGAGCGCCGGGAATCTCGGTCCACTCACCAAACTCGCTTAGAGACACTTCATCCATGCTGGGGGAACTGCTTTCACAGCTCTCCACCTAAAGCACACAAAAAGATACAAAGATTAGGCATAAATTGTGTGTAAGTCAAACTGAAAAATCTTTAAATTGTGCTTCATGGGGTTGCATCTAAACATCTAGGTTACTAGTGTAACACCCATTCCCTTGATTGTAGTGACACAAGGGACTTCTTACGGAAGCCTCGGATACCTCTGAATATGAAAAAGGCCAATGCCAAATTGGCGAACAGAATTTGCATGCCCCGCCCCCGGACATATGGATATAAAAGGCAGGGATCGTGCATCTGTTCAGTCAGGCTCTGCACTGAGGAGACGAGAATATGGTTCGGCCATTACAGCATCTTGCTACAGTGTTGTGGCAAGGGATACACAATGTCTCGTTCCCTCCATCAGGGAATGGGGGTTACACTAATAACCTAGATGTTCCCCTTCTGTCACTAACTCGACGTTGTGTCGATTGTAGTGACACAAGGGGTCCCTATTCAATAGCGGCAACTACACTGACTCTACATGTGATCTGCTGATGCAGCAAGCTGTAGCATGCCAAAGGAGCATGAGCATCAGACTGCATGTAACCATCAGGGAATGGGGGTTACACTAATAACCTAGATGTTCCCCTTCTGTCACTAACTCGACGTTGTGTCGATTGTAGTGACACAAGGGGTCCCTATTCAATAGCGGCAACTACACTGAATCTACATGTGATCTGCTGATGCAGCAAGCTGTAGCATGCCAAAGGAGCATGAGCATCAGACTGCATGTAACCTGTTTGGGGCACCGTGTGCAACAAGGGGACAAGGGACAGGCCGATGGGGAGGACTTTGCCCTGGTATGCTCGGCCCTCGAACACGAATCGGGGCAAAATCGAGATGTGAAAGTACACATCCTTCAAGTCTACCACTGCGAACCAATCTCGATGACGGACGCATGTTAGACTGTGTTTTTTGCATGAGCATCTTGAACGGGAGTTTGTGCAGAGCCCAGTTGAGAACTTGCAGGTCCAAGATTGGCTGACAGGCTCTATCACATCCTTTTGCAAAAGGGTAGTGATTTCCACGCGCTGGGTGCAGATAGTGTTGCATCGGGAGGCATAGTTACAACTTGAGGCATGTGTGCTGAGGAAGAACTCAAGGCACTACCTTGCTCCGCTTACCCGGTAGGGGCCGGGTTAGTGACTGAGGAGGAAGTCCTAGTGAGTCCTCTGGACTCGTCAGAACCGGCCGGCCGTGGTTGTGAATGCTGTACAGACGTGGACGTGGAGGTAAAGTTTCTACATCCAGAGTGCCATTGCGCCTGTAATGTTTTGTTGCCGAGGCCCCGTGAGAACGGCGTTTGCGACCACTGGCTGGGTGACCCAGGGAATGAGGAAACGGAAACCAAGGATTCTCCTTCTGGCCCTCCACCGGAGGAAGGAGTGGTCTGGTTACCAGCTCCTGAGCGAACATCTCGTCCCCTGGGTGGTCCGTCTCAGGAATGCTTGGGAGCCTTCCGGGTCCTTGAGGAGGTTCGTGAGACGGGGGGCATCCACCTCCTGTGGGTAGCTCTTTGTGGGGCTGAGAGTTAGGCCCAGGTTGAGGCGGAGCTACCTGCTGGTTTCTTGCCGCTGCAGGGGGATACCCTGCAGGATGTAGACCGGCGCCGAGGTAGTGTTGGATGGCCTCCGTCTGCTTCTTCACCGCTGAAAACTGTTGGGCGAAGTCTTCAACGGTGTTGCCGAATAGGCCAAGCTAGGAAATGGGGGCATTGAGAAAGTGTGCTTTGTCAGTTTCCCGCATCTCGACAAAGTTCAGTCCCAGATGATGTTCCTGGACCACAAGAGTGGCCATCGCCTGTCCGAGTGCCCGCGCTGTGACCTTCGTGGCCCAGAGGGCGAGGTCGGTAGCTGAGCACAGTTCCTGCAGCACATTAGGATCAGGACTACCCACGTGCAGATCTTTTAGTGCCTTGGCGTGGTGAATTTTCAGGAGGGCCAAGGCATGCAGAGTGGAGGAGGCCTGTCCGGAGGCCCTGTGGGCTTTCTCTGTCAGCGACAAAGTTGTCCTACAGGCCTTGGAGGGGAGTGCGGGATGATCCTCCAAGTGGTTGCGCTTTGTGGGCACAGGTGCACCGCAACCACTTTTTCCACTTCCGGGACCGTCGTGTACCCGTGGACCACCCCGCCGTTGAGGGTAGTGAGAGTGGACGAGTAAGGAGGTCAGTTCCGGGCAGTAAAAGGTGCCCTACACGACCTCGTTAACTCTTCATGCACCTCTGGGAAGAATGGAACCGGGGGTAGGTGTGGCTTCTAGCGGCGCCCTGGCCTGAGGAACCAATCATCTAGCCGTGAGGGGAGGATGGAGAGTTTCAGTCCAGCCCCACGCTCACGGCGGCCCAGGCAAGCATATCGGACATCTGAGGGTCAGCCTCGGACTGGGCAGGTAAGCCCCAAGGCGGCAGACCAGCTTAGTCCTCCACGTCAGATGCCGCGGCGCTCTCAAATGCAGCAGCGACATCATCATCCTGCTCAATGTCACCAACGGAGACATCAGACTGGCCATGAGGCGAGCTGGTCTCATGTCGAGCCCGGACGAAAGCAATCGAGCGTGCTGGGGGCGGGTGGTTTATGGGGATTAACCCTGTGAAACCGCGCCCACTGAACTCCCCAAAACGCCTCCATCACCAGCCGTGTCGTCCTCAATCCTGTGGGAAGGAGGTGTAATGCAGGGAGTGGCTGGAGTGGCGTTTACCTTAAGACAGGAAAGCCACAATCGCAACGATGCCATGGTCAGGTTATCGCAATGAGTACATGAACCACCCACAAACGCTGCCTCGGTGTGATCGCGACCCAGAAACACAAAGCAGCACCTATGGCTGTCAGAAGCGGAGAGATATCTGCCACAAACAGGAACAACGCAGAGGCGGAAGGGCATCTTGATAATGACGCGTCTTTAAAAAGATGTTCGACGCCAATGCGTTAACTCTTTTAGAGGAGTTGTTTGCGCTTTTAAAAAACTGTCAAAGCACCCGGGGCGTGGACTCCACTGGCGTGCAGAGGAGGGAGAAAGCCACTGGAAATGCACCGTAGATCCAACAGAAAAGCTCTCTTTTCGAGGTGATTGGAACAGAAGTGAGATTTCAGCTCGCTGAACACACACAACCGCTCGACTTCTAAGAAAGAATCTGACTGAACAGATGCACGATCCCTGCCTTTTATTCCCGTATGTCCGGGGGCAGGACATGCAAATTCTGTTTACCAATTTGGCATTGGCCTTTTTCATATTCAGAGGTATCCGAGGCTCCCGAAAGAAGCCCATTGTGTCACTACAATCGACACAACGTCGAGTGAGTGACAGAAGGGGAACTGGTTTTATTCCTCAAAAAAATATTGAACACCACTGCATCAACCTAAACAGATTAGGTTACACCAACAAAACTCATTTTAAGGGTTAGATCAAGTAGCTTGAATCGCTCCTTAAGGTTACAATCACAGGTTACAAATTTTTACAGTGCTGTTTCAGTGCAGTTAGTAACAAGTTACTTCTTGGCACCAAAACTAAGTCTGTATCAAGTCAGGTAAGTGTGTTCATTCATCTAATGTAAAGCCCTGCAAAGAGGAGGAAGGTTTGACCTAAATACAGTATATCCAAAACTTACTGTACATCACAGTATTAGTAATTCTATATTATGTACTATGTATATCACAAATCAATATACCGGTTGAATAATAATCATGTGATGATTTTCTGGAAAATCCAGTGAATTAATTAATTAATTAATTATTTTAGTTGGAACATAATGGATGCAAATTAAAAGATAATTCATAACAGATGACTGATAGCTCTCAAATTATATAACAATTAAGTTGGTGTGAAAGCAAAAGACTAAAAAATACATTTTGGAAAAATGAAAATTCTTATGAAAACCTCTTTACAGGATACCACTCAATGTCTGTCCTACTTTTACCTCCATAATCCAAAGCTTTCAAAACATTAGAATTATAGTGACTAGTCTGACATAACAGAGAACAAACAGTGCAGAGAGGTTAAATTAATACATGGAATGTGAATACAAGCCCATTGTGAGTCAAGGACACAGAGTGAGAAGTGAGAAAAAAACAGTAGGGTTGGACACCTCTCTGGGTGGAGTGCTACAGTTTTGCATTTCACATGAGAAAATCACTATTGAAACAGTGTGGAAATGGTATATGATGACAAGCTTCACATCATTGTTGGCTTAAAAGAGAACACACGCAATGAGTTTGATGTTGTCATATTACAGAAACTAAGCAATGCCCTATAGACATTAGATCCTTGCTCACCTTGAGGTACTGTTGTAGCATAGATAACTTGAGTTTCTTGGTGCAATCCGAGTCATCAGGGTCGAACATGATCTTCTTGCGCACCACATCTCGTGTGAAGATCCCCACACTGTTTTGACTCTCGGCTCCAACAGGCTTTCCATTCTGGAAGAACTCCTGAGTCAGCTCGTACACCTGCACAGAGGAGGTTGTGAATAACAGAGAGTACAAGATTAAGAGAGAGATCATCAGATCATGGGGCTATCCTTGCCACAAACAAGGCATTAATTGCATTAGCTACTGTGGTTTGAATATGTTATGATGAGAATATTGCATGACAATATTGTAGTTGTCTCTTGAAGTGCCCAAATAATCACTGTATGCACAATGCAGTCAGAAAAACACCAGTTATTGTCATTAATGTAAACTAAAACAAAACAAAAAACACGACATGTAATATTTTGCTTACTGAAATAAAAATACAACTTAAATGATTGGGGAAAGTAAAACTAGCATAAAATAATTTTTCACCATACCGAAACTGACTAAATTAAAATAAAATGACCACAATGAATTTTATAATTTTAGTTTGTGGTACGTTACAGTATATTAAACGATTTGAAACCTTTATAAATCATTTTCATTAAACATAAAAAGGCTACTAGATAGCGATAACACTAGACAGCCCTGAGAAATGTAATGGTGTTAAAGGAACAGTTCACCCAAAAAAGAAAATTCTCTTATCATTTATTCATCCTCATGCCATCCCAGATCTTCCGCAGAACACAAATGAAGATTTTAAGAAGAATATCGCAGCTCTGTTGTTCTACACAATGTATGTGAATTGTGACAAAAATTTTGAAGCTCCAAAAAGATAAGGGTAAACTTTATTGTCCCATATAGGAAATTTGTCTTGGGCTCAGAGCCGCTGCTTACAAAAAACAAATATACAAATACAAAAGAAAACACAAAAATTAAACAAACAGCCACATGCAAAGAGGACTAATAGAATCCTTTACATTTTACTATTCAATAATCTCACCGCTAATGGAACAAATTAATTCCTGTATCGGTTAAACCTGCACTTTGGCAATCTAAACCGCCTGCCTAATGGTAGCATCTCAAATTCCAAAAGTAAGATATGTGTTGGATCACCGAAAATCTTCTGTGCCTCCCTAAGCACAGAATTTTCATACAGAGCCTGAAGATAATATTGGTCTTTTTGTCCCATAATCTTCATTGCCGTCTCACTGAGACATGCAAGCTTCGACTTGACTTGTACTGGTAATTTGCCATACCACACCTGTATGCCATCCTTAATCACACTGTCTAAAATCATCTGATAAAACAAATACATAATCTTACAATTAACACCGTAAAGTCTAAGCCTTCTCAAAAAGTACATCCTCTGTTGCAACTCTGAGCAAAGATTATCAGTATGAACTTGCCATGTAAAATATTATCAATATAGACACCAAGGTATCGATATGAAGTAACATGTTTAATGGATTCCTTGTGAATCAATACTGGGCTGTGATACCAATGGACATCGGATCAAACATGATCCCTGACATTTTCTTCACATTTATAATAAGCTGGAGAGCATCACACCAATCAACAAACTGTTTAATTTCAGATTGGTAAAATTATATTCTGTGATCACTGAGAATGGCAGAAAATGTCACTCTATAATTCTGTGGAGTTTTGCTCACACATCCATTTGTAAATAGTGTGAAAAGAACTGGGGAGCTCACACATCCTTGGGGAACACCTGTGCTAACAGATTTTGGATCAGAGATGGCTTTATTGACTTTTACCTGTTGGACTCTTTTAATTAAAACGAAAAAACTATTTTATAATAAATGGATTAACATCCATCTCTTTTAGCTTGCCTAATAATAAATGTGGCCGAAGTGTATTAAAAGCTGAACCAAAATCAATAAAAAGTAAACATGCATATATGCCTTTGTATCCTAAACATTTTTAAGAAGCAAATGGGAAATACTACTAACTGTAGTGATCCATGTTCCTTCCTTGTCTGTAGGCAAACTGCCAAGGATCCAATTGGCAGTTCACCTCTATTTTCAGTAAAGACACAATATATTTTTCAAAGTATTTCACTATTCATAAAAAGCACATAAAGGCAGCATAATAGTAATCCATAAATAGTTTAATCCATGTTTTCTGAAGTGATTATATTGGATTTGGGTGAGAACAGACAAAAATATGACTCCTGTTTCACTATAAATCTTGACATCGACAGTCTTCTTGGCAATCATGATTTCAAGCTCAATTACACTTCCTAATGCAATCTAGCACTCTGTGTAATCTAGCTTGAAATCATGATTGTGCCAAGAGAATTTACTGCCAAGATGTTCAGTGGAAAAGTAGATTTATTTGGTCTGTTCTCACCCAAACTCGATTAGATCGCTTCAGAGGACATGGATGAAACCAATGGAGTCATGTGGATTACTTTTAAGCTTAATGTTAAATTGTTTTTATTTTTCATGCCTTAATGGACTTTTGGAGCTTCAAAATTTTAGTCACAATTCACTTCTGTTATATGGCCCAACAGAGCTGAGGGATTCTTCTAAAGTCTTTGTTTGTGTTCCGCAGAGGACAGAAAGTCATACACATATGGGAACACACAAGGGTGAGTCAATGATGAGAGAATTTTCATTTTTGGGTGAACTATCCCTTTAAACATATTTAAATAATATCAGCTAACTTGTTAATTTTGGCAGTCTTAAACTACTAAAGTTATTTAAAACATAAACTAAATAAACTTAAAAACGAAACTGAAATGAAGGGAAAAAACCTAAAATTCAGTAACTAAAGTTATTTAAAACATAAGCTAAATAAACTGAAAAACTATAATAACCCGGTGTTACACTATAGGTATCCAGATGTGGAATAATTAAAGAAATATTAATATGGAAAACTAGATGAGATAGAGACTGTGATAGAGATTCAGAGGGAGAAAGAAACCAGCAGTTCAAGATGACATAACAACCGCAGAACGCATGACCTTTACTGCAGCAGCTGTGGTAAGTGAAATGTGCTTTCTCTTTGAAAATAAATAAAAAAAGCTAATGCACATGGGACAGAGTCATGCGATTGAGCAGTTTGTTTAGTGGAATATAGCAGGCAGTAGGTCATGCATTATAGCTTGCAAAAGAAATGTTAAACAGCTGCATCGAGCTTTACAGGTGCATTCATTTATGTGATAAAATATAAAATTGTAAAATTCATGTTTATTTAAAAGTTAGCATTACTTTGTGGTTCATAGAGGTAATTTGTGTACTGTAATTCATACAGGTTTGGCTGACAAAACAAAAGGGTTAGGAAGCCCTGTCTTACATGTACGAAAATCATGAGTGGCAAATTAATCAAGATGAAGTGAGATTGTGGCACCTACCATTTTCTAGAATTTCTTTTGAAATTAAAGGAAATTGGTGTACAACAGCCTCATGTGTGAAGATTTTGTTTATGTACTATCGACTATAAACCTTTCTAATAAGAATAAAGACACTCCTAATGGTAAAGAAATGTGGTTTCATGCTGAAAGTAGTTTTGAAAAATAATTGATTCAGATTTTATAGCCTACTAAGAATATGCACATAAAACAGATTATTTCACGTGTTCCAGTGTCTTTAAGAGCAACCACATGTTGAAATGCCTGCTTTGGACAGTGAGATATTAGGAATACAAAAGTCTCTATTCATTTTAAAGCTGCAAAACATTTGGAAATGCCACACTGATTTATCCAAGCTTGATTCTGAAATGCATAGAAGGTTAAATGGTAAGGTTAAATCTGAGTGGATGCATGCAAAACCAGGCACTTTGCTCTGCTCCTTCACCTCATTGTACAGGTCACTGAACTCCTCCACCAGATCCTTGGGGATGCGCTTGCCGTTGTTGGTCTGGTAGTGGGCCACACCGTTCTTGCCATAAAGGCTGATGCGGCCCACACTCCGCTCCTCCTCTGTGGTGTGCACCAGGAGCCCATTGTCTTCAGCCAGGTGGTAGATGGGGTTCCCATTTGCCCCATGGATCCAGGTTGCTCCAAGTTCCAAAGTAGATTTACCTGGAGAGAGGCAGATGGAATAGCTTGTCATGGATATGGCAACACAGCACTATACACTGTAAAAGAAATGTGCAGTAGTTACATTAAGGAGCTATTTCTACCTGACCCCTTAACATGTCTTTCATTGGTGTAACCTAATGTAACAGGTTGATCCAGTCATATTAAATATTATTAATTAAATAATATTAAACAATGTAAAATATATATAATTATATTACTTAAAAATGTAAACATTGTTTAAAATAAAATAATAAAACTAAATAATACAATAAATAAAAAATAAAAAACATATAAATCATTTTTTACTTCAATATATATAATAAAAGTATACTTAAAGGTTCCTGACAAAACATGTGTAGGAGTTCAAATGTAGGTATATATTTAGTCTGAAAATGTTTAAGAGGATGAATTATATATTAATTAAATAATATAAAATATTATATAAATATTACTAACATTCATTAGTATTTAAACATTGTTTAAAATCAAAAAATATTTTTAATAAAAATTGTATTTACAAAATAATAATGAATATTTTGTGTAAGGAGCTATTTCTACTTGACTGTTAAAAATGCATTTTTCTATTGAAGTAAACAGGTTGTTTCAGTCATATTAAATATTATTAATTAAATCAAATTAAATATCATATTAAATAAATATTATTATATTATATTGTTTAAAATGTAAATAATTTGTAAAAACATTGTTATTGTTAACAATGTTTAAATATTGATAATATTATAAATATTAAATCTTTTAAAACACTTTTAAATCATAAATAATATTTCAGAAGGATGAAAAAAAACATTTTAGTGCAAGTAAATTTTAGGTGTGTATATATATATATATATTTAAGGCTGTCGATTTAACGTGTTAATTCAGTGTGATTAATTTTATTAAAAATAACGCGAATCGCAGTGCGATTGATTGTAATAAGGAAGATTCCTGAGAAATGCAAGGTTGTAGAAACACCTGTTTACTCCAGAGGGCAGAAATTGAAATTTCAGCTGTACGGGCAACGCTCTGTTTATACAGTGAAGAAAACAACCAGACAGCACAAAACAGACATTCGTTACGTTCTTGCGTTCAAAACATTTGATGGAGCGCAAATTCGAACTAAGGGATCTCAAAATGTGTTCTAAGTATTCAACTATATTTAACTTGACATGGTGACCTAAACATTTTATGTTTATGACACAACACCCGAGACGCTACTCAAGCATGTCTGATGCTTGTTGAAATTGATGGGTTCTTAAACAAGCCCTCATAATAAATCTCCAACTGCTTCTCGAATCTCGAATTCACTTTTGAAATGTATTACTGTGAACTGTATGCAAATGATTGGCTTATGTTCAATAATATGGTAATAAACAATACATTGTATTCTAAAACCGCTTTTTGTATTGTCTTATCAATGATTAACACTGCTGCCACAAGAATGTAATGCATTTTAATTATCTGAATATATTTAGATATAATTTTTTTATATTTAAAGATAGCTATGTATAATTATTTCATCATTATATATTGAGATATTGCTATATGAGGGGCTTTCAGCAAATATTTGTATATGCGATTAATCGCGATTAATTAATCGGGACACCATGTAATTAATTTGATAAAAAATTGTAATCGACTGATAGCCCTAATATATATATATATATATATATATATATATATATATATATATATATATATTACAAAATATATATTAAATAAAATAGCAATTAATAAGTACATTTTTAAGAGGATGAATTAGAACCAAGAAAGTATAAAAATGAAACTATCATGAGAATGGCGAAATAAGCATGTTGAAAGAAATCAGATATTATCACATGTTGGTTAATTCCAGTTTATGTGCATTCATGGGAGAAACAAAGGCCTCACCTTGCTGAATGCTTTGCACTCTGCCTCCGATTCGATCAGAGGCTTCTAGCACCGTGACATTGGTGAAGCCGTTCTCCAAAAGGGTTTTGGTGGTGGCAAGGCCGGCCAAGCCCGCACCGATCACTACTATTCGCGGTTGTCGGCGTAAGGCTCTACTAAGAGGATCATCAGTGCTGTCTGAAGATATTTCACAACTTTGCATGCCGTCCAAGCTCTTCTTTTAGGGAATCTGGGGAAGGGTGATATGAGGAGAAACCATTAGAGCGAGCAGCAAGGCCTCCAGCAAGACAACTAACAGAGGAAAAAAGAGTCAACCATTTCACATCTCTGAGCCTGTGGTTCAAAGGACTCACCGCAACATAGTGCCTTTTCAAAGCACAACCTTAAAACGACATCACTCCACTTCCAAAATAACATGTCTTATCTACAGCCTCTTGTGTGTGATATGAGAGGTTTTATCTTACTAGAGCAGTGTTGAACAAGAAGACAAAGCAAACACACCAGAGAAGGTCTTTCAGACCTCACCCATCTGAGGACATTATGTCTGACAGATTAAAAGACTTATAGCAACCTAATAGAGAATGCAACTTTTAATTTTACGAGTGTGTCAAACAGCCCACCAGTGAATGCAAAAGGTCATAATGTGGAAGTGAAAATCACAGGGAAATGTAAGTGCTCTCAAAAGAGCTTTTTAGACAAGCCTCTATATCAACACGGCAGCTTATGGGTGACAGACAAAATGAAAAGATGCACCTGATGTTAGACAGATCTCATTAGAGAAATTAATCAAGGACCTGAACGTGGGAAGAGTCATAATGGAATATTATTTTGGATACAGGATGTTATTATGGTAGAGAAAGCTGAACTTTGCTGTAATCTTTCCTTTCAGTGAAAGGAGAAAGTGCCACTCTAGATCTAGTCATTACACACATTCATTATCTTCACACAACATCGTTGTTCTCTGGAGATAAAGCAGTGCACATTCCACGAGGAAGAGATGGCTGTGAAAGAATATGATTTGAATGAATGAGGTTGTGGCTACTGTGCTCTTAAGTACACATTTCAATTACCTCTTGTCAGGGGTTTGTAAAAGGCTGTGTTAATTATTGCAATGTACTATCACGGTGTCTAATGTAGAGAACAGTAACTGCTGTACAGCTTCTCTTACACACAATGACCATCAGAACATTTATTATTAACACTCAAGCGAGCTAGAATGATTGCTGCATTATGTGCATGATGAATTGTGTTTTCTTGTTGAGAATGCTCAGCATGTGACTTGTGTTCAGGCCTTGAAATGTTGCATTTGTCATTCTGCAATCTGCCATTTCACTGAACATCAGTGATTTCTAAATATAAATGAATGAAAAGATTGACATAAATGATTTACTTTTGTTAAATAAACTTCTGTAACTGCAGGAAAAAAAATGGCACACAATTTGAAGTTTGCAATCGATACAGCCAGAGGCGGATTGGCCATCGGGAGAACTCTTCCCGGTGGGCCGGTTGCAAAACAGAGCTGTGATATGCCAAAGTAGGCCACGATAAGCTGAAGGGGGCCACAATATCCAAAAGGTGACACACATTGCCGACAACCCTTCCCGTCGTGTGATATGTGTAATATGGATTCGGTCACACACACATAACATTTTATTGTATAGACATGGACATACAGTGAAGCAAGCTGTAAAGCTTGGTGGTACCTAATGTAACCAGAATGTATTATAATTTACTCATTTTAAATTAATATTTTCTATGATTTATTTCAATATAAATATGAATACAATATTTAAAATTATTTAACTAAATATTATTTGACAAAAAATTATCAAATATAATAATATAATATAGTGTAATAATTGTTTTACTATAATATAAATAAACTAAAAATTAAGCATTTAATAAAACTAAAGCTTTTGACCCAAACACATTTAGTAAATGTTTAGGTTATCTTTTTTTAAGTCTGAGAAGATTTAAGAAAATTAATTATTTATGAATTCAATAATTTTCAAAAGAATATTCTATAAATATGATTAATATTTCATTTTATTATTTAAATCAAATGTAACTAAATATGTAACCTTTTTTTGAATATAACATTTATATAAAAAATTATAAAAACAAATAATATGTAATATTTTTGCCTTGGAAAAAACAAATTAAGTAAATTTTTAGGTTAACTAACAAAAAAATGTTTAATGTGTAGGAGTCAAAATCCAGACATATTTTTAATTTGATAAGATTTAAGAGATTCAGAAATTGCTCTGTGTGTGCAGCTTAGAAAACAAACAGATGACAGGTGTTTTCCGGCTTTTTATCCAAAATGACATGACCCATTTCCACTGAATGAATATTTTATGAAGGAATAACTATAATGCTCTCTGAAGAAGCTGACCTGAAATAATTTTGCCATTTGTCTTCTGAGTGAAGACTTGACTGAGGAACTGGTTCTAAAGCAGATCTTATAAAGTAATGGATCATCCAAAAATGTCACATACCCTTGTGTTGTTCCACCCCCATATTATTTTCTTTCTTCTATGACACCCAAAATATAGCTTGCTAGCTCCATCAATCTTTGTATGAAAAAGAGAAGCTGCAGACATTCTGCCTAACATCAAATTGTTTTGTTTCACAGAAGAATGACAATAAAGAGTCAGAATAGCAAGAGTAAATGATGTCTCCATTATTATTATAATTTTTATATATATATAACCCCACCCATTCCAATCCAACACATTGTTTCAGGTGAACCAGAGTGTATTTGCGATGTTTATCAGACACACACTCTGATAAAACAAGCTTGTGGAGCATACCATGCTGAGACATTGCTACAGGCACTAGAAACAGCTGTACCAAATGAATATTAACAACTTAACAACAACCTTTTTTTCAGAGCAGTGGTAATGGTTGAGAGAGTTTTTATACAAAGCATTCTGTGCATGAGAATGTCTTAGGCTTGTGCTACATCTCGTTTCACGGCAGATTAAGTCTATAAGGCATGTTTTTCATTGTCACATTCCACTGATAATGCAAGGTGACCCATATTCATGGATTTATACTTAAACTTCTACCTGCAAACTTTCAGGTTCTTAGCTATCCCCAACTTGAAGTTATGGTGTCTTGAGCACTGTATGGTGATTCTGACCTTAGTCACTAAGTGCTGGAAGACAGCACGGATCCATAGACATAAAAAGGATAGTTCATCCAAAAATGACTCAACATTACTGTCGCTCAAATAAGTTTTGTAAACTGTGTTTTCTTCCACTGTAGCAGTGCCTTAAGCAACAGTACTTCTGCTTGCGGGACGTTTTTCAGAAGTCTTTCAACCTTCGGCCATCGTGGACTTTATGAGTGTTATCGATGAATCAGGATAAAAAGCACACCACATGTCCCGGCTCCTTGCTGCAGATTAAGGGTGGGTTTTGGGGGATGCACACATGACCTATAATGCCCCTCCAGTCACACACTGGAGGTATGACAAAGTATATATATCAGCAATTTTTACTATTTTTCTTTTGTCTGAAAAGGTTTGAAAACTTTTATCCTGCATTCTTAACATTAGTCTTTAATAAAAGCCACTGGCTTTTTATATAATACTTGCCAAATTCTTTTTAAAGAGAGCTCTTGTAGGTTGCATAACACTTAAAAGGAATATTCTGGGTTCAATACAAGTTAGGATCAATCGAAAGCAGTTGCAGCATAAAAAGTAAAATACACTGTTTTAAAAATAATTTCAAGAAAACATCTGGGTTACAGAGAGGTACCTACAATGGAAGTGAATGGGACCAATCCGTAAACATTAAAATACAAACTGTTTCAAAAGTATCTCCAAAGGACAAACAATATGCAGGTAAACATGATTTAAGTGTAATAAGATCCCTTACTAACCTTTTCTGTGTAAAATTATGTCCAATTTTACAATTTCATTGCCAGGATGACGCAACCACGTAAACTCTAAAATGACCGTAAAAAAAAAAAACATTTAAACAATGTTACAGCTCTAATTATACACAAGTTTTAACAGAAGAATTAATGTAAGTGCTTTTATAAAATCATATGCTTCAAATTTCTATCTTTAAACCCTCTAAATACTGTCCCCATTCACTTTCTATGTGCCTCACTGCAATTGTTTTGAACCAAACTTTCCTTAATAACAGAGGCGCATTCAAAAATTTACTTCACACTTTCAGAAATCAGAATTTAAAATGTTTTATAAATATTTATTTTAAGTCAAAGAATAATCTGTAATATTCTGGATGGGCCTCTAACCCTTGGCTATGCCACTGCCTCACTGTAACCTTGATTTGCTGCTTTTTAAAAAGAAAGGGAGATGAGGCAGAATTAGTAATGTTTATTTATTTTTTTGTAGTAATTTCAACATTATGCCACAAATGCTGTCATTTGAGCTTAACTTGTACTTAACCAGGAATATTCCTTTAAAGGAATGATTCGATCACACACACAGATGGGAACTGAAACAAGCTGTTCCTTTGGAAAGGATAAAGATCAAATTCACACAAAAAAGAGCAAGATCAAAACAAGACATGGGTTGTAACCTGGTTTTTAATGTAAATTTGCAGTTTGGTTCTGGTTTCCAGCTTTTAGAGGTTGATGGAACATTTGGAGAAAGTTAGGGCAACTATTATACACAACCTAAAACAAACTATCATTATATAAACTTTCATTCTTGGCTAACCAAAAAAAAGGAACTTAAACCTATATATGTACCGTGAACCAACGTTAGTTTTTGGGCTCCTGATGCGATACAATCTTTCCGTATAGCTTACAGCACAGGCTATTAAATATACAAATTATAATTTAATTGTCTCTTTTTAATTCTTATGTTAATGGTAGGCTAATAGGGGAAACATTGGTATGTGTGCATTCTCCACGTAAAGACCCGAGGCACTGAGTCATTTGAGTTGAAGTTTGGTGCTGATAAAGTAGCGGCAGTAGAATCAGCGCTGCCACGTAACTATACTGTCACACCAGCGAGTGGCCTTTATTGATAAGAAAATAAACGTTTCCTTGTGAGCATTTTCCAAATAGTATTGTTATAAAATCCACCATCGCCTTCAACATTATTCGGCGGACCGAGGCATTATGTGTGTTAATATAATAACGTATTATAAGACGCGTTTGAATGGAAACAGACTTATCAATGCACTGTGCTTTCGGAGAATATAAGGTGAAAAATACAAAATACGGAGATAACCACCGTCCTTCTAGAATATACGTAAACAGCAAGCGATTAGTCCTGTGACTCAGTACTGTTTACAATTTGTTTTTATTCTCAATACTCATTTAAGAATCTTCACCATTAAAACAAACCCCCGTATTGTATTAGACCAAACACACACACGCGCGCGCGCGCACACGCACACGCACACAAATACATAATCTAAATTCATATAGAATTTACCTGACTTTATCGTCTTCAGCGTAAACCGGAGAGCCGTGCCGATCCACTGTTCTTTGTGTATTCGATGAGTCTCGCTTTGTATTTATGTCTTGAAACCAGAAGCAGCCAGTTTTGACGATGCCGCTGCCTCCTCGCTGAATAAATATGAGGATCCGTGACGTAAGCTGGCGAAACCAATACCCGACTCTCGAGTCTTGGCAAGGCTGTCTATTTGCACCGGGGTGTTTGAACAATATACAAAGCACCACTGCTTCAGTAAATGAGAGAGTACGCTGGTCTTGTTTATGCTTGTTACATTACTGCAAAAGCTTTATCTTTGCCCTAAAGTATACAAATGCGAATAAATAAATAAATAAATATAAAAAAAATTCAAACAAAACAAAAATAAAATGCTAGCACTTTACATTAATGTTCCATTTGTAAAGGGGTTATAAAGATGCTAACTAATGGCTAATAAGTAAAAATTATATCAAGTGGAACTTTCATGCAATACTTGCCATAATGTAACTTACTTGTTATAAATGTTTAATTGTTACACTTTTTCATACATATATTAAAACATAAAACATAAACATAAAAAGCCCTTATTTATGATTTATGTCACAATGGAGCAAAAATAGATTATTATAGTGAGATTAAAAGGAGGGATAAACTGATTGCAGTTTTCTATATGCTTTGTGTTTATATTTATTACTGTAATATCTTAACTCACTTGTGTTGTCACTTTTCTTGTCATATTGACGTAAAAATATTGTCATATTGAGCAACTCCAAGTCATGTCCCAGCTTACCAGTCCTAGTTTCCTGATGTCCTCTGCAAAAATACTTTTCAGGTCTTCATGCTCATTCACAGCATTTATCATATTATAAAGCCTGATGACCATTACTGAAATGTATGTACATAGGTTTATAATTCCTTAATACATTCTTCAAATGTGTCCACTTTACATTAAGGTACATTTTCATAGGTTTTTGAAAAAAGTGTTATTGAGCATTTATAACAAGTGAGGTAAAATGAATCAATATTTGGCAGGTATTGCATGGAAGTTGCCCTGTTTTCAATGATGAATAGTGCAATTGTATATGACTTATTAGTCATTAATGAAACCCTTTATAAACCCTTAACAAAAGGAACATTAAAGATGTATCAATGAAATTAAATTATTAAATTAAATAGACTATTTCGGTCTATTTAAGTTGTTTTACATTCAGTTATTATGTCATCGGTCATTATAAAAACAAAATATGAAAAAATGTACGCCACTATTGAAAAATCTGTTTATATTTGGAATAATATATTTTGTTATTAGAATGTTAATAACAGAGTTAATATAAGTTGCTGGTTATTGTGTGTGGCAATGTTGAAATTTTTTTAGAGTGAGGAAAATAAGGCCTCCTGCTAATCTTATTTTATGGGCATTTTATTTTAATTTTATTTTTGTTACATGGTTACTTCAATATAAAATAGAGTGATGATATTTACTTTGCATAAGCTTTCTCTCTGCCTGAAACAACAGAAGTGCCAATTAAACTGACTGTGATTGTAAGGGGAACTATTTATTAATTTATTAAGCTTTTTAATAAGCCACTCTCCATCCGACGACTACAGATCATGTTCCTTACATGGATATTGGACAGTGAATATTAGAGCACACAAAAAGTAAATTCTGTTAAAACTTTTTTAAACTTTTAAACCACAGCAATGAACATTATAACATTCCCCAAATAATTTTATTAATTTAGCTCTTTAATATAAAGGTCATGATGTCACACCATGTCATGTGTCAGAACTTCTCACATTCACAGAACACATTGAACACTAATTGCTAATTAAATGTGACTAATATGTTATGTTTTTTCATTTTTGATTTAACACCATCAACATTTTGTCTGATTGTAGCTAATGACTTTTAAACATTTTGTGCCAGCACAGTTGGCAAAGGTTTAATACCTTTACATTTAACATAGTCTATTAAACAATTTCCTGTTAGTCAGTAGAAGCAATTTTTTATTTGTAACAATTGTCTTTATTTCAATTAAAAGGCCAGCGCAAAGACGGTTGAAAACAATATTCATTAAATGGGTAAAAGGGATGCACTATAACTATTTAATAGAACACAGAATTTTACAGTAATTTAATCACTTAACAATTTGCTGAAAGACTTGTGTAACTTTAAAGGCTTAATCCCATCACTCTTTCTTGTATTTCAAATTGTCAGCCCATAATCTGTCAGAAAGCAGAGCAATCTGTTTTCTAGATATTTTAATCTTTAAATCCTATCAGATTCACAACATTCCTCAACCAAAGGAGAACATTGGGAGGGTACAAATCTTCTGTGACTTAATATATTCTGAGCAATGTGTCCCTGTATCACTGGGTTACTCATTTAATTATGTCTCTACAAGTCATGTTCTGGTATTATTAATGATAAATAGATAAGTCATCTTAAACAAACAAAAAAACATGTACATGATTTTGACTGTCAGATTGTCTTTCATTTTCTTATTTTTAGATTTGGCTCCTTTAATTCCTGCACTTATCTTTGTTCACAAAAAGCTTTTTTTTTTTTTTTTTTTTTTTAACAAATTTAAACAAGTTTGTACAAATTTAGTTGTTCACATGGGTCAAATTTACAATGCAGGTAAAACTAGTTTGGGTAATTAAAAAAGGTCACTATTCAATCAATCAACATGATTTCTAAAAGAACCAGCAACTCTTCTGAATATAGGCAAATTGTATGAAGTGTCTGTGTTTTGTTAAATGGTGGTATCAATTTAACTTGAGGTTTAAAATGTAAATTTTCCACACTATAATTAAATAATAAGTTAAGTCAGGTTCGGCAGCTTCTACAAATTGCAGACTGTAGCCTCATCAAACAAGTCTTTCAAGTTCAAATGAAACTAAATTAAAAGTAGTTGATCTTAAAATTATAGTTTACTGTAACACAAGTCTAATTAATAAATTAAGCCTTGGAACTTAAAATTTGTCGTTTGTCATGAGAAATCGCCATATACAGTCGACCCCATCATTAGTAAAAGGACAAAAAAGCTGAAATGTTGTGCCCTCCACAATGAAGCCAAGAGTGAAGAGAAAGCTGCATTAGAAAACCAGCAACACACAATTATTTTTATTAGAAACTTCATTTTCACTGACCTTGAACCAGCTTCTCTGTCAAATTCCAGCTATTATTATGATACTAACTACAAAAACTGATCAGAGATCAGTGGGGAGGCTTTAAACCAACACTGCTGTACTGCAAGCATGTCACGCATACATCCATGAAAATTAGGTTTGTGGCATGGCATATTCCAGTGCCATGTGAATATAAGCCCATTTTCTGTAGGCTTTGGTTATAAAAAAAATTATAAATAAAAACATCACAAGAGGATTAGCTATGGCCAGTACATTCCTGAGATGCAGGCTGCATAAGACTATTTAAAACCCAATTCATTAATGGGTGCCAAAGCACAACTCATTAAAATTAAAACACTGAGGATTACAAATGTTCCATTTTGGAAATGGGGGGGAAAGAGCCTCTCTCATGCAGACATCCTCAGAAATGTAAAAAAAGAAAATAAAAATAATGTGACAAGGTTCTTGTACTGTCTAGAGGAAGCAGGGGCCAGGTCAACAGTTTTCCTCATTCTTTATTTTTACAATGCTTTTCAGCATAAGTCAAATGATTTTCTTTTTAGCCCACACAAAAATGCTCAAACACGAACACAAGTTCAGGCTCAGCTCTCTCTCTCTCTCGCCTCTGGCAGTCTGGATTGTCCTTTAAATCCCTCTCGACTCTCACTGAAAACACAAAACAGCTGTTAGAGGTGATTTTGCACAGGTGTAAATCCTTACCACACTCACTCTCTCAGCCTCGCTCTCCACAGATGTCACTCGGCCACGACCCCATCACCACATACCCCCATTGCCCGACTCAGGCTGGGGCACCATCCGTCCTGTCACTTTCCTGGAGAGGAAACTTGCAACAGCCATCTGCACCCCCGGCCTGTGGACCACCTCGAACTTAAACGGCTGGAGAACTAGATACCAAAGGGTGATCTGTGTGTTGGCATCCTTCATGCGATGTAGCCACTGGGGCGGGGCGTGGTCCAAACAGAGAGTACTGGAGGGTGAGGACTGCTAACTTGATGGCCAAACACTCCTTCTCGATTGTGCTGTAGTTAGTCTCTCTCATCGAGAGCTTGCAACTAATATACAGCAGAGTACCACTCCCAAACCCTGTCCGATGCGGCCGTCTGCCAGATAAAAGGGATAGATAAGTCAGGAGAGTGTAATAACGGCCCGCCACAAAGTGCAGCTCACTTGCTTGAACACTTCTGACACGACTCTGTCCATTGGACTGGATCTGGTGCCCCCTTTTAGTAAGATCAGTCATATATCTGATAATTTGGTCAAATAATTAGGCACAAACCTTCGATAATAGCTAGCCAGCCCCAGGAAACTCCTCACCTCCTTTTTGGTCTTAGGTCTCCGGCAGGCTGAAATCGCTTATCAATTTCAGGCCGCACCTGTCCATGACCAAAGTGGAAGCCCAGATACCGTACTTTCACCCATCCAATTGAACAATTCTTCTATTACCCCCATATCCAGAATGGTCTTTAATTCTTCCCAAACCACTTTTTTGTGTTCAGGTAATCGGTAGGTGTGACTGTGTACCACTACCCCCGATATGGTGCTCTATGAGATTTGTATGACTGGGAAGAGGCGAGAACACATCGGAGAATTCTCCTTGCAACATAATTGCAAATAATAGCATGAAATTATGAATAATTTTTTGTGTCTGATTAAATCGTTCAACCAAGCCATCTGTTTGGGGCTGATAAATGCTGGTCCGAATTGATTTAATCCCCAATAATTCATACAGTTCACATAGTGTGCATGACATAAAAGTTGTGCCTTGATCAGTGAGGATTTCTTTCAGAATCCCCACTTGGAAGGTTATTCTGATGAGTGCCTCCACAACACTACATACTGAGATGTTGTGTAGAGGCACTGCTTCTGGATATCGAGTTACGTAGTCCACGAGAACCAACACAAAATTATGCCCATGTGCCGTCCACTCTAATAGCATGACAAAATCCATACCAATTCACTCAAAGGGGACCTTGATCAATGGAAGGGGGCACAAATGGCACTGTTGGGGTGGCCGGCGGACCAGCCACACACCACCTGTGGACATTCCTGTGAATATAAACAGGCAATTAGATGGTTCATTGTTTTTCCTGCCCTAAGTGTCCCGTCATCAGATTATAATGAGCCTTCTGGAATAACATTTCCCTTTGGCTCTTTGGTACTAACAGTTGGGTTGTATTTTTCTTTGTCTGAGTATCCTTTGTCACTCGATACACCAATGAAACCTTGATAATTGAAAAATAAGGATATGCGAGTGCAAAGTCTGGTTGGAGGCGTTGACCATCAATCACCTTCACTTCGTCAAAGACGTGCCTAATGAGAATCTTGCATCTGCTGACATCTTTTCAGAGGGAAATCCCCTGAAGGGAATCCTCTAAGGGCTGGGGAAGCAGAGACTTCCCCCTCCCTTACGTCATTCTGATGAGGAGCTGATGTAGATGGCCCTGGCTCCACCTCTCCAGCCAGTGAATCGCAAACCACACACTGAGACACTTTATTAAAGGACCCATCCACACAAATTTCCCTCTATATAGTGGTACTGTAAATGCCAGCCAATTCCTACCCAAGATTAGTGGATGCGTGAGGCAGGGACTAACCGCAGCCTTGACACTATGCTTTTGTTCCATAAATTGAATGATGACCATAACTAATGGGTAATCATGAAAATTCCCTTGAACACACCTTACCTTCACCTGACATCTTGTATCCAAAACCTCAGATTGAATCAAGCTTTGGTGAATGGAGGTTGGATTACAACCTGAATCCACCTAGGCTTGATATGTACCCCCCTTTATACTCAAGTGTCTGGTATGCTCCTGCTCAATCGGGGGTGGCCTGTGGTGCTTCCAGGACCCAGACCGATGTCTCCACCTTTATTGTGGGACATCGGTCCTGGAAATGCCCAGGTTCCCCGCAGCTCCAGCAGACCAGCCCAGACTTCATACCCACACCCATGGTAGCAGATTCACCAGCCTGTGGGGGGAAATGAGATGGTTAGGGGAAGCCAACGGGATGAATGGACCATGGGACCGGGGATCCGGTTTTGGTAATGTAGTTCCCCATTTCTGGGGAACAGGAGCAGGATGAGGGGAAGGGGAGGAAAGAAAGAGAAAGAGCGAGAGAGCGAGAAGAGGGCTCGCCGCCCTTGGATACACCTCTATATGGTCCTCAGCCAGCTGGATCACTTCATCTAGTGACGCTGGATGATGGCACCAGACCCAATCTGCCATTCCATTCCTTCCTCCTGTCCCACGTTTCGTCACCTGTGTGACAAGGTTCTTGTACTCTCTCAAGGAGGAAGTGGGAGCCAGGTGAACAGTTCTCATAATTCTTTATTTTTACAAACCATTTCAGTGTAAGTCAAACAAATGCACACACACACACACACAAGTTCAGGCTTGGCTCTCTCTCTCTCTCTCTCTCTCTCCTCCAGTGGTCTGGATTGCCGTTTAATCCCTCTCCGCTCTCACTGCAAACACAAAACAGCTGTTAGAGGTGATTTCGCACAGGTGTCAATCCATACACGCACTCACTGTCTCTGCCTCGCTCTACACACACACACACACACACACACACACACACACACACACACATATACATATACATATATATATATATATATATATATATATATATATATATATATATATATATATATACACAGTACATGCATACATACACACACACACACACATATAAACGCACACACTCTGGCATCCAAAAGTTTGGAATAATATACAGATTTAGCTGTTTTGGAAGGAAATTGGTACTTAAATTCAACAAAGTGTCATTCAACTGATCAGAAAGTATAGTCAGGAGGACATTACTGATGTAAAAAACAACACCATCACTATTTGAAAAAAGCTATTTCTTTTATCAAATCTAGAAAACATGCTGTTGAAAGCTATTTGGTTCATTAAATTAAACTTTAAGAGTTGCCACATTATGCAATAGACTGGTATGTCTTAAGGTTAATATTAGGTCAAAAATGGAAAAAAAGAAACCGCTTTCTCTAGAACCTCATCATTCAATCATTGCTTTGAGTAATGAAAAAGATTTCATACAAAGGTGTACACTACAGTCTTTTCAAAGACAAAGAACAACTGGCTCTAACAAGGACAGAAACAGATGTGGAAGGCCAGACGTACAACTAAATAAGAGGATAAGTACACCAGAGTCTCTAGTTTGAGAAATAGATGCCTCACATGTCCTCAGCTGAGAGCTTCATTGTATTCTACCTGCTCAAAACTAGTTTCATGTACAACAGTACAGAGGGGTGAAGGCCTTATGGGATGAATCGCAAAGGAAGCCACTTTTGAAACAGAAAAACAAAAAGAAAAGGTTAGAGTGGGCAAAGAAACACAGACATTGGACAACAGATAATTGGAAAATATTTTTTTTTCCTCCCCTTTTTCTCTCCAATTTGGAATGCCCAATTCCCAATGCGCTCTAAGTCCTTGTGGTGGCATAGTGACTCAATTTGGAGGATGAATCTCAGTTGCCTCCACGCCTGAGACAGTCAACCTACACATCATATCACATGGCTTGTTGAGCGAGTTACCGCGGAGACACAGCACGTGTGGAGGCTTCTTGCCATTCTTCGCGGCATCCACGCACAACTCACCACGTGCCCCACCGAGAGCGAGATCCACATTATAGTGACGGTGGTTACCCCATGTGACTCTACCCTCCCTAGCAACCAGGCCAATTTGGTTGCTTAGGAGACCTGGCTGGAGTCTCTCAGCATGCCCTGGAATCAAACTCATGACTCCAGGGTTGGTAGTCAGCGTCTTTACTCGACAAGACAGCTACATCTATGGCAAGCGCTACATGAAGCGTGGGGTGAAATGTCACCTTTTCTGGTCTTATTGGTATGTAATTTGGGATTCAAAAGCTTTATTTTGGGCCAGGAAGAGTTCTAAAAGGACAGTTTGCTCAGTACAAACTACTTTTGGCAAATTAGATCAAGTTCAAGCTGAAATATGAGAGGGTAGGTAAGATCCACAATCCCATGACAGTCCACACTGCCTGGTTAGTGACCAGGGACGTACTGGGACTGAAATTCAGCCCGGGACTTTAAGATGGAGAGGCCTTTTACAGGAGTGCCCTTGGTGCACGAGCAGAAGGATTTTTTGCAGTTATTTTAATTCTAATAGTGTTTTTATGGTATAAAGAGAATCAGATTACACTGAAGACCTTCAAGAAATTTTAGGATGACACCTGCCTCTTCAGGTTGTATAAGCAAGTCACCACTGCACTGAACACAACCAGGTCAGCAAAACCTAATCTCGAACACATAAGTCACGGTATAGTTAGTATACTGCTAACTACCAGCATGTCATGTGTACAGTCAGTCGGAGTGATAAAATGGTTACAAATACTAACAAATACACACTCAGATACTCAAAAACCACAATGCAGTCCCATAAAATAGAGATTTGTGTGTGTGTGTGTGTGTGTGTGTGTGTGTGTCCTCACTTTCAACTCTCCCTGGCTCAGTTTCCCCTGTGCTGGACCCTGCCTCTGCTTACTGATTGTACAGCTGAGAAGAACATGAGAAGAACATCAGTAGTAAATATGACTAAGAATAATACATTTTCTAATTCAATCTGTGCTTCAGTCAGGTTATTATCTAGTATGTGGAACTATTGGCATTTTATCCTATATGTAAATATGTAATATTGTGCTGTATTTTTCTATTTTGTGTGTGTGTGTCCTTAATAAAGCTTTGATTGATTGATTGATTGATATGCCTAATATGATTGCCTACCCAGCCTTGCACACTGCCCCTCTACCTGTCTGTTTCCTGGTTTCTGCTGCTCCTCCGCCTCCGCCTCCTCGCTTCTCCTGCTCCTCCTCTTCTCTCTTCCTACATTGGAATTCTACCAAGCCATGTAATAAATGCCTATATTTAAATGCAAATATAAACAATTTCAGTGTATAATAAATCACTAATATATCCCTAATCGTGCACCTGTCCTGTCCATGCTGCTGGGTCCTTCCTCATCTGCACCTCCGTCTGCCACAGCACTCTTTCCACTACGGAAAAGGTCTGTTAATTTGGCGCATTTAGCTGCCTCTTGTGCCAAATTTTTTTTCTTTTTAATTCTTATTTTTTCGGCCCCACCCATTTCTTTCTCTTCTTACCGCCATTTTTACCGTTCGTATCTGTTGCATTCACACAAACCCGCCAAACATGACCAAAAGTAAACTCTTTTGATCGGCGCCTAGTTTGAGCCAATCGGATGTCAGGAAAAACGAGGATCAGTCCAAGTTGGGAATCCCCCGTCAGAATGAAAGTATTGGTCTGGCCCGGTCTGAATCACACACACACAGCGTTCCGCTGCAGCTGAGAGGCCGGTTAGGCCGGTCGCGTATCATTGAAAAAAGAAAAAAAGGCCGGTCTTCGGCCTGAAATGGACCGGCCGTTCGGGATTGTTCCCGGTATTCCCGATGGCCAGTCCGCCCCTGTTAGTGGCATTTAAAGTAGGTGCAGTATCTCTAGAATATTCTGAGTCAGCAGCAAGATAACGTCTTTGGCAGATGCATATTTGCTGAAATGAAAATGGTGTGAAACAGATTGAAGATTTCTTTCCTGTCTTGACGTATGTAGGGTATTACAAATATAATTAAGAGATGTGGACGGGGTCAGTTAAAATGGATATTTAGGAAATGTGATATTTAGGAGGGAATTTAGGGTCTTGAAATATGTGAGCTATGGACTAGATTAAACTGTCCTTGTTGTACTTTATTGGGTAATGAAATGTATAATGGAATTAGTCACGTTCAACAACCATTATAAATTAGATAAATGACAAATAACTAGATTATTTGTCTTTAATAGATTCTCCACCATTGAAATCGTAATACAATGTTTATAGTTGTTTATAGTTGTATCAGCTCACAATTTCTACTGTAAGGAATTAGCTTTAATAAGTGAATCATGATTAATTCAGTTATTGGAGTGATATTAATCTCATGGCTTATTGAAAATAATATAACATGTATTTATGTACAGCTTTGAAGCGAAATCTTTCAGAAACAGGGATGAGATTATGTATCAAAATATACCACAGCCACGTCGTCTTTGAACACATACAAACTTTATTACTATTCTAAACATAGATCTAATCTAACACATATATACATGAGACAGGTTGGTGAAAAGTGACAGAATGTGAAATAACTGATCAGTACAGTGAGCATTAACTTGTGATGGCAATGATTCTGTTGACAATACCTTAAGAACAATTTATCCTGCTCTGAGTCTACATCGATTTGCTATCGGAATACCCAAATAATTTGATTAATACACCAGCACTTTGAGCACAATATTGGAGATGTACTTGCTTTTCTTTGTGGTGTTTCCTTGAGTTCTTTGTGTGGCTTGTGATGTTTTGATCTCTTTATGATCTCATTTATTGTCTTTATGAATTAGTTTATCTGTGACGCGAGGCCTTCTCTCTCCTTCTCGGGACGTTGAGTCCCGAGTTCCCGTGGATATCACATGGGCACATGCAGGCAGAAGAGCGAAAAGAAGAGTGAAGAGAGGAGATGAAGACAGCCGAGTGCGAAGAAGAGAATTACAGAGTGTTCTTCCTGTTTGGAATTATTTGAACTGAAATTGGCCGCATCCCCCAAAGGTGTCCTGCGCCAATTAGAAGTGAATTTTGGAGTAACATGGTCAACTGTGCAGTCTTTTCTGACATTTGAGTTATGGTCCTTTGTTTCAGACTCTTAAAAATGTCCCGCTCAAAAATAGTGCATATTTAATCATGAGCTTTTATATCTTGAGAATGGTACAAGGAACATACTATTCATTTTCATCAGCTTTTTCTATGTACACCACCGAACACTTACATACTAAACATGAAATTTTTTCATGGATGTTATACATGTAGGTAACAAAACATGAAAATCTCTGGTTACAAAATCATATTGGTTTTACACATCATTGCATTTTATCAAGTTAAGCATTATAGTTACCATTCTTAGTAGAATGAGATGAATCATACAAAATTAAAGATTATATTTATCAATTATATGTGATTGCACATCGCTACACATTTTAAAGAGTTCCATCAGTCTATAATCATTCATTTGTCAGGTACAAATGTTACCACAGATGTTGATTTTCAGCATTATCTAGCAAGTTTAGATTAAGATGAAATGTCTTAGAATTGTGCAAATCTGATGGTCCTTGCAACCTTACACAGAACAGCCTGGTGTGGGGGTTCTGTCTGAAGGCCAGTAATTTATGACGTGGAAACATTCCAAACTGAAATGCTGGATTTGACTCGATTCAAATCATGTTGGTGGAATTCTTCTGCATATATAATCTTACACGTATATACTATCAAAATAGAATGTTCGGACAGGAAGGAATAGTTCCTTTTTATTTAAAGCAAATAGCATTTCATCACAGATATTAACATTATTTTCTACTTGCTATTGCTAGTCAGATTTGGTTATTATTAGGTGGATGGTCATCCTCAATCCAGATAGCACATTATTGGAGTGCAGTATGGGTCATCAATATTTTTGGTTTGGATTCCCGGAAGAGAGACTGCACATTTTAAAATGTGTATATCTGCTAAAAGTACATTTTGTCAATGTAGAACACTTGCATGTAGACGACCTCAAAGCTAACAAAAATGGGCTAAAACCCACAAAACCCCAACTCAGGCAGTAATAGTGCAAAGTTAATTGTGCCTGAATAGTGCTGATTTTATACATATACTTCTATAGATTGTGCCATAATGTTTATGTCGAGAGGAAACCGTATGCAGAGACCACGCACTTCAGAGAGGAGCTGCACATCTTTTCCCAAAAAATACAGATACAGGTAACAAAAATATTTAATTTCAGTCATGTTCACGTAGTGAGAAATAATATTAAACTACCAATTGTCCGCTGTTGCTTATATTAGTCTTTTTAAAACTACATATGAAGCAATCATGACTATGCAAATTTAGCAAAGAGCCAGCAGCTACCAGAGAACAGATGTAACACCTTAAAGAAATTTAATTTTCATTAAATTATAACAATGTAATATTTAACTTATATTTTCCGCTTTTGAAAATATAAGCCTACATTAATTGTTTGTCTTTTTAGAAGGAGTTGTGAAGCAGACGAAAGTGTGAAGATAAAATCTGGTAAGTCTTTTATTTATTATGAAGGATTTGTCAATCACTCAATGAATGAGATGTTAGATGTCCAGAATTTAGATTTAACCCTCTGGGGTCGATGCACGCGCCGGCTTGATTTTTTTCCTCATAACAGCGAAAACAACTTTTTCGCTGTTATGAAAAAATTCTCCGTCACTTTGTGCACACAAATAATTGTAAGACATAATTAGAGACTATAAATGTTCTACTTTTATTTGTGTACACTCACAATAACAACAAAAACGTTTGCTTTTGTAAAATAAAGAAAAAAATAAAAAGGGTGAGCTTTCAGCAGTCTCTGTGAGCATCTTTTTGAAGATATGTCTAAAGACTGCTTAAAATCTCTACTTTTAATTTAAAAAATAATATTTGTCTCAGGTGTGTAGGTTATTTCACTGACTTAAATCTTTTTTTTTCTTCTTTTTTTAAACATGCATAAACGATATTTTCTCAAAAATACAAACATGTAAACACATGTTGCTCACATATTATAAAAGGAATAAATATGACTTATTCTATACTGTATATTGATTATTTGTAAGTTTTTTTCTATTGCCCCCTTTTTGAGCCTGACAGTTCATCACAGTCAGAATCACTATTTCCTTTTATTTTATACATGTTTCCTTTCATTATATCTACAGAAAGTAAAATGGGTTTTAAACGGCTTGTAAATAATGATAGGATTTTTGAGTGAGCTTCTCTTTTCATCCTTTTCCCCTTTGTAGTTAAAATGAAGAGAAAAAACCCAAAAGGACATAATGTCCTTCTTTAATAATAAAAATAAAAATAGTGGTCAGTCAAGACTGAAGAGAGAAAATGCTTGTGAAAAAGAGTCAGAAATACATGAAAGCTTAGAGAAAGAAGAAAGTCCAGAAGAACAGAGATCCCATCAGCAAGGTATTTTAGTTGTGGAGAGAGTCAGCAGGTCTGGAGGCAGAGAGCAGACAGACACTGAAGAGTGTAGAGAGTGAGAGCACTGAACATCTAGAGCAAGAAGAGAAAAGAGATGAGGCTGCTGAGTGCGACTTTGAGGCAGAGTGTGAGCAAGATGAGCCCTGTGCATCTACAAGCACTTCATCTGAACCGTCAGGTTTGTAAAGGAGCTTAAATTGTCAGTCGCTATAGGCCAGTTGTCTATATACATGTTTAGGCTTATTGAGATGAGAATACTCAGCTTTAGCTCTTTTTGTTTTTCCAAAAACATTTATGTTTTAATCATTTGAGCTTGACTTATACCTATGGAATGCTAAATAATTATTCACTGTGACTCTTTCATCTTACACAGATATTTCCAAGAGTAGAGATCATCCACCTGTGCAGCCACTCTTAACAACATATCCAAAGACACTGATGGGGGACAGGAAGAGGAGCTTCAAAGCAGAATGGTACAATATTCATCCCTGGCTTGACTACTCCAGAATATTAGACTCTGCATATTGTTACGCCTGTCGACATTTTAGACCTCCCAACAGCCCATTGTCAGTTTTTGAGTGGTTTTAAAAACTGGAAGAAGGCAACCTAAAAGGAAGCGGGATTTGCAATTCATGCAAGATCAGAGCACCACAAGCAAGCCATGGTTGCATTTAAAGACTATGAGACAGCAGTGAAAAACAACAGAACTTTGCTAAATGCCTTAAACAAAGAACATGACAAGCAGATTAAAGAAAATCTGGAGTATTTGAAAACAATAGCTGAAGTACTTCTACTAACTGCCACACAGAACATTGCTCGAAGAGGACACAATGAGTCGGCAGGGTCAGACAACAGGGGTAACTTCATAGCAATCTTGGAAACAATTGCCAAACATGACAAAACTCTTTTTGGTTGCATTCTATCCCTAATGCTAAATACACCAACAAAGCAATTCAGAATGAGGTTTTGAGTTGTTTGGCAGACATGGTTAGAACACAAATAATAGGAGCTTCTGCACTCTAAAACTGGTCAAGACACTGAGATCTACTATGGCAGATGAGAGAGTTAGCAACTTGGGTGTTTTGAGTATTGAATCCAAGCGTGCAAATAAATTGAATCTTGAAGAATTTGTTGATGTGTTTGCAAGGAACCACAGAAATTGCAGAATACAGCTTTTATAAATAAAAGCTAAAAGCCAAGATTATCGAACACATTTCCAGATGACTGCCTAATTTGATTTGTGCATATGTTTGGTTTGTTATATACGTTTGTGTCATATAAGTGTCTATATGTGTTAGATTTGTCATATATATTTTTCAGATGCTGAAAATTGGCTAGTTGTGCTTAGATGCTAAAAATGTGATATCACAATACAAAATTACTTGTGAAATAAATGAACATGAAACATTCATTTGATTTTAAATTGTAGCTCTAGCTTACGTCTAGAGATTGCAGTAAAAAATGACTTGAAATAATCCTGAAAGTAGGTTAAAATGCATGTTAAAAATGTGCCCCCTAAAAGCACAAGTGGCTCCTCCCTGGCCCCCCCAGTTACTGTGGTCTAGAACCGCCACTGCTTATTTTCCCCCATAATTTGCAAATAAATTCATTAAAAATCCTACAATGTGATTTTCTGGATTTTATTTTCTCATTTTGTCTCTCATAGTTGAAGTGTACCTATGATGAAAATTACAGGCCTCTCTCATCTTTTTAAGTGGGAGAACATGCACAATTGGTGGCTGACTAAATACTTTTTTGCCCCACTGTATATATATTCTTACTTGACCCCGCGTCCTCATGCATGGACTGTGTGCTTTGTCTTGCTATATGCTATGTATAATTTGATTTAATTTAATTTAACCCGACTTTCAGGAAACTCTGGGCTGGCAGTAAAGGGTTAAACTTTTGAGTAATGTGACAAAACAACATGGTTTCGGTTTCACCAGAGTTTGTCTTTGGGGAAATGTCAACAAAAATACATATAGTTTTTACACTGAAACCTTTTTGAGTTTGGTGTATGTGGCAGCAGCCTCATATTTAGCACCCATCTGACTTTCTATAGTTTGGTATTATTTAACATTTCTTACTCCCGCTGTCCCCATATGACGACATACATTTTTAGGGAAACGATTTGCTTTTCAATTAAAAAAAAAAAGTGCATGATTATTAGGGGCTAATTATAAATCAAAAAGAGAAATGGAAAATGCACACTGCATTCGTTCTCAGGCCCAGAGTATATATACACACAAGGATATAAAGGGGGCATGTTTGTGTTGAAAAGAATGATAAGGACTAACAGGACATTTTCCTGGTAGAATTCCACACTTTGGTTATTAAATTTGTTTCTGAGCTTTTGATGCATAGTAACAATTTCAAATTTCTTCAGAAGTCTTTGTAAACTAATGCACCATAAAAGCATATATGTCAGGAAGTTTCACTCTACAAGTCAATTACAGTTTTGTCTAAATGTAGTAAGAGGCAAAGATCAGGCTGACATTTAGACAGGGTAAATAAAGGTAGGTGTAAGCAGTACTGGGTGGAGCAGAGATGCTCGTTGATGGTGTAATCTTCTAATGAAAAGGTTGGGCAAATTCCTACATTTTTACAACACTGCATACAGTACTTATACTACTCTGTTCCCTGTGGAACAAACACACACACACACACACACACACACACACACACACACACACACACACACACACACACACACACACACACACACACACACACACACACACACAGTAGCCAATAATTTTTTCCAAGCTTTGTAGAAATCACCCAATTATTTAGATTTTAAATCCCACACTAGAATCACATTCCTTGATGCGAGCTAGCTTGCTAGCAGTTAAGTGGCTAGCTAGAGTAACACATTTTCCACTTTGTATCTGTTATCTTAATGATTTCAAAGCAAGCTGGACCAAACAGAATAGCTGCTGTTATGTGGCCAGCACATCAATGGACACAAGCCTGCTGAATAAGAGGAACGTGGTGGAATGTGTAAAAGGCCTTCACCAGTGGACAGATCTACTAGAATGACTCTTCTGTTAGTGTCTTTTGTGGGGTGCATAGACTGCACATTGTGAATGCTGCTCGCCTAGCCTCCGTGTTCTCTACCAGTCCAACTGGCACTGACTATGTGCATCAACAGCACAAAAGAGGAGGAAGAAAATGTCTTTTCCTCAATAGAAATTGAAAGCACAGGAGCTGGGTTGAAGAGTTCTCATCAGCCGGCTTCAACTGGTTGTGGTGGATGTTGGCAATGGCTGACCTGTGAGCTAATGTATTAAAGTGTTGCGGTTTCTCTTTTTATGATTTATATCATTATGTGTGGAAAGGGGAGGCTAGTCCTGAAGCAATGTACATCTAATGGATAACTATATTTTCAAGAATGCATATCAGTTTCCTCTGAAGTATAAAGGCATATTTCAGCAAGAAATGAAAATTTGGTTATTGTCTTCTCACAACTCATGTTGCTCGAAATTTGATTTTGTTAACTGAATAAACTAGTGGGCATTTTTTTATTGTTTTCTTTTTTTTTGTTTTTTTTTTTTGCTTTTAATCTGGAAGATTTTTAAAAGGTTCCTGCAAGAAAGTACAGTTATGTAAAACCTTTTTGTACTCCAAGTACCTCCAGGAATACAGGCACAGAAAGCAAGCTGGACAGAAAACAACCTTAAATTAATGTTTGAAGGCTGTAATTGATCATTTAAAGGGGTTTTATCTATGTACCACAGAATGGAGCTCAAAAAGGTATAATTTGATGTTATGGAAGGTCTTTTTCCAAAATAAATACCTGCCATGGACTTTTTCTAACAACACTGAAATGATACTTTAGTCTGAATTTGATGGCTTTTGGTAAATAATCAAAATTGAGGCCAAACTTAAATGCAGTTCCCTGTATAAAGGTTTCACCAAAGACATTTGATCCAGGATCAACCTGTGAAAGCTGACAAGAACTGGTGGTTTGTCTTTTGTTTGAAACACTTGAACAACTTCAATAAATACATTTATTCTTGAGAATTTAGGTTTGTCCAACTGCCCACTTACAGTAAATGCAGAACAACAAGAACAGTACTCTTAAGACAAAGCAAGAAGCATGCACCAAAACATGTTAATTAAATATAGATTTAAGTTCAATTCTTCCATCTAGGAAGACACTGTTTGGTATGGAAAGATTTTATCTACCACAAATTCTAAGGACCATGCTCTAACAGTTTGTGTAAAGAGAAAAGCAATGTGGGAATGTTGCAGTTTTATTAAAAAAGGAAGGTGCTGAATAGGCCTATCTGTCCCAGATCTTAAACAACCTAAACAAAATGGTTGTTTGGAATTTTCTTCAAAAAACAAGGATTAAGAACAATGGATCAGTCAATGGTATGTCCTTACCATGATATAAAAAAAATGTGCCTGTGAAACAGAAAGTGTAACAAAAAGATTGACGCAGGTGAAAAATGATGTACAAATATGTAACATGATGTACCTCATATGAGGGTTTTTTTCCTTACGTGAGGGGAATTTTAATTGACAGCATATAAAAACTCTTTTCTCACCAACACAAATGAATGAATTCCAGTCTGACTAGACAAGCCAAGACAGTCCCACCACCCTGATCAACACTGCACTGCCTTTCTCTCTCCCTCATTCTCTATCTCCCTCTCTCTTTCTCATTCTCATTCATTCTTTCTTCCCCACCAGTTTTTTTGTACTCTCTCCCTCACAGCGTTGGTTGCACAAGAGTTTTGGCTGGGGACCAGGTCTGCTCTTCATTGCGGTTATGTGACCCAGTGTTTTGTTGCCATGCGTTACGAGTAAGTCTTATCCACCTATGTTCCATAACTCACAAACCTTACCACTATAAGCTGTTTATGTAAAGTCTTAACAATAAAAGAACAAATCTGTTACTTAACTGTTACTTTTCTTTTAGTGCTACTTGCACTTCGGTCCATAATCCGTCCCTGCTTACATGCTATTCCTGGCATGTTCAATGGACTAAAATCTCTGTGATACTACTAATACTACAAAAAAGAACTAGAAAACTGTTAGTTGGTTAACAGAACCAGTTATATATATTTTTTTATGTGATATTTAACACATGAGTTGCTAAATGATGTCAGATAACATTCACTGTAAAAAAAAAATATTTTGTTAAGTAACCTAAAAAAAGTTCTTTGTGCAACATCTAAAGAAATAGTTTTTATTCAATTCAAATTAACCCAATTTATCATACCACCATAATAGGGAATATTCCTACAAATGGTTTCTTCCTACCAAAACAGAATCTTCCTACTAATTTCCCAAGTAGCTGCAGGCCAGAGACCAAATAGGGGTGAAATCTCCAAAAGAAGGCGAGGTTACTCCAAAAGGGGGTTGTGCCAACTCCCAAAGGGGGCGCCACTTCCATTCTAGGTTAAGGTTAGGGAAAGGGTGGTAAGGGACTCCCTATATCTTCAATGGGATATGGAGTGACCGCCCCTTTTTGGAGCAATGCCTGCAGCTAAACAGTACTATGGTGGCTGTGAAGTGCAAAACAAAACAACAAATCTAAAAACACAACAGCAAATCCAAAGACAAAATAACAATTCAGAAACACATTAACAAATCATAAAACACAATGCAAATCCAAAGACAAAGGAGCAAATCAGACTACACAACACCAAATCCACAAACAAGTTAGAAAACACAACAGCAATTCAGAAAACACAACAGTAATTCAGTCGAAATGGAAAGGCTATGTACCATATCTTCTCACATGATTAGCTGTTTGGAGAATACCTAGTCCTTTCCTCAGGACTGGTTCTCTGCCCACTTACACGATTATTTCAAAAGTAATTCCAAATGCTCAGTTGCTGAAATTGTGAGCGGTTTGTAAAACAGCAAAAGGACACATTATAACACACAGAGCAAAAACAGAGAGCGGGAAAATATTTAGGTACAATGTATGTCTACAGTGTAAGGGATCATCTAAAAATTCCACAAACTGGGCTAAAACACTGGTATCCAAGCATTCATTCAGTTGACATCCATATTCTAACATAAATTAGAAATGTATAAATAACAAAATTTATTCAAAAAGATTCTCATTCTAAAGGTTGCCGTAGACTGCCGCCATGATGGCTCACTTTTTACATTTGAAGCCAGCATATCCAATTATGATTACACTCCAAAAAACTTTGGGTTGTTTATTTTACCCAATAGCTGGGTTAAACATATTGGGTCGCTTCTGTTGGGTTATTCCTAACATTTATTGGGTTGTTTCTATAATAACGCACCCAGTTGGGTTAAAATTGGTCTCGCGAGAATATTTTAAATTTCAACGGTCGACCAGTGCCACTGCCAACAGAAGATACAGAGGTAAGTTAATATCGACATACATTATCATACGAATTATCAACATACAATAATAGCTGATTAATTAAATAATTAATTAATTTCCCCTTTATTTTGGGTCTGCTGTATTGCTGCTCACTTGGCTACCGACATAACACTTGCTATAAAGCCAGCCTATTTTAAACTGTGGCGTAGAAACTATTACTTGGGATGCTCCTCCGACACTTTTTTTTGGAAATCATACATAATATTTCAAAGAATATTGTGAGACGCCTCGGCTTTAAGACTCATTATCCGGTGTTGCAGACACGGCAGTTTTTCATCAACTGAAAGAAAAGTATATTGTCATTTTTATAGTGTAACATTAAAATACTTCAAAACGGAAATATGAAACATTTTATCTAGAAAGTTATATCTCAAGGCACTAAATTATATAATACACAAATTGGACTCAACAAGATATAACACCAGGGATCGGTAACCTTTTTGACATGGAGTGCCATTTTTTATTTTCCTAGTCAATGGCTGTGCCGATGAAGGATTAATAGGGGTGTTTTCCTTATTACATGACGTGTTATTCTGAAAGCAAAAAGAAACACTTTTATCACTTTTATTTTGACTTTTTAATGCCAAAAAGCAGCAACATTTTTATGGTGTTCTTTTACCATTGCAGGAAGGTGCCTGGCTTCACCAGAGTCAGCTCCAGGCCATGTCACATCCACGCCAAAATCAGCTTCAGGCCATGTCACGGCCACACCAGACTCAGATCTAGGCCATGTCACCGCCACGCCAGAGTCAGCTCCATGCCATGTCACAGCCACGCCTGAGTCTGCTCCATGCCATGTCACATCCACGCCTCAGCCTGCTCCATGTCATGTCACAGCCACGCCTCAGCCTGCTCCATGCCATGTCACAGCCACGCCCTAGACTGCTCCATGCCATGTCACAGCCTAAACACAGTCTACTCCATGCCATGTCTCAGCCAAGCTCCAGACTGCTCCATGCCATGTCATAGCCACGCCCTAGACTGCTCCATGCCATGTCACAGCCAAACCGCAGTCTGTCCATGCCATTTCTCAGCCAAACCCCTGACAGCTCCATGCCATGTCACAGCCAAGCTTCAGTCTGCTCCACACCATGTTTCAGTCGAACCCCAGACTGCTCCATGTCACAAGCAAACCTCTGCTCACCGGTCCATGCCCGCCTCTGCTCACCGGTCCAGGCCCGCCTCTACTCCACGGTCCAGGCCACCTCCATCCCTACGACTCCATCTTGGCCCCACCCCTCAAGACACACACCCCCAAGCTCCCTACAGAACACTGGACTTATGTCATGTTTATTCTGTTGTTGTTCATGTGTTGGGGTGTCAGTAGCCGCCCCTTAGAGGAGGGGATATGTCATGTTTATTCTGTTGGTTCCTGTTTTTTGTGTCTTTTATTTTGAAAAGTTAGTCCTGTTCATGTCTTCAGGTCCTTCATTTTAAAATATGTTCACTTCCTTGTCTAGTCATGTGATTATTCTGTTCCCGCTATGTTTCATGTGTTTTTTTTTCTCATTAGTTCCTTTGTTTATTAATATTGTCTTGTTATTGGTTCATGTTTCATTGTCTTGTTATATTGTTTTCAGTCTTGTATTTTCATTGGTGGTCTTGTTAACTTGTTACCCATGCCAATATATTTTAGCCCTCGTGTTTGCCATTGTCCTTTGTGGAGTTTTGTTAATGTAACTTTGTTGTTGTTGAAGTTAAGTCAAGTCAAGTCAAGTCAAGTCAAGCCAGCCAAGCCAAGTCAGGATTTAGTCAAGTCATGCTTTGTTTGTGTCAAGTCTAGTTTAGTCATGTTCATGTTTATGTTTCATGTTTTTAGTTAGGGTTTTTGGATCTCACTTTTGTTTAATAATCTGCACTTGCGTTTGTCTCTCCATCTTCATCGTCTTCATCCTTGCCAGCAACGTTACACCATTGCTTACTTTTTTATTACTTATTTATTTGTGGTGGTTCTTGTAAATTGAAACATGATTGTAAGTAACTTAATGATAAAAAGGAAGTAAATTGATAACACAATTACAACCATTTACTTAATTAATGAAAATGTTTTCAACTTTTAATTTAATGGAAATAAAGCATTTTCAAGATATTTGTAACTTCTGCATTATAATTTATTTACACAGCAATAATAATAATAATAATGTCAACAATAATAATAGTACCAATAATACTAGGATGGTTAAAGCAACATTTTGCCTGTGAGGACATCTTTAAGTCCTCACCCTAACCTAAGCCTACCTCGGACACTCAAATTACTCAAATTAATTAATTGTTAAACTGTAAATTGCTGTAGACCAGGGGTGACCAACCCTGCTCCTGGAGAGCTACCTTCCTGCAGAGTTTAGATCCAACCCTAATCAAACACACCTGAACCAGCTTATCAGGGTCTTTAGGGTTACCTTATGTAGCAGATAAAGGAATGTGGAGCTGGGATGGAGGTGGGTTCAAGAGAAATAACTCTTGCACATGCTGCGGTGAAACCGGCTTGTCTGAAACACTGAGCAAATTAATGCTTTAAATGTTAAATAAAGATAGAGACATAAGTTCATTGGCTACTCGATTACATGTCAAAGAATCAATCAGCTCACTCCATGCAATCATATCTACATTCACAGATCGAAATCAAAGATGCTCATTGGGGGCATCGAGGCGGTAGGTCAACAACTGGACTGTGAATGGATAGGAGATGGCAGAGGGAAGTGATGGATCTGGAAGTGAGTTAGAAAGTATGGAAGTAGGTAGTGGGAAAGTAGTAGTAGTAGTATATTTTATTTAATGCCATGTCAGCGATCAAAGCTATTTTCATGGCAAGAATTCAATTACAAAAAACAAATATCATATAAATACAATAAAAACAAAACAAATATAAATAGCAAGTCATATTATACAATATTTCTTTTAAGATTAATATATGATAAGAAATCCAAAACCTTTTCAGGCACAATCTCATTAAATAAGTCCTTTAACGAGGTAACTTCATAAAAGAGCATTCTACTTGTGTTAAGACCAGGACAATCTAGTAAAATATGTTTGACAGATAAGGGAATATTACAGAACACACATAGGGTTGGGTCTTCACCTTTAAGCAAAAGGCATGGGTCAGATTTACGTGACCTATACGGCATCTGGTGTAGACCACTTGATCAAATCTTGTTTTAAAATTGATAAAAAGTCTGTTTGAAATTTCAGATGAATTACATGCAACTTATTGTTCTTGCACATATTCCACTCTTCTTGCCACTTATTTAAAATATATGGGTTAATAATCAGTCTGATATCTGAGGGAGGGATTTGACATTCATTAACTTCCTGATTAAGAGCTTCCTTAGCAGCTGCATCAGCTTGTTCATTTCCTGCAAGACCAACATGTCCTGGAACCCAGCAAAAGATAATGCTGAAAAACTGATTTAGTAGATAATCCACTTTGGTTAAGATGCAGTCCACTAAAGGATGGTCAATTTTTAAAGTGTCCATTGCTTGAAAGCAGGATTTAGAGTCAGTAAAAATTATAAAAAATTTTTGCAGAGAATTTTCAATGTGCTCCAAAGCTAAAAGTAAAGCCACGAGCCTCAGCAGAGAAAATTGAGCACTGTTTTGGAATCACGAATTCCATAGCGTTGATTTCCAGTCACCATTGCTGCCGTTACACTGTTTTTCATCTTGAGCCATCTGTGAATATAGGTACATGGGAGGGAATTGGTTTCTTATTTCCAAATATTGCTGTCTATATACATTTGGATGGGTCACTCCTTTCTTCTGATGAGTCAAATCCAAATTGATATTAGGCTTCTTTAGTTTCAGGGAGATATAGAATTGAATTTTATTTGGGTTAGAATGTTCAAATTTATATTCAAGTTCTCCAAATGAGGTTTAATACGAATACCAAAGGATCTGATACTTTTAGGTTTGCTCTCATACAAAGGAGTAAATTGTGGGTTGAAGATTGAAGAATAAGCGGGGTTGGTTTTATTTGCCTTTATTTTGATAGCATATTGGAGTGAGAGCTTCAATCGTCTGTTTTGAAGTGAAGGTTCATTGGCTTCGATGTACAAGCTTTGTATCGGCGAAGTTCTAAATGCTCCCAAGGCGAGTCCAACATCCGCTTATATGATTCTCTGGCAGAGTCATAAATTATGCTTCCATAGTCCAGCCGGGAACGAATTAGTGTTCTATAGAGTCTCAAAAGAACCATGTAATCTGCTCCCCATTTTGTTTTTGCCAGTACTTTCATTATATTCATGGCTTTAAGACACCTGTTTTTAAGTGCTTTCAAATGAGGAATGAAAGTCATTTTGTTGTCAAGAAGGAGTCCTAAGAACTTAATTTCTTTAACAACATTAATCGGTTCTCTATTAATGAAGAGTTCTGGGTCAAGATGAAGGGATCGCTGGATACAGAAGTGGGTACAGACTGTTTTTGATTTAGAGAATTTGAATCCATTTTCAACTGACCACTGATATATTTTGTGAATGCATAACTGCAGTTGTCTTTCAATTGTACTCATGTTCTTCCCTCTATAGCAGATGCAGAGATCGATCCACATATAAGCTGCAGAATATATTAGATCCAATGATACTCTCAATGCTGTTTATTTTAATACTGAAGAGAGTGACAGAAAGAATGCTTCCCTGAGGAACTCCAATTTCTTGTTTGTGAATATCCGACAAGGTGTTTCCTACTTGGACTTTGAAATATCTGCTGGTCAAAAATTGGAAATAAAGATGGGTAATCGTCCTCTAAAACCCATGTGGTAAAGATCTTTCAAAATCCCATACCTCCATGTTGTATCATATGCTTTTTCCAAGTCAAAAAGACGGCAACAACATGTTCTTTTCTAATGAAACCATCTCTAATATAAGTTTCCAGTCGGATTAATTGATCCAAGGTGCACTTTCCACGTCTAAAGCCACATTGATAGTCACTTATTTGTTTCTTCGACTCCAGAGTCCAAACAAGCCGATTATTTACCATTCTCTCCATCGTTTTACAGAGGCAACTGGTAAGAGCGATTGGTCGTAGTTATTTGGATCTGAATGGTCTTTTCCTGGTTTAGGTATAGGAATTACGGTTGCTTCTTTCCAGGAGGGTGGTATTTGTCCAGAAGACCAGACAGAGTTAAAATTATCTAAAAGAAGAGATAATATGCTTTGGGGTAAGTGCTTTAAGAATTGATAGTGAATTTGGTCTGGCCCTACAGCAGTGTCATGGGAACATTTTAAAGAGTGTATTAATTCATCCATCTTGAAAGGTTGATTATATACTTCTTTGTTATCAGAACAGAAGTTCAATTTTTCCCTTTCCTGCTGTATTCGAATTAACTGGAACTCAGGGAGGCAGTTTTCTATTGACGAATTCTTTTCAAAAGATTCTGCTAATGTGTTTGCTATATCCATTTCCTTTGTCTGGAGAATATCTAGTTTTTTAATATGTTGGATATTAAATCCATTTCCAATGTTCTTCATTTTGCGAATCATGTTCCAGATCCTCTTCATGGGAGTATAGCATGTTAAACTTGATACAAATTGTCTCCAGCTTTGCTTTTTTTGCTTCATTTAAAATTCTGCCAGCTTGAGCTCTACAAATTTTAAAAGATATAAAATTAGCCGTTGAAGGCTGTTTATTAAAAAGCCTTTCCGCCTTTTTCCGTGCCCCGATAGCTTTTTTACACTGCTCGTTAAACCAGGGGTTAGCTTTACAGTGCGATTTAGAGGATGTCTTTGGAATTGTTTCATTTGCAATATCAATTAACTGTTCAGTAAAAGTTTCTATAGAGTTCTGATTGTCTTGAGTTGCTGAAATAAATTTTTCATAACACATAATTTCGAAAGAAGGCCAATTTGCTTTTTAAGTTGCCATCTTGAAGGTCTTTGTTGGACATCCGATTGAGGGAATGAGGTAATAAGTGGAAAGTGGTCACTCCCACATAAATCGTCCCAGACCCGCCATGTACAATCTAAAAAGATTTCAGCACTGCATATAGTCAAATCAATTGCAGAATATGTGCCATGACCTGGATGAAGGTAGGAGGTAGTGGGAAAAGTGAAGACTGGAGTACAGCAGGAATTAAAAATAATCGAAAGTGCTGGAGATATAGACAGCAAAATGTAACTTCAAACTGCAAAGAAACTGGCAGTGAGCAAAGCATAGCAGCAGCAGCGGCAGGAAAACAGAATGAAGAATATAAAATAGTCATTAAACTAATTCAAGAAGGTTCGTCGTTTGGAGAATGGAACCCGATTCAGCTAACTAAGTCAATAAACAAGTTGGTAGGAGAAATTAAAAGTGCCAGGATTCTATGAAGAGGAGCACTGTTGAATGTTTGTAAAAACAGTACTCAACAAGGTAAGGCTACTAAATTTAATAAAATTGAATGTAAATTGTCTGAGGAGTTCTCGGGAGTACCCACAGCCATGCCAGTTGAACAAACAAAGGATCATTTAGAAGGGGCAAACGTGATTGAGGCAAAACATCTGAAAACAATAAGAAATGGAGAGAAATTCGACAGCTTAGCTGTAATGATTAAGTTTGATGAGGAAAGACTACTGATGAAAGTATGTCTAGGCTATATGAGCTATGAGGTCAGGCCTTATATTCCCCCACCATTGAAATGTTTCAAATGTCAAAAGTATGGGCATGTAGCAGCCATATGTAAAGGGAAACAAAGATGTGGAAGATGTGCAGGTGAACATGAGTATGGAAAGTGTGAAAGGAGAACTAAGTTAAAATACTGTAACTGTGGAGGGGAGCCAGTAAGAGAGCAGCAGAAGTGCAAAGAATGAAAACCTCTCAAGGTATGACACATATGCTGAAGTAGCAAGAAGAGTGCCTGTTCAGTTAGAGAAACCAAAGCAAAGCATTACGGAAAGCAATGAAACAAAAATATGTGAAGGGTTTTGTCAAAATAAAGATACGTTGACTGTAGTCTGAAGACCCTCAGAGGTGCGCAGTCAGGTCAGTGCTCTCATTTCTGCAGGAGAGGTTGGAGGGGAGGCTGTCCCCCTCCACCTTGAAAGTATATGCTGCTGCTATCGCGGCCCACCACGACGCAGTAGACGGTAAGTCTTTGGGTAAGCCCGACTTGATTATCAGGTTCCTTAGAGGCGCCCGGAGGTTGAACCCTTCCTGGCCAAGCCTGTTCCCCTCCTGGGATCTCTCAGTGGTCCTCTCGGGCCTTCAGAGATCCCCCTTTGAGATGCTAGAATCAGTTGAGCTCAATGCTCTCTCCCTGAAGACGGTCCTCCTGATCGCGCTCACTTCCATCAAGAGGGTCAGGGACCTGCAAGCGTTCTCAGTCAGAGACACTTGCCTGGAGTTCGGTACGGCAGACACTCACATTGTCCTAAGAACGCGACCAGGCTACGTGCCAAAGGTTACTACGACTCCCTTCAGGGACCAGGTAGTGAACCTGCAAGAGCTGCCCCTGGAGGAGGCAGACCCAGCCCCTTCGTTGCTGTGTCCAGTGTGCGCCCTGCGTACTTATATGGACCGCACAGAGAGCTTTAGACGTTCTGAGCAGCTCTGTGTCTGCTTTGGTGGACAGCGGAATGGAAACGCTGTCTCCAAACAGAGGCTTTCCTACTGGGTAGTTGACACCACAGCATTGACCTATCACTCCCAGGCTGTGCCCGCCCCCTTGCAGGCACGAGCACACTCGACGAGAAGTGTGGCATCCTCGTGGGCACTGGCCAAAGGCACCTCCCTAGCAGACATATGCAGAGTAGCGGGTTGGGCAACACCCAATACCTTTACAAGATTTTACAATCTCAGGGTTGAGTCAGTTTTTATCCTGTGTTCTCTCAGGTCCAAGCCAGTAGAACTCAGCAATGTGGTAACAACTGACCGGGTGTACCGCTTGTATCAAGCGCCTTTCCCCTCCACTGAGGCAATCTCGTGCGCTCTTATCCCAGGAGATCCCACTAACTCGGCTCCCTGGATGACTCGTCCCTAGCCCTCTGGTTCGTAAATTCAGCGGAGGAATTCCCCGACCAGACCCACTACGAGTACTCAAACTACTCTGTACTGGAATAGGTGCTCCACAGGACTGGCCCCCGTGTGGACTTATCCCCCTGTGTGTATTTTCTGTGGTTCGGTCCCTTGTGAGCGGACCAGTGTCTCCCTTGGGCAGTCCCCGCTGTCCCCCGGTCGCCGTGTTTGTAGCAACTCCTCCCTCTCAATAGGTAAGATCAACCACCATGCCATTCTCCACATGTGGTCTGAAAACCCATGTGATGTATTTCACCAGCCTGGGCAGGTGTGGTCTCCACGGGGTCTTTTTCCCCTGAAAGAATAGGAATTGTAAAAGAACACCTACCCCGATGCGTGTGATAGCGTTAGGATGGCCCCAGCTGCTTTGCCTCTATGCGAGAAACATAGAGAGAAAAGGCACGTCGATCCCATGCTTGGCACGTCGCCTTGTTCCCCCCATATCGGGGTGTAGGGAATCAGAAGGTTATGATGATTTTATGGGGCGTTGGGGAAGGGTACTTGAAGTCTGACACAGCCTGTCGCTTTGGCACACAACTGCCTGCACGCACCTGCATCAGCAACGCACGTACATGGTTCAGCACGGTTCCTTTTCTCATGTTCAGAGATGCGCGAGGCTCTCAAGTGAGACCCCTAGTGTCGCTTCTTCAACACAACGTCTCATTCCCTCCATCAGGGAACGGTACAATAGTAACCTAGACGTTAACAATCATGAATTATTGTAGCCCATGTAAAAGGCTGAATCATGTTACACTAAATACTGTTGGTGGACAACTACAGAGTAAAGTGGTATGGTGTGGGGACTTAAATGCACATAGTACACTGTGGGGAAGTAGGTATACTTATGTAAATGGTTCAAGCATAGAGGAATTTATTGATGAGAAAAGATTAGTGTGTATTAATGACAGTAAAGGTACTAGATGTAATGGTATGCAAAACAAAGAAAGATGACCCTAACATCATATGAAATAGCAGGTATCACAACATGGGATATGCTTAACAATACATCAATTGGCAGTGATCATTATCACATAATGATTAGAGTTGGAATAGAAGTATATCAGGACAGGTTAATGAGACTACCAAGATGGAATTTAAATAAATCCAGCTGGGATAAGTTTCAAATATTAAATAAGTTAGACGTGAAGAACTTCTATGGGAGAATCTAACAGATGTGGATGAGTTTAATGAAAACTGGTCACAGCAATTATAAAGGCATTAGAGGAAACAATTCCAAAAAGTGTAGGGGGCAAGGATTAAAATAGTGTACTCTTTTAAAAGCGAGTAAAGATGCTGACTACCACCCCTGGAGCTTGAATTCCAGGGTGTGCTGAGGTACTCCAGCCAGATCTTCTAAGCAACCAAATTGGCCCAGTTGCTAGGGAGGGTAGAGTCACATGGGGTAACCTTCTCGTGGTCGCTACAATGTGGTTCTCTCTCGGTGGGGCACGTGGTGAGTTGTGCATGGATGCCGTGGTGGATGACGTGAAGCCTGCACATGCGGTGTCTCCGCGGTAATGCATTCAACAAGCCATGTGATAAGATGTGTGGATTAATGGTCTCAGACGTGTAAGCTGAGGATGAACTGAGATTTGTAAAATACTCCTAAAAGATACTATCAATAGTAAAGTCCCAGGTGATATGTTTCTCTAAATGGCATAAACCACTTTCATTGAAGTTATATGTTCAAACAATTGAGCAAGTAAGGGTGATTAGGTTCCTTGGGGTTTTATTTGATGATAAGCTCACATGGAGACAACACATAGATAGAATAAAAACAAAATGTAAGAAGATCAACAATATTTTGCATTACCTGTCAGGACGGGACTGGGGAGCAACTAGATCATCATTGCTGAACATATAGTGGGCCCTTATGAGAGCAACTTTGGATAACGGTTGTGTAGCTTACATGTCAGCAGCTGAAAGTAACCTTAAACAAATAGTTACAGAACAAGCCCAAGCCCTGAAAATATACAGTGGGGCATTTAAAACATCTTCAGTAGCAGCAATGCAGGTTGAAATGGGAGAGATCCCATTGTGCATTAGAAGAATAAAACTTACACTTCCATATTGGGTTAACCTGCAGAGGCATAGTGAATTGCACACTGCAAAACTATCTTGCAGGAGTACTGAGAGCACAGCAAAACAAACCTTAGAAATGTTGGATGGATTGGGAATGTGAATGCAGGAAATGTAGGTCTACACAGTATACAGTATTTTCCTACTGTCTCATATTCAGATATCCCTCCCTGGTTGTTTGTGTTGCCATCCATTGATCTGCACTTACAAGAGAAAATAAAAGATAACTTAAAACAGGTACCTACATGGTACATAGTTCAAAACTATCTAGAAGAGCACTTTGCAGATAAGAAGATGGTATTCACAGATGGTTCAAAGGACCCTGTGCCTGGACGCACAGGCACAGCATTTTTTATCCCAGAGTGTGGGACTTTTAGAGAGAACAAAAGATCACTTGTCAGCATATACAGTAGAGCTTGTGGCCATAATGTTAGGCCTACAATGGACAGAAGAAAACAATCAAAAGAATGTATTGGTTGCATCTGATAGTTTGTCAGCACTCACACGTATCAGGTCATGGAAGTCGTGCAGACATGATATTCTGTATGAAATATATCAAATGATAAACTGGTTACATAACAAGGGTTTGAATGTCTGCTTCACTTGGGTTCCTGCACATGTACGTGTGGAAGGAAATGAGGAAGTGGATATATTAGCTTAACAATATCTGAAATCACAGAGAGTTGATTTGCAGATTTCATTAAGTAAAGCAGAGGCTAAAGCCATCATAAAGGATAAAAATCTAAAAGTATGGCAGGAGTATTGGGATATCAATTATACAGGAAGACATTTATATAATATTCAAAACCATGTTAGTGTTGGAAGAGAGATGGGTAGAAACCGAAGGGAAGGAGCAGTTCATTACTCACCTCAGAATAGGGCATACAGGACTCAACAAGACACTTCATATAATAGGTAAACACAAAACTGGATTGTGTTTACACTGTAATCAACTAGAATCTATCCAGCATGTAAAAGTGGAATGTAATTTCTATGAGAAGGAAACTAAGAGAAGCATTTAAAGATCTGAAACTTAAATTCACGTTAAGGAACATCCTTTGAGTAGCATTGCGACAAATACAGTATAGCCTATGGCCAGTTAATGATATTCTTGAAAGAAACAGGCTTGATAGAGAGGATATAGTTTTTTTTTCCTTCCTATCTTGGCTAATCTACTGATCCACACTCCAGTTCAGTATGTGGTGGGAATGCACCTATAAGCTGGAGTTGAAGAAAAAGACATCATACAAACCCTGCCCACTGTCATTATGCTTAGGTCTTCTATGCAAGTGCTAATGCAGGCTAATGTTTACCTGGCTGACTGTTTCTCCTGTTTGTAAGTGTTCTTCTGTTGCCATCTAGTCCTTTAAGTGAAATTTGTGTCTCTTGTACACCTGTGTGAGTGCTGTAAAAAAAGATAAATAGAATCTTGAACTTTCAACTCTAACATTATGTGCTTGTTTAAATAAAGCAATCATGACTCATGACAGTTGCATCAGCATGTAAGCTTGCTTTCATATCTTGTGTGGATGCTCTTCTTTATTGAATATTCCAAAATTATTAACTGTTTGACCACAGACAAAATAATGAAATTATTTAAATGTCTTTAGTTCTTGGCTTGTGGAAGTATTAACAGTGTGCATCAAATATTGATAATATCGCATTGCGTGGTTAAAATCAGAAGTTGGAAAGATCCAACTCGCCACTTAATTTCATCTTCATGCTTATCTTCTCATGACACTATATACACTTAAATGTTTGTTTATTTATTTATTTATTTATTTTCCAGTCACAATTCTTCAAATCTCTTTTATTTTGATGTTTATCTGGTAGCAGAGAAAAGGGCACTGCTTAATTTACATGTTTCCAGACAGCATGGTGCGTATTTGATGGCATAATCGAATACTATTGACTGGGGAAAAGAGATACAATCAGTTATCTGTACAGAGAAGCTACTTGATTATACAGTGATAACACTGATAATTAAATTGCACCATACAAAAGCAAATTACTTTATTTAAAAATACTTTATCCATCAAGACATATTATTATATAGGCATTAAGTGTCCTATCTGCTTAAACAAACCCCAGCTAATTAAATTTTTAAGTGCAATTGAATAGATTATCCATATTATAATACTGAACATGCCAGAGTTTGATACGCATGCTCAGGGAGTGTTATACACATGCGGGTCAGTTAAAGTGCATCGGCTGTTCAGACCAGTAACTGAAATGGGTTACATTAAAAATGCCATGTGAACAAAATTACAGAAAAATTGGATTGCAGCGATCCCATATTCATGCCAAGTGTGAACAGGGCCAAACAGATTATAAACTCAAGTACCTTTCAGCTTGTGCCACATACAGTAGATACATGGCTGAACTTTGTTCATTAAAAAACGAGAAACGTTCCATGAGCACTGATGATCTGACAGCATCAGCACTCTGACTCTTCACTGTGTGTTTATCACTCCGCTTGTGTTCGTGCCATTCTAAACTAAATTGTAGGGGGTGGCCAAGGGTGGCCGTGGCCACCATGGACCGAAGCCTGGCCACCCTATTGGCCATCCCACTCGCAATTGCTGTTGAGTAATTAGTTTGGTCATTTTTTGGCACAATTTTAGTTCTTTAGAGGTGAAAACGTCTCTGTACTAATGTACAAACTTAACATGTGCGCACTCCAAGGTCGCCACACCTCTCCATCCCGGGTGTCATTGTATCCACTCAACCCCCACAGCCCGATCAGTCTGTGCCACCACAGACTGATCATTTGCCCCAGCCTGGCCACCCCTTTGAAAAACTCCTGGCTCCGTCCCTGAAGAGCAGTGCAAATCTGTTAAGAGCTAAGTTTTTTTTATATATTACATATGTTAACCAGCAGGTGGTGGCAAAAGATAATATTTGTGTGTAATATGAGCCAGTTAGGTGACATGAAGTGAATCCGCATCAGCCGTTTACATACAACAGCTCTTTGTGATTGCTTACTACACTGCACTACACTACTAAAGCTAGGAAATAGCTTTAAATGGCTTTATATGAACAACTTCAGCATTAAGGCTCATCCCAGCTGAGAGACACAACAGACTGATTAATTACACAATGGGTGCTGTTTAAAATGGCGGAGGACAATGCGGTTTCTATAGTGATCAACACTTGGGCACCGGCTACCATGAAATAGGGAGAAAAACCCCCGCTTGGACGCCATTTTTCCACTGAGAAAGCTGACAGCATCTCTGCTTGAGTGTGGCAACAGGTGATCACACAAGCTCCATCTCTCTCTCTCTCTCTCTCTCACACACACACACACATCCATCCTTGTTTATTAAATAACTTGTTAGAAACAGCACAAGCCATGATACTATTTCTGAAGTGCCATTTTTGAATTGCTAACAAAGGCTTGGACGCATCATTTGTTTTGAACCAGCAATGGCAGATTCTGATCCGTTGTGTAAGAAATTAGTTCAATGCACAAATGCGTTTTTTATGACAGTACTCAGTTTTTCCTAATTTATTAACAATATACTTGTTCTTTGAACTATTGTATATAAGCATTATCACACTCACAATCGTGCTATATGGCCCTAAATTAGCACTGCTGTGATTACCCACGGCACTTGGCCTGCAGTCGAATCACAGCAGTGCTGATATAGGGCCATATCGCACTCTTGCTTATGTGATATTTTATAAATAAAATCTTCATTACTTATTTATACAATATATTCATTATTTATTCATTTATATTTTTAAACCTTTATAATTTTTTTTGTTTGTGCTTTAATTCATGGAACTGAATTCCACTTGGTTTAGTATTTTGTTATATAATTTAAAGATATGCATTCATGGATTTAGTGTTTTTTTTGCGTATTTGGTATAAATATTATTTTTTTTGCAGAAATGTGTGGGTATTAGAGAGGATGTGTATACATGTTTGTGTGTAGTCCATTTAGTGAATGTTGGGGAGGCTGCATCCTCTTCTTATAATACCCATCTTTTTCCTCATGTATTCTACCCTGCTATTTTTGGGCTGTAGTATTCTGGGCGAGGTGACACCAGGCGTCTTTCCCTCTGTCCTATCTTACCTTGGGTGTGTCTGTAATAACATGGCCCAGATCCTGCTCTCTGAATTGTAGGAAGGAAGCCTCTGATGGTGATGGACTCAAACAATTAATCTCCATTCTCCTCACAGGTCTTTCTTCAGAATGGGAAAGACATGACCGGATAGGGTGGGACAGATCTGATTACCTTCTGAGATGTTGGGATTCTGCGGGGGACAGATCACAAGTTAATTTTGGAAAAGTGTCATGGGGTGAGTTCAAAGCCCCTGCACACAAGGAATCTGGTTCAGGGTTTTTATAAGCATCAAACAGTGCTGAGGTCCTGAGCTTTTCTTCATAGCTTACATAATAACTAGTTCCATCAAATTTGAATTGCCAAATGGATTGTATGTATTTTAAATATAAAATGTGTTTATCGGTGATCCAAACACTTAAAGGGTTACTGTATGGGTTCATTAGTGGAGACAAGGAGGAAACTTCTCTGGTGTGGTTCCTCCTTAAATCACTCTCCCCATTCCTCACTGCAATCAGAAACAGGTGTTAGATGTATTGTGCTTGGGTGTGTGCACCTACCAGTTCTCTTTTTTCAGACAAATGCTCCACCACACCCCCACCTCCACAGTTACTTCACCCAAAAATACAATTTCACATAATTTACTCACTGCAGAGGCAGACTGGCCATGGGGAGCAGCAGGAATTTTCCCTTGGGTAATTTGAGCCAGCCCGTCCTACAGGTGAAATAGACAGCTGCCCTGGGCTCCAACTAGGAATGGGCGGATCGATACTAAAGTATCGATACTTCCGATACGAATGTGGTATCAAGAATATCGATCCTCACATAAAAATATTGATTCTGAAGTGTTTTTTAACTAGGGATATAATTATTTAGATAACATGAATATTATTGCATCTCATAAGCTTCAAAGGGGAAAAAATAATTATACTAGCGAATTGTTGTATGGCACCGGAACTATTTTTACTTCCGCTCATCTTGACGTGCAGAAATGCTCAAATACACCAGCAGACAGCACTCACCCTTTCAGTCGCAGCGCTCGTTCAAAGAGGGAGCAGTGCTTTCCTGAGGTAATGACAGAAAACAGCATCTGGAGTTTTTCACACCAAGTAGGCTAATGACAAATGTAGATGTGACATGTAATATAATGGACTTGTTTGACAATAGGTTTATTTAAATTCAGAGTTGTTAAAACATTGATAATGAACTGTAATACACTTTAATCAATTATACTCTTATGAAAACTTACCATGGTTTTACTGTAGTAATATTGTATTAGTAACCATGACTGTAGAAACTTTGTTTTGTTTTTTTGTTTTTGTTTGGCAGTAACCAAGGTTTTGATACAATTACTGTAGTATCCATATGGATACTAAAACTTGGTTAAAGTAATAATAACCATATAATAATATCTATGGTAATTTTAAGGCTTTATATGTGGGTTATACTAACTAATTATTTAAGGGAAAACAAAGCTGCCAATAATTTTCTGTTTAGGCCCATAAATATATAACAAATGTAAGTAATAATAAAGTTACAAATTTTATCCAAAGAATTCGTAAAATTTCATTTATAGGAGTATCGGTATTAGTATTGATATAAGCGATATTGGACTAAAAGTACTTGGTATCGAAATGAAAATTAGTGATTTCGCCCATCTCTAGCGCCAACATGCACCTGCGGACCCCAATACAGAGCAAATATTCAATGAACTCTGTAAGATAAAGCCCATATATGGGGCTTTTATTTTGTTAAACATTTAATGACTTTAATTTTGAAATTACTTACAAGTTGTAGCGTATATCCATTTGTACACATAAGCTCCATAATTCCTACCTTGTGTGGACCTAATTCTTTACATACAAATCACAATAATGGTGACAACCAAAAACAACATAAGTATAAGATGAGCTCTGAATAATCATAAAATGAGAAATAACTGAAAGTAACAACAAAAAAAGCATTGTATCTAAAATCTGCAAACAGTAAAGCTATGAGCAGTACATAGTAATTTGCTTAATTTATTCATAACGCAGGAAGCTGAAGTGCGGCTTGCAGAGTAAAAATGCAGAAATAAGTTATTTAAAATATTACTTTGTGGCCATTTGAGCCTTTAAGGCTTACATTGTTTAAAGGATAGCAGAAACAGCGCTTGTCAAAGCATAGGGCTTTTCACTTTTTCTAAAGAATAATCTGGGGAAGGAATTAAAACACTGAAGATAAAGATGCAACAAACTCACATAGAGTGAAAATGTGATCAATTAATCTGCAAAATATTTGCAAAGAGCTACACTTTAAGAGGTATGTTTATTTATTTTTTTACATACCGTATATTTATATTTGTTTACTTTTATATATGTACATATTCTGTCTTACTTTGTTTTCATAGATTTAAAATAAACATTTACACAGTTATGTGATCAATCAATCAATCAATCAAAGCTTTATTACACACACGGTCCAAAACACAAACAATAAAACAGACAAATACAAGAGAAAAAAAACAACAGACATATAGGCTAAAACGCCAATGGTTCCACATATTGGAGAAGAACCTTAACTTAGTGCCGAGTTCGTCATTGTTGAAATTATACTGTTTGCAGAGTCTGATAACCTACACATACATCTATATACATAATATTGCGCAGCACAGCAGAGCAGATGGTCACACCTACACTGACAAACATTTGGCTTGCACTGCTCCATCATGGCACCTTAAACAGCAGCCTCATTCCATCATTATATGCTACATTTACTTTCTGCATTCTGCTCTTTCTGTAGTGCTGCCACAAATGGGCAGTATACATAGGGGTACAATATGCTCTAAAAAGTGTAGTCTTCACCGATCCTGAGCACACACTAAATTTGTGAATCAACATATTAGCTTGTGCATACATCATACAACACTGTCTGTAACTGTCCCTATCATCAGACAGGTCATCTGTTATATAATGTCCTAAGTATGTGAGTAATTGACATAACATTTTAAGCATTGTCATTAGTGTCCTGCTGTGCGACACTTTCTTCATCTAACTATTTTAAATATAATTTTATTATCTTTTATAACTATATACATAAATAAAATTATTGTTATAGTTGTTGTTTCCACAATCTCATATTAACTAAGACAATAGTATATTTTCACTTTTTATATTTAATATTATTTTTTTTTAGTACTGACTCACTCTCATGCCATCCAAAATGTGTATGAGTTTCTTTCTTCAGCTGAACACAAAGAAAGTCTTTTTAAGAATTTCTCAGCTCTGTAGGTCCTTACAATGTAATTGAATGGGTGCCAACATTTTGAAGCTCTAAAATCTACAAAAGGGCAAAATAAAAGTGCTTCAGAAGAATCCATGTATTCTAAAGAAATATAATAGATGTGCATGAGAAACAGATCAATATTTAAGTTTTTTTTTTGTTTGTTTTTTGCTATAAATTCTCCTGCCTGCTCTTGTATATTTCCACATCACTTTCACACTCTTCTTCTTCTGTTTTTGGTGATTCACATTTTTCGTGCATATTGCCCAATACTGGGCAGGGAGAAGATTTTATGATAACAAAAAAATGACTTAAAAATGTGTCTGTTTCTCACCCACACCTGTCTTATCATGTGTGAAGATATGGAATTAACAAAATTAATGGATTGCTTTAATGCTCCCTTTAAGTGGAATTTGACATTTCAAGATTTTTGGCACCCATTCACTTGTATTGTGAAGACTTGGCTGAAATATTCTTCTAAAAATCTTAATTTCTGTTCTGCAAAAAAATAAAGTAATACACACCTGGTATACCAGGAGGGTGAGTAAATCATGATATAATTTCCATTTTGGGTGAACTATCGTTTTAAGTTTTCCTACAGCAACACCACTGGAGTCTTTACACACTATAGTTTCAGTTTTCATTAAAAAAATTTGACTTAAATTAAATTAAATTAACAATACTGATATTTATGTGATGGACTGGCGACCTGTCCAGGGTGTCCCCCGCCTTTCGCCCAATGTTAGCTGGGATAGGCTCCAGCCCCCGCGACCCTGTACACAGGATAAGCGGTTGACGATGGATGAATGGATGGATGGATACTGATATTTAAAAAAAAAATATATATATATATATATATATATATATATATATATTTCTTAAAACCACACTCTGTCTATACAAAAGTTAAAAAATATGTGATAAAATATGCGGTATTATGTATGTTACCTTTGCATTACTTTGTAGTGGAAAATGTTAAGCCTTCCAGTGTATGCATAATACTTTGTTAAAAAACAGTAAATAAGAAAATGCAATCAAAAGTTTTAGATACGTTTTGCACCTACCCTAGGCAAGGGGCTTAACTATTTCTTAACCTGTGACGTAGGTCATGGAACAAGATGGAAGACTTAAATCTAAATGTCAAATGGCTTCATGAAACCCAATTGAATCTAGGAGGGCCTATCCAGTGTTTTTTTTTTTTTAAAAGACAGTTCAGTATAGTCAGTGCTATTAGGGGTTCTATTAGCAATTGACAACTATGATTTATAACCAATATATAAGCATTCAAATGATAGCCAATGAGCAGAGTGCTGTAATACTATCAGAGATACAGTAGGTTCCCTTCCAGGTCTGTTACAGCAACAGATCAGGAATCTGAACACTTTATACCAACAAATAGGTCACCGCTCTCCTACAACATAGCTCAACCTCAGCCATATTACTCACTCTTAAGCCCTCCCCAAGCCTCAAACCAGTTGTGTTAAATAATAATATGTAGTAAGACATTAAATAAATGTCTTACTACATATTATTAGTTGAAAGGGGATTAGTTGACATGATTGTTTCACACTGTCACTACTCTTGTTATGTTATTGTACTAGCCTATATACTATTATGGTATTAATCTACACTACTGATTTGGGCATGTACTTAAACGTTACTTGGAATCAGTAAACACTTTCTTTTTTATTTGTATCTGAGAGACAAGGATTATATTATATACAAATGTATACATACACAAACACTTGGACACTCAAGCTATGCCTAAGGCCTGAGGTTAGTGATCAGTTAAGCCTTAAAGAACACACAAATACACTCTGGACCACAGCGGGGATTTAGTGGATTCATGTTTAAAGAATATTTGTTCTGGGAGATTGCACTCAGTCATTTTACAATAGATGTAAGCCGAACCATAGAGTGAGAGCACATTGACCTAATCCCAATGGGTTTTAATTTGAATCTGAGCCATACATTTTTGAGAGCTTCAAAGAGGAAAGGAGATGGTGTTTATAAAATTTCTGACATTTTCCCATTGTGTTACTGTAACTCTAAAATAACCAGCTTTTGATGTATCCACATAAAATAATACAAATTATACCAATCATTTTGGTCAGTGTCTGTTGTCAGCCTGACTAGACTTGTCAGTTGGACCACATGCAGTTAATTATTACTTCTTTTACAGTGATGAAAGTCATTGGTGGTTTTGGTGGGGCTGGTCTCGGATCAGTGCACAATAACCTGATTAGTGCATATGTCCATTCATATTTTCCTAACAGACCTGTCTGTCACACAGCAGATGGGCCAACAGCTGTGAGACTCATAGAAACTGCTGTTATTGTCCAACCGGTCATGATCTCCAAAAAGGCTCTGATCACAAAGGAAAAATACACTGCAGATGTCCACACTATGATTTTCCATTCAGCTCTATCCAGAACTACAGCTGTCTCCAATGGACACAGACAAGTTCTGGTGAGTTCTAGTGAGTTTAGAGAAAGAACTAATGAGATCTACATAATCTAGTGATTTTTTTTAAAAGCAATAATCCATCCATTCATCCATCCATCTAACGTAGCTATTGATTTTAGAAAGCAATAATCCATCCATCCATCTACAATATTTGTTGATTTTTGAAAGCAATAATCCATCCATCATCCATCTACAGTATCTATCGATTTTAGAAAGCAATAATCCATCCATTCATCCATCCATTCTATCCATTTTAAGCAATAATCTATCCATCGCATCTAAAGTATCTATTGATTTTAGAAAGCAATAATCCATCCATCGTCTAGCTACAGTATCTATTGATTTTAGAAAACAATAATCCATCCATCCATCCATCCATCCATCTAAAATATTTGTTGATTTTTGAAAGCAATAATCCATCCATCATCCATCTATAGTATCTATTGGTTTTAGAAAACATTAATCCATCCATCCATCCACCCACCCATCCATCTATCCATGTAAAGCATCTATTGATTTTAGAAAGCATTAATCCATCCATCCATTCATCTACAATATTTGTTAATTTTAGAAAGCAATAATCCATCCATCATCCATCTATAGTATCTATTGATTTTAGAAAGCAATAATCCATCCATCATCCATCTACAGTATTTATTGATTTTAGAAAGCAATAATCCATCCATCATCCATCTACAGTATTTATTGATTTTAGAAAGCAATAATCCATCCATTCATCCATCCATCTAACGTAGCTATTGATTTTAGAAAGCAATAATCCATCCATCCATCTACAATATTTGTTGATTTTAGAAAGCAATAATCCATCCATCATCCATCTACAATATCTATTGATTTTAGAAAGCAATAATCCATCCATGTATCCATCCATTCATCCATCAATCTATCCATGCATCTAAAGTATCTATTGATTTTAGAAAGCAATAATCCATCCATCGTCTAGCTACAGTATCTATTGATTTTAGAAAACAATCCATCCATCCATCCATCCATCCATCCATCCATCCATCTACAATATCTATTGATTTGGAACACAATAATCCATCCATCCATCTACAGTATTTAATGACTTTTGAACGCAATAATCCATCCATCCATATATTCATCCATCCATCCATCCATCCATCTACAGTATCTATTGATTTTAGAATGCAATAATCCATCTACTTTATTTATTCATTATAGAACGCAATAATCCACCTATCCATTTATTCATCCATCCATCCATTCATCCATCCATCTACAGCATCTATTGATTTTAGAAAGCAATAATCCACCAATCCATATATTCATCCACCATCCATTTATCCATCCATCTACAGTACCTATTGATTTTAGAGAGCAATAATCCATCTATCCATAATCTATCCATCCATCAATACTATCTGATTTTATAGAATAATAATTTATACTAATAATCCATCCATCCATCCATCCATGCTGATCACCAGTTTAACACCAGCCAGCCAGCCTTTTACATTCATTTTTTCATTTATTACAATGCTGATTGCAGAAATTACATTAAAACGTGCACTCAGTAAATTCTTAGATGGCTCTTACTCATCCCATTGTTCCCAGTAGTACTTGAGGTTTTGGACTCTATGCTAACACTCATTGTCCATCCAGGTGATGTTTGTTTATCTTCTGTTTTGTTACCTTCAGTTTGTGTCTTATCTGTCTCATACTACACATATCCCTATTATGGACATTCTTGGATTCAATCCAAACAAACTTTAGCACATTTTTGCGCACTGAACTGTCACTGTGCTTGCACTTGGCATCTGATGTTGCACAGTTTATACTGTATATGAACCACACCTTGAGAGCTGCAGGTCATAGCGGTTTATTTTCAGACTCCAGGAGGAAACAATTTTTGGGATATTTTATCTTTCCACTTGCACTCATTCTGTTGGACTATCAGGTGGATCACACTGCTGCTGATAAATACTATACCATCACTCTGGACCACTGGCTCCATTGTTGTTTGTAGAAAGCATAATTATGTATTTTGTTATTTATTGTTTAGTTTGCTTATTAAACAAAATAAAATAAACATGTTATACATAAAGTAAACATTGTTATTGTCATTATTAGTGGTTGTAACATCAAATGCATGACACAGTGCCATGTGCTGCCAACATGGCAGCGCCAATGAGGGGGCGACCTTCTCAATGTAAAATTAAACATAACTTGAGAAAAATAAACTTTCATTGAGAAACTGAGTCTTCATCAAATGTTGACATGATCATCAAATTTCTTAAAAATGCTATTCATGTCTTTGTGTAAAACTTTTTTATTTAGCAAAAACGTTTAACATGTAATTTCTGAAAATGTCTGAAATGTTCATGCTTTACATTAGTATTCAAGTAATTATGTAGGTTATACGTAAATAAGGTGTAAAAAAGAGAGAAACATACAATAATATGAAGGCTAAATATGTTATGGAGCTGCTTGTGATTTAAAAATTATTATTTTCTTCCATTGTAATTACTTAAATTAACAAGTCTAACATGCAGAGTGCAATGTAAACTACCATCTTAACATTTTGAGATGCAGCTCCAACACAGCCAGTGCTGCAAATTGACATGGGTATATTGCAATGTACAGTATGTGCAAATGAATACCTAACTCACAACAAATCATTGAGAGAGAGAGGAAGAGCAGTTAATAGTGGTATATTAAATAATGAAAGTCAAAGAGCTCAGTGTCCAGATCTTTCATTAGAAAAAGAGGCCATGATGATGTGTTATGCAACTGTTCTGTAACTGAAAGCAATGCCACAGGCTCGGCTGTGAAATGTCTGGAGTGAAGCCTCCTCTAACAGCAAGTGAACAGCCAATTATTTGAAGGACATTAACATGGCCTCTTCTTTTAACAGTGCATTCAATAGGATATCAACTTTCCATGCATAGCTCAGGCTACTGTTTGGCATGGTTGAATACTATTGAATGGAATGCTCTTTTCTTTCATTTCTTTGACTTGTGAGTGAAAATTACAGCTGTCTTTGAACCTATCAAAACACAATAACCAGTTCCTCATTTTATTTAAGTTGTTAATAACGTTTTGTTAATTGATTTTATTTATATGAAATATATTAGGTTAATTAGAGTCAGAGTCAGAAATAGTTCCTTTAGGTAAAAACTGTCATACCCACTCTTTACATAATTGTATTAATAATTGCATTTTTCAGGAAGGAAATTACTGCCATTCTGCCTTTGTTGGTTTACAAATCCCCAAAATAAAACCAATAAGGGTCAATGTGTATTTAAAATTTAGATCTAGAAAAGAAATGCAGAAGTGCTATGGAAAGTCATGGAACAATAATTAAATATAAAGTAAACATTGAGGCCTCAGTCTCAAAAAATAAAATAAAAAAAATGCTCCCTTTATGTGGATTTTGGAGCTTCAAACTTTTGGCACCCATTCACTTCCATTGTGAAGACCTACAGAGCAGAAATGTTCTTCTAAAAATCTTAATTTGTGTTCTGCAGAATAAAGAAACTCATACACATCTGGGATGCCAGGAGGGTGAGTAAATCATGAAAGAATTTTCATTTTTGGGTGAACCATCTTTTTAAGAGGTACCTTCACATGCAAATTGCTGCCAGGCCAATAAGTGCATTTGCTGCCACCAAGAGGCTACATAGAGAGAGAGAAATATGACATCTAATCTGAATGGATGCAAGTATATGGTATCATATATAAAAATACTTTAGTCAAAATACTTTATTTAATCAATTATTTTATATTTATTAGTGCATCAAGATGCATAATCAATGCTCTTATTAATGCTTAACATTTCTCAATCCTGGTCCTCAAGGAGGCTACCCCAGCACTGCACATTTTGGATTTCTCCCTGATTTAACAAACATGATTCAACTCATCAGCTCATTAGTTGAGATTCCAAGACTGACCAAAACTCAACTGATTGTGTCAGATAAGGAGACATCTAGCAAGTGCATTGCTGGGGTAGTCCAGGTCTAGAATTAAGAACTTCTAATCAAGAGGAAATGAAAATGGTTAAAATTACAAATTTCCTCATTGGAGCATTCAACATATATAACAAATCTAAGGTTATATTAACAATTGTAACACAGTTAGTTGCGGTCCTAGCATTCCAAAACCAGCAGTGCAGAGTGTTGGAAACAGGGATTTTGATTTATCTCTGTTTCTCAAATCTGTTGTTCATATTCGCACTGTTCATTTGTCACCAGCAGGTGGTTTTTCAATTATTTTATTTTATGTGTTTTATGTGTTATCAGTGAGTTATCGACCTATGGATTTAAACTAATTTGTTAAGCTAAAACACAAGAGTTGTACAAGACCGAGAATTGTTCACTGAGAATTGTTCACTTAATAAACACTGATCCGTTCACAAACAAAATACCAATAACAAAGAGTTGAGATTTAATTATGCTTCACAGTTGTGCTTATATCCAGTTGGAACAACAGCACTCTTGTTTGTGTGATATTGCTTAATTAACCTTAAATTCTGTAATTAATAATTCATTTTTCATGGCTTTGTTACAGTTGCATTCTACAAAACACACACAACACTGATGCTCCACAGGGATCAGTGTTTGGAACCCTATTATTTTGCATCCACACCAGATAACTCTGAACACTGATATTCTGACAGCACTTACAAACTGTACATCTCATTCATATCTTCTGTGTCCCATATCTGCAATCTTAGAAACAAATCACTTCAGATGTCTCTGACATTTAAGGCTAGATGTCTACCTTTCAAACTTCATCTTGACAAGACTGAGATTCAGTTCCTCCCAGAAATGACCTCTATCATCAAGTATGTTGTTTAAGGTCCTTGTCATTGCCTCCAGGTGAGTAGTAACTAACGCTTCTAATAACAGTCAGAACAGATGAGGCCGCAATCACATTCCACATTGCTTTTCAGGGTGTGTTTGTTGCATCAACTTATCTTTAGAGAACCATCTATAACGACAGTTTTCTACAGTAGAACAAAAGCTGTGTATTTACAAATAACATGATTAGATGTTTAATATATTTCTATTTGTTTTGGGCTTCTTCTTGACTTTTTAGGTATTCCATATAGCAAAGGCCTTGCAGTCAATATTTGCTACTTATCCAATTATATCAGTACTTCAATATGCATGCTATTTAGGCTACAGTATATTGTAATGCACATTCTGTTCACATAAGTATGTATGTGTGCCCAATATTAACATGCATATTTATAGACTATATGTCTATAGTTTCTAAAGGCTATAATGGTATTAGTCACAAATATTGTTTTTTAACACAAAACTTTTCATACTATAACATAAACTTTTTAGACGCAAATCTGCATAATTGATTTTCCATCATTTTCCACATAACAGCTCTTTTTTATCAAATGTAAAAAGTGGCATTACCCAGAGCCAACTAATCCGGTTCAAATATTGAATATGGAAAAAGAAATGCAATTATGGAAATATACTGTTTAGTAAACATTCCAAGTTTAAGAAGAAGTAGATTTTTTTCTGACACAAAACCTAAATGTAATAGCAAATATCAGACACTAGAGAGCAGGAGACGCCTTCAGAATAACTTCAGAGGTAGGCCTACAAGATGTATGATCTAAACTTTTGCTTTCAGTTTCTCTGGTGACCATGGAGACAGACTGTGGATAGAGCTCCCCTGTTGTCTCACAATTCCTGTTCTCATTTGATCTGCAAAAAAAAAAAATCCACCTACATAAAATACATAAATTACGTCACAGTCAGTGGTGGCTCAGTGGTTGAGGCTCAGGGTTACTGACCAGAAGTTTGGGGGTTCAAGCCCCAGCACCACAAAGGCTCTTAACTCCAGGTTGCTCCAGGGGGATTGTCCCTGTAATAACTGCACTGTAAGTCGCTTTGGATAAAAGTGTCTGCCAAACAGGGTCAATGGATACTCTTTCTGGAAACAATCTTGATAGATTTGAATGATATCTTTTATTTCAATGATTTGTATGTATTACAAATCATGAGCTACTGTAATAAGGAGTGTCGCAGCATTTTGTCAAAGCTAAGTGTTTTCCCAGTTTATAAGTTGAAGCACAATGTGAAACCTGCACTTCTGTATCCATAAGAGCACAACCCATTGTGGCTTTATTATTTCAATGTCTTCATATTGAATGAGGATGTTAATTAATCGATAATATTGAAATAAAGAAATCAATGTTGGCCATTGTGCAGATTCCAAAACTTCGAATAGCCTTAATGGAGAGAGAGAGAGAGAGAGAGAGAGAGAGAGAGAGAGATCCACTCAAAGCGATTGTTCATCAAAAATGAAAATTCTCTTACCATTTACTCACCCCTCATGCCATCCCAGATGTGCATTACTTTTTTCTTCTGCATGACTTCTGCATGTGTATGACTTTCTTTCGTCTGCAGAACACAAATTAAGATTTAGAATAGTTATAATAATTCTTTTTTGAATAATATTTAAGCTCTGTTGGTCCATTCACAATGGAAGTGAATGGTAACCAGATCTTTGAAGCTCCAACAATTATATAAAGGGAGCATAAAAGTTGACTTTTGAAAGACTCCAGTGGTTAAATCAATGTCTTTAGAGGTGTTATGGTATGGGCGAGAAACAGATCCGAATGTGAAATAATGTGAAAGTGAAAGCAGAGATTTATCGTACAAAAAGGACTTGATCTGTTTTGAGTTTAAAAAGGTCTGGTCACCATTCACTTGCAATGCAAGGACATAGAGAGCTGAGATATTCTTCTAAAAATCGTTGTTTGTGTTCTGCAGAAGAAAGAATATCATACATAAGGGATGGCATGAGGGTGAGTAAATGATGAGAGAATTTTCAATTTTGGGTGAACTATCACTTTAACATTTACTCTAATGGACCTCAAAGACATTATTATAAGAACAGCATATAACATGGGAGCTTGAGTACAGCATGCAGCATACCAATACCTAAAGGTGCCATCAGTAACTTTTTGTTTGTATCATCTTGGACTTACCTAGTGGTGTGGATGCAGCATTATTCAAAATCGACAGTTTTCATTTACAGATAAATTCACAATCAGCCATGATTCATTTAATCCAAGAGTGAAAGTGTCCAATAACAAGACGGTGACTGAGATTAAGAGAGTAGCATTCCGCTGGTTTTGTGATTCTAAAATGTGATTCCACCATGAGGACACCCCTTCCCTATGTAGAATTAAACAGCATTTATAAGGTTACCTGAGTCCTCATCTCATGTGAGTGGTCATGATTTTATACATATGTTTCAAAATTCAAATAAATTTCTTTAGGAGTAAAACATTTTAATAGGGAAAAAATTACTGACTGCATCTTTAAAAGTTGAGTTTTTTTTTATATAATTATCTTTAACTGTCATTCTAGATGCTTAGATGGCAAGTGTGCAATACTCAGTTCAGGTTTATAATATTGTTATAAGCATAATGCTTCTTGCCTCCTTGCACTCTTTACAACCCACATGTCACTTGGTTCTGTGCCAATTTAGCGCACAGTGGGCCAGCCTGAATAGGGCTTTGTAAGCACTGCCATACTGGTCTCCCAACCCACCCCCGGACGGCTATTCACGGGTTTCCATGATTCCGCCCATTTGGCTCCCGCACAATATGTGTCTGTCAGTGGCATTTCATTGGCATGCACTGGCACACACACACACATATATACAGTATATGTCTCAAACAAGTGTGCCACCATGCTGTGCTTTCCAGTGACAGTTGATTTGAACTTTTTTTATTTGAAGAGTTCATCTAACATGAATGAAGTTTTACATTTGTATGTCAATGCACACTTAACTACAAAAATGTGACAAATTTAATGAGCTTTTTTTATTTGTGTGAAACATATAATTTAATATGACTGAATCAACATACACCAACACAAGTGCTTTTTAAGGGTCAGATCAGGCAGACATATCTCCTAAATTCAATTGCATGTTTCTCTTTTACAGTACAAAGCATTCATTATGTTGGCCCAATAGACTTCAAAATCACTTAGACTTAAAGGTTTATTTAGGTTTAAAAGAAAATTTTTCATGGTAAAGTATGCAAAAAAATGTCCTACTCCCTTAAAGATATTAATTAAATAAGTATCCTGAGAGATCTCTCCAGTCTCTGTGACAGCTGTAGACTTTGTAAACAGCAAATAAAAATGTGTCCACGGACATTGACACTTTTCACCTGTCAATCATTTTGCTCGTTCTCATAGTGTTGTATTTGAAGCAGATCATTGAGGCTATGATTAATAATGTTTGTCAGCTGAGGGTGCTATTGTGCCACTGTTGAATTTGACAGCCACAGGAATAAAAAACACTGATCTTTTGCTTGGCTTTGGTCTAAAATTTATCTTTGGAGGACGACGTTTTGGAATGAGGGGGCGTGGCTAATTCGACGCTCAGTCACGTGAAAGCTTCAGAATGCTAAAATCGCCTACAGCACCTTAAAAGGAACACAATTTTTAAATGGGCCAAAAACCATTTAAACTCCAACTGCCAAAAATTCAAAAGTAAACAAGCCTTTAATCTGCAAATCTCTCAGTCTCAAACGATCATTTTAAGATTTTGTCTACATTTCATAACAAAATTCCATCAAATTAAATTGAAAAATCTTTAATCAAATAAAATAAAAAATATATTATTTTTAAAAATAGGTTAACATATATTTGTAATTGTATCTATCAATCTATAACCTTCAAACGTTTTTTATTTCTGTTAAAACTTTAATTATATTATATTATATTCGTTATATTATATTATGTTATATTATAGACCACACCCCCACATTTTTATCACATAAAAAGCTAGGAAATCCTAACCAGGTCTTAAAAGATTACCATGTACTTCTAGAGGTACAGTATTAACATAAAATACTTAAATAATCAAATGTCCACAACAGTGGTCAAGAATGAATGATTGGATATCTGGTGTATTTAAAGCTCATAGTTATCTATCTACAGTCTATAGATGAGGATAAACATAGCAGAAGCTACGTATGCATCACCCTCTCCCTTTCTGATAGCATCTGCATCCCTCCCCACACAAAAACACTGAACTCCACTCTCTCGCTCTCTGTGATGAAGGAGGAGGAGGGACCTGCCCGTGTCGTGAGCTACGTGCAGAGTTCACATCCTCAACCAAACATCTCGATCGACCACCCTGTGCAGACCATCCAGGAGCTCAGAAACTACAGTTTCCATTTGAAGAACGAAGCCAGTGAATTTACTTTCAGTTATACTAGCAACCATGTATGTACAGTCTGCAATGCGCGTGTTTATATGATCGCCAGATTGGTTAATAACGCGTGCTGGTTTATGCAGACCATTCAGGACGTGATTGATTTATTTGTCGTCGGTTGTGAGTAGAAACGGTATCATATTGCAGAGACGCTGAATTTGAGCTCTTTTCATCAGTTTTGGGGTTGTGCTCGAACAGAAGGGAGGAGTAGCGGAGAAACGCTGGTAAGTCCCCAATACTACACATCTACATTAACTATAATAAACACAGTCCTATCTTTATTACACTGTAATAACTGCTTCCGTGTGCGTGTTTGTGTCTCAGGTGCAGCAGTTGATTTAATCGTGATTGATCGTGCTGTCTCAAACCCTTAGTAGACTGGTTTTATGTCCAGTAACGTAATAGACTCCCGTTAGCTCACTTTTGGCTAGCGCGCTAATATCAAATTATTTACGCGTTTTAGTGGAGTTATTACACATCTATTGATTATTTTAATCACAGTTAGACATATTTGCGTTTGTTTTTGCTTGCAGTGAGCATTCATAGCCATGTATATATTGAGATGGCAGAGACACCGCCTTCTAATAGAAATAAACCCAGAGTAATGTAACTTAGCAATTGATTAATTGATCTAACGACCTAAAATAAATTGTCCCCCTCAATTTGTGCGTTATGGACGCTTTATATCTGCTTTGTGTTACAAGCTGCCACTGCGACCGGCACTTTTTAAAAATTTCGTCGAAAACTCGCGTGTTAGCCGTTCATTCATATGTGGTGTCAAACTTTTCGACGTCATAATGACAATAAAAGGAAGCTGGAGTGCAGAATGTTCGAGGCGCTCGCTGGCCTGACCACAGCAGTTTGTTTACCACGTGCTGCTATTGCACAATGTAAACACAATAGCAACTGATGCACCTCATTATGAACTCCAGCAGTGGAGAAAGTTTAGTTGTGGTGCAATGAGACTTGTTTTGATACATTTTATCATATCTAGGAGAACAGGTTAAACTGAAAACTTACAATAACGATAATCTGGCTTGCATTATCACTGTTAAATAGTGAAAATGGGCTGATCCCTGTTATCTTAAGGAGCTAAAACTGCCTGACTCAGAAGTGACATAATGTAGCTAGTTTGATAGAGTCATATAAAATTACATTACTGACTTAAACCAGTCAATTAAGATGAATGGATCTCAACTGGTTTTGCTTCAGGGCTCAGATTTTACATTAGACATCAAGTTCTGAACCAATACAGTTTTAAAAATGGCTTATCATACAAAAATAAATGTCCCGTTGATTTTATACTCTTAGCACCTAATAATACACCATACAAATCACACTGTTGTCACTAATAACATTTCACAAGTGGACCCATACCATTTAATGTGGTTTGGTGTTCCACATTATACTTTACCTATATTTTGTTCATGGTTTTTGAGGACAAAATGTTACACAACCTGTCTATGCTGGCATATTCGCCTGATTTGGCTTGCTTCTACTAAGTAACCAAGGAATTTGTACCAAAATACCATTGAGTTTGATTGGATGCACATCCTGTGATGCCAACAACAACAAAAATATATGGGAAGTGTTTTATCATACAAGTTGATAAGTATTTTGCTATCACACCTATGCACAATTATATGATTTGTTGAAAATATTATATTGCATTTAGCATTTTTTGTTTTATTCCATTTTTAGGAAATGCAAAGCACTGCTTTCTTAGTTTGACATGGCAAGAAGCAAATTAACTTTCTTGCTTCACTGCCTCACATCATCAAGTGGGAAGGCCTGGTCTCCCGTGTAATACCCCTGAGCTTGTGCATGCTGTTTTTCAGTCTAGTTGGCTGAACGGCATGTACAGCATCTAATAAGAACTAATCAGGGACTTGTTTGTGTGCACAATGTCCAGAGATTTCAGTCTGTCTTATGCCATCCTGGCTGCTGGTCATAGACAATGAAAAGAACAGTCCCCTATGGTGAAGGGGTCAACAGTGTGACCTTATTTGGAGCTGTACTTAAAAACTATGAACATTTGTCTATAACTGACTTTTAAAAGCAGTTTATTATTTAGCAATTGTTCCTCTAATCTCAGTTCAGACATACTGTATGCAAGTTTATTCACTTTTATACACACTGACATTTAGAACCAATAACCTTGCACAAAATGTTAGTATGGAACTGTATGCTTGTGACTGACATACACTCACCTAAAGGATTATTAGGAACACCATACTAATACTGTGTTTGACCCCCTTTCGCCTTCAGAACTGCCTTAATTCTACGTGGCATTGATTCAACGAGGTGCTGAAAGCATTCTTTAGAAATGTTGGCCCATATTGATAGGATAGCATCTTGCAGTTGATGGAGATTTGTGGGATGCACATCCAGGGCACGAAGCTCCCGTTCCACCACATCCCAAAGATGCTCTAATGGGTTGAGATCTGGTGACTGTGGGGGCCATTTTAGTACAGTGAACTCATTGTCATGTTCAAGAAACCAATTTGAAATGATTCAAGCTTTGTGACATGGTGCATTATCCTGCTGGAAGTAGCCATCAGAGGATGGGTACATGGTGGCCATAAAGGGATGGACATGGTCAGAAACAATGCTCAGGTAGGCCGTGGCATTTAAACTATGCCCAATTGGAACTAAGGGGCCTAAAGTGTGCCTAGAAAACATCCCCCACACCATTACACCACCACCACCAGCCTGCACAGTGGTAAAAGGCATGATGGATCCATGTTCTCATTCTGTTTACGCCAAATTCTGACTCTACCATCTGAATGTCTCAACAGAAATCGAGACTCATCAGACCAGGCAACATTTTTCCAGTCTTCAACTGTCCAATTTTGGTGAGCTCTTGCAAATTGTAGCATCTTTTTCCTATTTTTAGTGGAGATGAGTGGTACCCGGTGGGGTCTTCTGCTGTTGTAGCCCATCCGCCTCAAGGTTGTGTGTGTAGTGGCTTCACAAATGCTTTGCTGCATACCTCGGTTGTAACGAGTGGTTATTTCAGTCAAAGTTGCTCTTCTATCAGCTTGAATCAGTCGGCCCATTCTCCTCTGACCTCTAGCATCAACAAGGCATTTTCAGCCCACAGGACTGCCGCATACTGGATGTTTTTCCTTTTCACACCATTCTTTGTAAACCCTAGAAATGGTTGTGCGTGAAAATCCCAGTAACTGAGCAGATTGTGAAATACTCAGACCGGCCCGTCTGGCACCAACAACCATGCCACGCTCAAAATTGCTTAAATCACCTTTCTTTCCCATTCTGACATTCAGTTTGGAGTTCAGGAGATTGTCTTGACCAGGACCACACCCCTAAATGCATTGAAGCAACTGCCATGTGATTGGTTGATTAGATAATTGCATTAATGAGAAATTGAACAGGTGTTCCTAATAATCCTTTAGGTGAGTGTACATTAACCTTTGCTAATGTGACTTGGGGCTACTTAACATGCAAATGAGCTGTTCAACAGATTTTAGTTTGACACTTTCCAGAAATGACGTGTGGATCATTTGTGGTAACTGTGGTTAATTCCAAGCCTAATTCTTTCCCTCTCTTATTAAGAGCGGATATTAAAAGACCCGACTGGGTAGAGAGGTGTTTTTTTATTTTTTTATTGGACATCAGCTGAATTTGCATGTTCATCTCCTCATTCTCTTTTTTGTAAAATAAAAATTATGTAACTTTCAAATGACACAGATGTGAATTAGTCATCATGTTTTGCAGCCTGCTGAATTCTGAATCCTGCCTATCCACAGAGATGATATATCTGCCAGTGTAAGTGTTAGAGCACAAATTTACCTCTCACAAACACATATTAACATGTTATAATGCTTTACAACACACATAGTAGCTGAGTCCTAGTTTACGTATAGTTAATTAATCACCTGATTGCAATTATCAGGATTCACCATATTCATAGTCAGTGTGAAATGTTTTTCGCAACCCATTTTACTTCCAAAAAAAAAAAAGAGAGAGATATTCAACATAAAATGACGGGGAATTTATTTTTAAACATCAAAAATTGACCATACGCTAAGTCCTGCCATAAAAGAGTTTCTGACCAATCCTGTCTTAGCAACTGTTGCCAGGCCATCATTACTCTGACACGCTTTGCTATTTTCCAATGAGAACCTATGGGAGTTGTTTGAGCCAAAACATTTTAAATAAATTGTTGTTGGGTCACTTGTTATAACGACACAAGGTTCCCAGAGAGGATACAGATTTTTTGTTTAAATATTGAAATAAATATTGAGAAGAGCATACTATGGATTAAACTATAATACACCCCATTCCCAAATGAACATGAGTAACATCATTGTAGAAACCTACATTTGCTCCAAGGTAAATCAAAGCTAATAACTTAACATTAAATCAAAGCTAATAACTTAACATGAATTCATTGATGTATTATTTCAGGTCTTCGTTAAGGCAGTAAGTAAATAAAGAGTTCATGGCATCAAAATGAGTGTGTTATGAGATGTTTTAAGCAGATCACTTACACTAATGTTATCAGGCGTAGAATCGATATCAAGTATGCTTTTCTCTTTCGTTCATGAGAATATTTTGCCAAAAAAATTCGCCGTTGATGGCAATCTCGCATTCATTCCAATGGGGAGTTCTGCAGAGCTTGTCAGAGCCTGCAACCGCAATCAAGGGGGGTGGATCTTGGCGAAAGATCAATTGATTGGATCGTGAAAAGTGGGTGTTATATACCAGAATGAGGCCAGTTGGTAGAAGATTAGATCTTGAAAATTAGTGATTTGTGACATCAGCAGAAAAGGAAAGTGTTTTTACAGTCTGAGCAAATTATTAAATTTTGTTAAAATATTACAAAGACCAACATTTTTCAAGTGTTTTTCTTTTTCATTTGGAATAAGTTTATCAGCCTTAAGTATGCTTTAAGGAAGTAAAAAGGGTTTTATATTGACTTAAAAGAATAACTCACTTTTTTAATGATTGTGAACTCAGCTGAGAGAATTTCAATGTAAGTGGAGGCCTCTGTGTGTGTTGTGCATATTAATGCCTCTTTAATAAAAGGTTGCCTTAGAATTTCTGATATCATGTATTTGTATAAATTCATAGTCCCCCTGTGCTTTTTTGATGTCCTAATCTTGTAGAGATATTTGTGTGTGTATGCATAGGCATGCATGTGATCACAGGATGAACAGAACATGAACTTTGCCACATAAATAATTAAATATATAAAAATAAAATGTGGGTTGGGTGGTGGGGGGGTGAGGAGATAGGAGGTGGGGAATGTAGGCTGAGAGGGTAAACTGGGGGCAACAGCTGCTGGTGTCACTTCTGCAGATTGTTTGTGTCATCTTACGTTACTGTTTAAGCTCACAAGACTTGCCCTCTTGTGTAGATCTAGCAGACCTCCTAATCAAAGCAACAGCAGACAACAGCTTGCACCATCTTTATTCTAGAACTTAAGAGGAATAATGCAAAGATAAGCTATTTATTTGCATGTTCAGGATTCATTTACATTTTAGACATATAAATCATATAATCTTTTTGAACTGCTAACAAGGCATTTGTATGGAGTTTTTATTCAGTTTAAGGGTTAGTTCAACCAAAAATAAACATTCCGTCATTATTTACTCACCCTCATATGACTCCAAAATCATATGACTGATCTTTCCTCTCTGGAACACAAAAGGAGAAGTTTAGCAGAAGGTTGATTCTGTCCTATTTCAACCAAAACAGATAGTGACCTTTGGCTGAACAATAAAGCACCATGAAAGTAGTCCGTATGACTCGTGCGCTATATCCCAAGACTTCTATAGCAGTACAACAGCTTTGTGTGAGGAACAGACTAAAATGTAAGTGGCTGAAAATCTTTCCTCTTGCCGCAGCTCTCAAAACTCCTTCTTGCTTGCGTATGTTCAAAATGCATCAGTGTTTTGGTAAACTTCTTTTGTGTTCTGTGGAACAAAGAAAATACAAGTTTGTAATGACATGAGAATGAGTAAATTCCTGGGTGTACTTTTCTGTTGAGGCAGAAGTTTAAGGCTCTGCCCCCTCTTCCTCTTGTCCCCAGCTGCATTATTTATCTATATCCAAAAGCTGCCTCTCCTCTTTCCTGTCTGATTTATCACCTGCAGCTCTGCTACGCCTTAAAGTGGATTAATTAACTGTTGGAGCAACACCATTGCCCTGATTAAACACTACATTCATCTCACTGCCCACACTCTGAGCCAAGACAACTAGGAACTTTCCCTATTGTGTAACTTTGGCAATGTAGATGATAATAGAGGTTATTGCATTGGTATAAGGTGCGTCTTCCTGCTGTTATCATGCTGTTATCATGCACAAATTGAATGCCTGATTTAATGTGATAAAGACCAGCCAGACTTCATTGGTTCTCAGAGGAAAGAAAAGCAATAAGACCTAGTTTGCATTTGCTCAACGAAACAAGGCAATCTGGAATAAAAAAAAATCGAAGAATTCAAGCAACTGTTAGGCCTTTTCTTCATTGTACAATCTAAAGAATACCCCTTTGTTCACTATGAAACCAATGTTAAGCTCATGCACTATGTTTTTAGCTTAATTTCTTTATTTATCTGTACAGAGTGTCATATATACATGAGCATATACAAATTTATTGAAGACGAGTAAAATGTCTTGTTTGTTATGCTACATGTTGCATTAAAATTGTATTAAACATTCATAACTATGGCTCTGTAAAACCCATTTTACAATCTACTGATGAACCAAAAAAGAAATGAGAGATAAGCCCCATAAGATAAGTTAAGAATTCACATTAATATGCACATTTATGTTGTACTGTAAACGTTTTCATGAAAAAAATAGTCAGTGAAATATCAGCAATGTTCCTGTGTTGGCATGATTCATTTGGAAATAAATTCTATAGTGTAATTTTTTGTGAGCACAAAAATAATTTAAATCTTTACACATTTTAATTTCATAACAAAATTCCATTGGATTGATTTGAATAATCTTTAATAAAAAGAAATAAAAAAAAAAACTAAATATTATTAATATTATTTTAAGTTTTCTGAATTTAATTTGGTTAAATATTACACAGGTCAATTTGAGGGAATTATTTTATGAAATTGAAATGTGAAAATCAGAAAAAAAAATTTTTGGAGAGGAAACTAGTGAGGGATGGATTTACTCATCCCACTGAAAGGAAACGTGTTCTGCAAGTTTTATACACATACAGTAGATGTTGACAGTCTCCATGGCATCATGATACTAATATCTCTCAACTAATCAGAATGCTTTGTAATTTCAAAATATTTTTAGGAGCTTTGAGGTATATCATGTTGAAATTGATTGCTTGAAATATGATGCTTTTACAGGCCAGTCATGTCATGTTAAATACTAACTATATGTAAGCTGAGATAATAGACTCATGACCACATATTCACTAACATATTCACAATCTGGCAATTTCAAATCCCACACAACTCCCCTTACGAAGCTGGAGGCCCTCAAGTTTGTTGTAATATTAAGTTTAAAATGTGCAACTGGGATTGTCAGGGCTCAAGGCTCAGTGGAAATTTCCACTTCAGATGCAGACAGCAGCTTTTGTTCTGGTGCAGGGACTCGCCACAAGTCGCTAAAATTGGCTTGGTTGTTTGGAAATGTTGCGAAACAGTACAAACATGCAGCTTTTTTCCTGACATGAAGAAAAAGAGACAAAGAAAATGTAACATATCTATAATCTAAAATGCTTTCACTACTTTTGGCAAAGCATCTTCCATTTTAAAAGGGCTGTTTTCAGTGAATAATGGAAATGGTCTTGAGGCATCCACACTTTTTAATCCCGATTTCTGCCTTGAATGGTCAGTGGATTTATCTTCCAAAATGTATTTTAGAAACAATCGCATGTGCATTAAGTAAAAACGTTTTGATTACCAACTCCAATAGAACACCTCTTTACTGACAGTTTGTGTACACCACAACATCATTGTCTTGTCTCCTCTATGGCTTCCTAATCTATTGATTGTGTTTATGGTTTAAACAGTTATTAAGTGGAACGATCAACTAATAACAGTTTAGTGAGTAGTTAACATTATGCTGCTCGGTGGTGGCATGTTGACAGCGTAAATAAAGATGCAGATGTACAGTTTTTGGTCTTGAGGGGGTAGCTGTTTCCCTACTCTCCCTATGTTGCAAAGATTACCAGAATTACCCAGTCTTCTTTCTGCATAACCATGTTCACTTGGCTAAATATGCATTTAAATTTACAGGCAGAGGTAGGTTATGCATGTAAGAGTGGCTTCTCTTTTGTTTTGGTTTTAAGGTGTCCAAGGTCTTACTTTTTGAGGTGTAGGAAAGTTAAAGAGCATTGCCATGTTGACTGCGAAGAAGCCTTTGGTTTCACTATTGACTACATTTACATGGACACCAGAAAGTATCTGTTCACGCATATGCACACCCCTAAAAAAATCTGAACACTGCTCGTGTTTACCTGACCACAAAAGCTGATTTCTCCGGTAGAAACCCGGATATGTCAAATTGCTTTCTCTTAATCCCTTAAATGGTGTAAGAAAATCTGTGTTCTCATTTACATGATGTTTCAGTATGCCGCTTTCTGCATAAACCCTGGAAAAAAGCATTTTCTTAAGTGCATGAAAACAAGGTCAAATGGTGGTGTAAGTACGAGCATATCAGTTATGTTTTACTTGATTTGTTGAATGGATTTTGCTGTCTTGGAATGAGCGTGGAAAAACACTAGGCGGGGGAGGAAAGGTTCATAAAGTAGATATGCTGATGTTTGCTCAATTTGAGTGCTCTTCTGATTGTGGTTTGATGATATGTGAAGTTAGCCTGCTATTAGCTATGATATTGTATTTGTCCTTGTAATAGAATTTATATTCAAACATGATGTGGTTTCTCAGTGGATGTATGAAATATGCGTTGAAGTGTGGTTGGGTCTTGGGCTGCCAGACAACTTAAGACAGGCCATTCTAAAGCTGTGTGCTGATGGTCTGCATCACTGGGTTTCACAACACAACTAGCTATGCAAACACTTTAGCAATCATGGTTGCACATAGAGTATGTAATTATAGTCCTCTTTACTGCAATACATACTTAAAGAGATAGTTCACCCAAAATTTAAAATTCTTTCATTATTTACTCACCCTCATTATATCCAAGGTGTATGACTTTCTTTCTTCACCAGAAAAATAAAAATTCTTAGCTCAGTAGGTCCTTAAAAACCAATTGAATGGCGATTTCTCTTTTGAAGCTCCAAAAATCACCACAACGCAGTGGACGGTAAGTCCTTAGGGAAGCACAACCTGATCATCAGGTTCCACAGAGGCGCCCAGAGGCTGAACCCTCCCAGGCCATGCCTGTTCCCTCATGGGATCTCTCCGTGGTCCTTTCAGGCCTCCAGAGACCCCCCCTTCTAGCCGCTAGAAATAGTCGAGCTCAGAGCCCTTTAAACTTTATTGCATAACATAAGGGTTAGCCTTGACTTTCAACTTGTAAGCAACCACCTAGCAACCACCTTGCAACACCCTATAATAGCCACTCAGAACACCTTAGCAACCACAGCAATGTCCTACAAACCACCCACGACATCCTAGCATTGTGGCTTCTGCTTGGGTAAGCACCACTCATTTTCTGCAGAAAATTTGAACATCTAGTTTTACTAGCTTGTTTTTGGTGTTGAAAATGCAACAATGAAAATGTATTAGTGTGGATAAGCCTTTGAGCTGAAAGTGTCTTGAGTTTCTTGCCTGTTACTTCTAATCTTAAATGTTGAAACTGTAGAACTACAGTTCTTGTCTGCATGTGTCAAGTTGAAGACCTTTAGTCATCTCAGCCCATCACTCTAAACAGAGGTCCTTGCCTTTTGTATTCCCTTTATTAAGGCTTCTCAAGTTTAACACTGTTTTTATTTTAAAAGCACTTCCTTTCTGAGTGAGCCTCAGTATAAATTTTCCCAGGATAGATTGGGGATGTTGAAAGCTTTATTATGTAGATTAGCACTAGATAAATATACATTGTGATCTACTGAGGTGAATGATAAACACACAGGTTTAAAGATTAAACTCTGACCTAAGCAAGGTTGAGTTGAGACAAGGCCTGCATTGACTTGTGTCAGGAGAGGTCAATGAATGTTGTTTGCATGCTTCATTCTTCCAACTCCACTGATGTGCTTGTGGGTTGTGCTCCCTTGGGCAGGGTGGTTAGGGTATAATCAAGTTTTCCTCAGGTGTGTTGAATATTGTCAATGTTTATATTGTCTTATCAGGGCACAACATGTCTGGAATTGTGATCAAAGCATAGCTAACACACATATATTGGAATGTGGTATAGTGGCCAATGATCTTGCTATGTAATATTGACAAGAGGATGTGGAGAAATAACGAAAGACAGATAATTGCTACAATATGTACTAAGAATTGGTGCCCTATTTATTTACTAGTACATTACATACAAATGGGCTTCGGGTGTGGCTTCAATTTGCTTGCTGTAGCAATACAGATTAGAATTTGAGTTTTGTAAGAAAGTTGTGTGGTCAATTTGATTTCTCCAGTGACGGGTTGCTTTTCCACAGTTCAAGTGTTCTAGATGAGCTATTGAAACTTGGGTTTCTTAATATGCATCACCTTTTTTTTTTTCCTTATCCTGAAAGATGGTAAATGGGAGAAAAGACATATATGGAATGCGAAGGGAACTGAAGAGTATGTTTGTTGCTGTGTTTTAATAAATCCAAACCATTCTTAAGGTCACATGAGGTTCGCTGTGTGCAAATCAACGTGTTCAGTCAGAAGCAATTTTAAGACTCAGAGTTTGCTTTTTAAAACTCATCTGAGTACTTTTAAGTATTGCAAAATGGCAACTCATTCTGAATAAGTGAGGGCCACTATAGTATTAGACTGTACTTCCTCTCGCCTCTGAAAGTGGCTCAATACACAATTGGAAAGACTTTTGCTCCTCAGTCGAGGTGAAAATACCATTGGGAGCAAGCGGAATGACCTTGTCTTATCGGTTTGATTATACAGACATGATGGGTGAAGAAGTGGTGAAAAGGACGAGATATTGCACCCTGTGGTGCCGGAGATCAGAAGAAAGAAACTGTTTAGTTTAACTTCCCTTCTCTTTGGATGGAATCAACGGCCTCACTGAAACCTTAAAACACCTTTTGTGGTTGGGTTTGTCTACCTCAGTGGGACAGTGGCTCCAGGACACATTTGGTGTTAGTGGCAATCTGGCCAGCTCATTCATTCATTTTGAGGATCTGCAGAAGGTGGGAAGAGAAACTGTCACTCCGGAAAACAGTGATTTGTTTGGATCAAAAGATTTACCAAAGAGTGTCCTCACTGTGACCTTTAAAAGCGCCTTCTGTTTCTCTTCTCTCCCCATTTATAAACAATTCTAAAGCTTTTAGACAGTTTTACACATTCAATATCTGAAGTTTTCCTTCAGGGGAAAAATAGAAGCTAAGTTACATAACCATGTTACTGCAGTCTGTCCATAGATTATGAGATGGGAAGGAAAGATGTCTTCTGCTCGTTTAAGAGACAATGTCTCAGACTCACAGGATCGCATTAGGGGGAAATCCTGTCATAATGTTAATAGCAAGTAAGAGATTTTCTCCCAAATGTGGCATAAAATCATAAATTGTAATCTTAATTACAGCAATTACCGTTATGCTATAAATCAGTGCTGCAGTTCTTCATTTGGCATGTTTATAAAGTCAATATTGATAGCTAAAATGACATGAAAAGATTCCACTAAAGTATTCTAACAAGATGTGGAAGAGCAAGTTTGTCTGGATGGTTATTTTACTTTCATTGCTGGGCCAGACTTAAGCTCATACCAATGCAGAATTGGATAAGGACAACAAAAGCTCAGCCAATGTGGGCAGAAAATTAGTTTACAGAAGCACAGAACCATGTCTGATCAGGGCAATCTCTTTCAATCTGTGTTTTATTACATTCAATATAAAGTAAGCTATGCAAAATTTAAACTGTGTATTCAAAATATGATTGTGGTGGTGGACAGCCATTTGTGGAGCCAGTTTGTACTCATTTTGGTTGATCTGTTCAACTGGTCATGGGGACAAACACAAATACTATTGGAAATGCAATGAATGTTAACTATGGTGAAAGTGATGTTTTGACAAATATGTCCAGCTCGGATGCTTTGTCTTACTTTCTCTGAGCGTCTCACTGTAACCTGGCCTGACATTGGCCCTGCCTTACATTTTTGGCAAACCAATTAAACTAGCAAATCCATTTTGCACAGCCTTTACATAGCCTGCCTCATAGTAGAGTAGATGGAGCACCAAAACACCAAACGATTATGGGGACCAATGGCAGTAAGAAGGTGTTTAGCAGTCGATAAAGTTTTTGAGTTTGTCAAAAGAACGTTTACTAAGAGTTTGCGCTTGCAAGCTTGTTCGAACCATAGAACAAAATCAAGAACACATTTGTTTTGGCCAGATGTTTTTTGAAATGACGTCACACTCATTCTTTGAATTCACTAGAAGTATATCAGGGCCTTTAGGGTCACAATCAAAACTGTTGTCAAAATCCCATGCGGATAGTGTGGTCACTGGTATGTTTCTTCAGTTGCCAATCAAATAAGATACTCTGGTACATTTGCTAATAGTGCAAACAGATACTTTCCCCAGAGAGAAGTCATCTGATGTGGTTCTCTTCCCAGTTTTGTTGTGCTTACTGACCAAGAGATGTGGGACTCAGATCTGTACTCACTCTTTATTGATGGTTTAAGTATTTTGTCAATAAATGCTACAGAGGCTATTTTATTGGGCCATTTGACTTAAATTTTGATTGGTAGTCAAAAGTTCCAATCATTGGTGTGTCATTTAGCAGATGGGTCAGTGACAAATAAGATTTTCAAGATGGAAAAAAAATGTATGGTGTTGATTCATATTGGTTTTACAGCATTTTAGGCAGCATTAATTCATTATTAAACAAGATTTCTGATTTTACCACCCAGAAAATGTCAGGTGGTGCGACCATATATAAATTTAAAATAATATACATTTAATATACTTAGCACTACTGATACTTGTAAATATGAATCATTGTAGTGTCTAAAATGCATATCACATGGTAAATTCCCATTCTATTTCTTTATTTATTGCCCTTTTATTCCAAATCATATAAACGGCTGCTTTTCTGTGTGTTCAAACACCCATTTTTCCATAAGGACTTTTTATGTTTTGTTTTTAACTGTAAAAATGATGATTTGTATACGTTATATAAAGGTTTACAGTTATATGTCTTACTTAATTTTGCAATTGCAGTGGGAATTGATACATTTAAATGTAAATTTGCTGGTTGTACCACCTGACCATGACAGGTCGCACCACCTGACGTTGTGATCAATAATGATTGATATTCACAAAATAAAAAGAAAGATATGTCAATGAATTTTATTCAGGTTTCAATTGGCTTTTCAATCATATAATTAAATTTCATTCACAAGAAAGTGCAAAACAATACTGCATGTTATGATAACATTTTATCATCGCTTCTTTAAAAATATAACTTTGAAACCTCAAGGAACACATTTAATAAATGAGAACATCTTTTATATGGAACAGTGAATTAGTGCAAATATTGGGCCCAGAAACATTAAGGGCAGAATTCAATCTACAGCTCATGCAACTAGATTCAGTAGTAACAGTAAGTCAAGGCAAGGCAAGGCAAGGCAAATTTATTTATATAGCACATTTCATACACAATGGTAATTCAAAGTGCTTTACATAGAAGAGATTAAAATAAGAATAAAAAATAAGAATAATTGAAACAGTTTAGAATAAAATAAAATACAGTACAAACAGTCGGACACACAGTGGCACAGTGCTCATTCAGTAAATGCACAGCTAAACAGATGTGTTTTGAGTCTGGATTTGAATGTGACTACTGTAGGAGCACATCTGATCTCTTCTGGAAGCTGGTTCCAGCTGCGGCTGGCATAAAAGCTAAAAGCAGACTCTCCTTGCTTAGAGTGAACCCTTGGTATTTCTAGCTGATGTGATCCTAATGATTTGAGTGATCTGCTGGGTTTATATTCAGTGAGCATATCTGCAATATTTTGAGGTCCTAGCCCATTGAGTGATTTATATTCCAGTAATAATACTTTAAAATCAATCCTAAATGTAATTGGGAGCCAGTGTAAAGACCTGAGGACTGGTGTGATATGTTCATATTTTCTGGTTCTGCTCAGAATCCTGGCAGCAGCGTTCTGTATGAGCTGCAACTGTCTTATGGTCTTTTTGGGAAGGCCAGTGAGGAGTCCATTACAATAATCCACCCTGCTGGTGATGAAAGCATGCACAAGTTTCTCTAGGTCTTGACTGGAAACAAAGCATCTAATTCTTGCAATATTTTTCAGATGATAGTATGCTGATTTAGTTATTGCTTTGACATGACTACTGAAACTAAGGTCTGACTGTAGAGACACACCAAGATTCCTGACTTGATTTTTAGTTGTTTGACCCCGATCGTCAAGGTATGCATTCACCTTGAGAACGTCATCTTTGTTTCCAAACACAATGATAAAAAAGTCAAAATAAAAAAAAACATTTGATCATCGCTTCTATAAATCTAGAAATTTAAAACATCTCCGGGAACGCATTTAAAAAAACGAGAACATCTTTTATAAAATGTTATATCATGAAACAGTGAATTAGTGCAATATTGGGCCCAGAAACATTAAGGGCAGAATTCAATATACTGTTCAATAGATTCAGTACTCTGCCCTTGCAACTGGTTAATTTTTTAAACAAGCTCTATGTCGTGCGGTTTTCTCCTTGCTTGATAATGGCATCTACAAAAACAAATTAAAATAGATTAATTTAAAGATGCAATTGTTTTAGTATCAATGTTGATTATACAGTCCTATATTCTTGAAGAATAGGACATTAAGATGGACAATGTGCTCTTTAAATTGCCACTCATACCATAATAAAATAAAAAAATATATATACATATGTAGATTGCATCTTTGAACAACTTAAAAGCTTTATATATTTATTAAAATGTATTTAATATATACAAAAACATGAATTAACATGACTTTTTTTAGTTGGTTTAACTGTAACTCTGGTCGCGACACCTGACATATTGGTCGCACCACCTGACATTTCAAACTCAATTCGAATCTAACAGGCATTAATTTGGACGCCTATACAAATGTTTGACCATGTGCTCAAGGTTATACATACATTTTTTAAATCAAATACACTTTTTTATAATAACAACACATTTTCAAAGTTTTCCAGGGGTCATACCACCTGACATGATAAGTTGAATCAACCTCATCATTACTCAAAAATGTCAAATTATCTAATATTTATGGGAGGGTGACTGACCTTGTTACTGCATCAAAGGGGTCCTCTGGAGTCTTCTGTGTGATGTCATATGGTGTCACATGGTTTCCTTAAAGGAACATTGCATAAAATTGCATTTTTATGTCGGTCGCCCTCCCTGACATTAGTAGAAGTAAATTTTTCAGACAAAAGTTTTTTAAGTAATAGAATAGTTTTGAAATAGGACCGATACACTATTTCCCTTCATTTATAAGGAATTTTACATAAAATCATGCCAAAATATTTTATTAAGAATTTTATTGAGAAAATGAACATTTATATCTCAGTTTTGTTCTCTGCTTGTACGTTCAGTTGGTCACACCACCTGACATTTTTGGTCTTTCAAACACCAAAACTCAAAAAATCTATTGAATTTCAATAAAATGAAAAGGGTTTCTTATAAAGGAGATATTGTAGATCCATTTGATATATGACATGTATTTATTCAAATTCTTTTTAGGAAAATAATGAATTTGGACACAAAAATACATGTCATGTCATTGACCCAGATATCCACTGTTATCAACAAGCCTGTTTGGATCAAGAATTAAATGAAAAAATTAAACAAATTACAGATGAAAGGTCTATTCACAACAAGAGTAAAACAACAAAGAATACTCAATAGTAGGGCCACAACTAAGGATTATTTTGAAAATCGATTAATCTAACGGTTATTAGAACGATTATTCGACTATTTGGCGATTTGCAACAATTAATAATTTGCTCTTAACCGATTATTCAGCTTGTCCCCCGGCTTAAAATGTTGCATTAAACGTGCTTACTAACAATAAAAAATCTTTTAAAAATACCTATAAATGACATTCACTGAATTATAAAGAAATATAAAAAATATTCCAACAAATACTGGACTGCTGTCACTATACTTCAGAACAAACAGATGATCTGTTAACATTCATTTTCAATTGATAAACGGTAAAAGACGGTAACATTGGTAAAAGATCCCGCAGACCCCACTGCTTTGGCCGTCTCTGGACCCTCTGTGCAGTTTTGTAGAGACTATTTTGATTGTTTAGAATTTATTTTTTCTTCCGTCAACTTTGAAATAAAAAAAAAGATATGTAAATGTATATCGTGATAAATATCGATATCGAACAATATGAAAAAGATTATCGTGATAACAATTTTGGCCATATCGCCCAGCCCAACTTGAGAAGCGACATATTCGAAATTTAGACTTGCTTTAAGAGAATGCATCTTAAATATACAGTAAATGTATTTTGTAAATACTTGAATTTTTTTCACTTGGAAATACTTCTGCGAGTGCAGTAAAGACAAAATATACGTATATTCAAGATCTATTCTCTAAAAGCCAGTTTATATATATTATATGCCACTTCTCAGGTGAATGCATCTTTTAAAATTGATTTTTAGATATTTTAAAATATTTGTTTTTTTAATATTATATTCAACATTCTCAGATAACTTTTAAATGTTTTCTTCTGCATTATAGCTGCTAAAGAAAATGTACATTGTTTTAAATAAATTTTAGATATTTTTATTGGAAAACAAGCCAAAACAAATCATAAACATATTTTGTTGCAGTGTAAAATGGGGCGAATACTACCCTCTCTCACCTTTCTGTTCACTTTAATCCATCTTTAACTCACAAAAATAAACTTTCTCTTAGTAATAATGCTGCGTATTGCCAATTTTCTTCACGATAAGAAATGCCCAGTGAAATATTTTATGATTCAATAAGTTGCGAGCCTTTGCGTTATAATCTAGCTTTAGCAAGTGAGGGCTCGAGTGACGAGCATCCCTGCGACAGAGTGAGCCTCAGCCGGATGCAGTTTCAATCTCTCCTCCTGAGATTGGGACATTCGCACAACTCATAGAAGAGGGGCTAACTTCAAAAAGAAATGCCAGAGTCAGAGTTTGTAATTAATTACAAGACCTGCTTCCATATTATTTGAACTTTAATAAAGCTACAACTCATTAGAACTGCATTTAATATGTAACATTGGTGTGTTTCCTTTAAAGAGTTCCGATTCCACATGAGAGTGCTTCTGTATTTACTTATTTTGTATTTTTGTATAATTCCCTTGTGCATTATGATCTACATCACCTGAAGCTGTTTGGAAAGTTTAGAGTACACCTGGACTGTGATCTGTGTAATTCTTCCTCTCCTCAGTCAGGCGCGAACTGCAGTTTTGCTTTCGCACCATCATTACAGTTTAATGTGATCCCATTTTACATTAAATGAGATCAAACGACTATTCTACAATGAAAATTTTTGTAGACAATGTTTTATTGTATATATATAATATAAATGTTATATATATAAAATGTTATCAATTGAATTGCATTTTAATGAGGGGAAATAAGTATTCGACCATGACTTAGTACTTGGTGGCAAAACCCTTGATGCAATCACAGAGGTCAGACGTTTCTTGTAGTTGGCCACCAGGTTTGCACACATCTCAGGAGGGATTTTGTCCCTCTGCTCTTTGCAGATATTCTCCAAGTCATTAAGGTTTCGAGGCTGACGTTTGGCAACTCGAACCTTCAGCTCCCTCCACAGATTATCTATGGGATTAAGGTCTGGAGACTGGCTAGGCCACTCCAGGACCTTAATGTGCTTATTCTTGAGCCACTCCTTTGTTGCCTTGGCCGTGTGTTTTGGGTCATTATCATGCTGGAATACCCATCCAGAATACCCATTTTCAATGCTTTGGCTGAGGGAAGGAGGTTCTCACCCAAGTGAGAATGGTGATGGTACATGGCCCCGTCCATCGTCCCTTTGATGCGGTGAAGTTGTCCTGTCCCCTTAGCAGAAAACACCCCCAAAGCATAACATTTCCACATCCATGTTTGACGGTGGGGATGGTGTTCTTGGGGTCATAGGCAGCATTCCTCCTCCTCCAAACACGGCGAGTTGAGTTGATGCCAAAGAGCTCGATTTTGGTCTCATCTGACCACAACACTTTCACCCAGTTCTCCTTGGAATCATACAGATGTTCATTGGCAAACTTCAGATGGGCCTGTACATGTGCTTTCTTGAGCAGGGGGACCTTGCGAGTGCTGCAGGATTTCAGTCCTTCACGGCCTAGTGTGTGTTCTGGGCTGATTCCTCACCGTTCTCATGATCATTGCAACTCCACGTGGTGAGATCTTGCATGGAGCCCCAGACCGAGGGAGATTGATAGTTCTTTTGTGTTTCTTCCATTTGCGAATAATCGCACCAACTGTTGTCACCTTATCACCAAGCTGCTTGGCGATGGTCTTGTAGCCCATTCCAGCCTTGTCTAGATCTACAATCTTGTCCCTGACATCCTTGGACAGCTCTTTGGTCTTGGCCATGGAGGAGAGTTTGGAATCTGATTGATAGATTGCTTCTGTGAACAGGTGTCTTTTATACAGGTAACAAACTGAGATTAGGAGCACTCACCAGACATGGGGACTTGTGACTTGGTGACTTGGACTCGAGTCGACTCGAGTCGCTATTTTTATGACTTGTGACTTGACTTGACAAAAAATAAAATACTTGAGACTTGACTCGGACTTGGAAGTTAAAGACTCGGGACTTGAGACACGACTTGAGTGTTAATCACATCATGTTTCAGTTTGAATATAAAATATATAAATTATTTAAAAAAGTAAAGTTGATCCAGCTGGAGCGCAGGCTGAGAATAGTTTTGTCATGACTGGATCACGACACTATAGGCTATCATCAGCCATGCCCTCTCGAACCTTACGCACACCACGCCCACTTAGATCAGATAACACATCAACATGTCAGCCGGAGGGGTAACGTTACCGAGGGTCATCGCTTCGGCTTCAAAAATTATTATCAAGATGGCAAAAGATCTAACAGCGCTTTGCAAGACATGCAACGTTAAGATCGCGGACAGCCAGACGACAACCTCCAATTTCATCCGCCATTTGAAGAGCCATTCTGCCCAGTAAGTGCTTGTCAATTTGTTAATTTTATCTGGTTAGTTGGTAGTTAGCTAATGTAATAATAGCAGGGTTCCCACGGGTCCTTGAAATCCTTGAAAGTTTGTGAATCTGAAAAATAAAATTCAAGGCCCTGGAAAGTTCTTGAAAATAAACATACATAGATACAGGTCCTTGAAAGTGCTTGAATTTATTTTGTGCAAGAAGTTTTCTGGGAAAAAAAAATCTGTCCATTTAATTTTTTATTTCGCCAACACTTCGTGGCTTATGCTGCATACTAGCCTGCTTGATTTACGTTAGTTACGCGCATTTACGTTAAGTGTTTCCCGCGCGAGGTACTTTGTTTTGTACATTGCCATGACGTTCACGCACGCTGGTACCTCAACGTTTCCCACTCACAGACATTGCAAAAATAGGCTTATGGATATACTCTGTGTGAGTGAGTGAGTGAGTGAGTGAGTGAGTGAGTGAGTGAGTGAGTGTGGGTGTGGGAGTGTGAGAGCGTGAGAGTGAGTGTGGGAGTGTGAGAGCGCGAGAGTGAGTGAGTGAGTGAGTGAGTGAGTGAGTGAGTGTGGGTGTGGGTGTGGGAGTGTGGGAGAGAGAGTGTGTGGGTGTGGGAGTGTGGGAGAGAGAGTGTGTGTGTGTGGGAGAGAGAGTGTGTGTGTGAGAGAGAGTGTGTGAGAGAGAGTGTGTGTGAGAGAGTGTGTGAGAGAGAGAGTGTGTGAGAGAGAGAGAGGAGAAATGTAACAAAGTTTAATGTACGTAACTGTGTTTGAGAGAGAGAGAGGGAGGTGTTCAGAGAGGAGTCTGTTGGATGTTAAGCTGTTATTTGTTTTATGGACTCAATGTTGAAAATTTAAAACATTTCAAACACTGTTGGCAGAAGTGAAAAATAAATAATTTTATGAAGTTACAATTTTGTTTGATTCCATGATGTATTTTACTGAACATGAGTATTGTAATTTACTGACAGTTACTTATATCTTGTCTTTTCACTTTATTATGATCAGATTCTGCAGGTAAAATTACAATAATAAGGTGACTTGACTTGGACTTGACTTGACATAGCCTGTGACTTGACTTGACTTGACTTGCCCAAGAAAAAAATACTTGGGACTTACTTGAGACTTGAAGGTTAAGACTTGAGACTTACTTGAGACTTGCACATGTGTGACTTGGTCCCATCTCCGGCACTCACTAGAAGAGTGTGCTCCTAATCTCAGCTCGTTACCTGTATAAAAGACACCTGGGAGCCAGAAATCTCTGATTGAGAGGTGGTCGAATACTTATTTCCCTCATTAAAATGCAATTCAATAAATACATTTTTTTATGTGGGCGGTGTGGTCGTCAGATGAATGTTCAAGTGCAGTCAACATTATGGTAATGAGCTGTGATGCGGTTCGGCGGCAACCTATTGGAATATAGAAGTGCTCTGCTCTAGTGAAGTCTAGAGAACACAACAGTGTAAACTTTAGTTCCGAAAATAAAATGGAGGAGAAACTAATTATTGCTGTGGCGGGTTTCCCAGTAATATAAGATCTGTCCCTGTTTGCTTTCAGGGATATAAAACAACCAAGACCACGATTATTATTACAAATGTATTTTATTTTGATAACAAACAACTATAATTTTAATTAATTTCTGCCATCGATCGATTTCTTATATTCACATTTTAAAGAGTTCATGAGGATATACGCTACTTGTGATAGGTTGGCAAAAAGTAAATGGTCGACATGTCTGGATGTTTAAATTGTGGCCCCTTTAAATACAGTTCTCAAAACAAAGCATTCTGAACAAACGTTGCCGCCTATTTCAACTACGTCAGAGCGTCCACGAGCGTCTTCGAGCATTGAAGGCAGGGCAGCCAGAGCGAATTTTGACGCTCTCGCCACTTCTGGTTTGAACGCATGGTTAGTCTTTTAGTAGAATTGTGGGGACAGTCATTTGTATAAATAATTAAACTATTTGATCATGAATAGCTCATAACTTTTTCCTCATTTTCCACAACGTAAAATGTAATTTGGTGCCATGTAATGGCGCAAACATTTAATTTGCAAAAATGGACAATAAATGAATCAATTACTTGATCTGTTCATTACTGGTGAACAGATTAAAAAGATTTATCACAGAGATTAATCAAAATCATCACCACTACTGGACAGAGTACTTATTACAAGTTCTTTGAGCCAATGGATGTATCCACTAATGTAAGATGAAGTAGGCTAAAATTTAACACAGATATTTAGTTTTTATTGGGCTTAAACTTACATTACAATGGTGATAGATCATAGTTTGTTCTGTGTGGGGTTCAAACCAGCATCTTGAGCTTTTACCATGATGCCACATGACCCCCATACGTATTTGTTGTTAGGAAATGTATTCTTATTGGTGTGGAATAAATTATGACATCAATACTTGGTGTGAGTGCTTAGGGATCGGCATTAGATTTAAACAAGAAGCATCAGTGCAGGATCTCTGACACTGAGGGGAAAGGAGGAAAAGTAATTGCCTGCTGTCCAAAGAGCCTCTACCAGCCTTGAACTCTTTCAACTTGCCCAACCCCCTCTTCCTTTTGATATGTAGGTCTTTCTGGATTCTTTTCCATGTCCTAACCTTGTGGAGTCTTCCCAAGCCATGCTAGCATATGTTGTCTTTTGTGTTTTTAGTGTGCACATCTTTTTGTGAGAAGACATGAAAATGTCAATAAGTCTATATAGGGATGTGACATAAATCAGACCACAGTTTAGGGGATGGGATGACGGTAAACCAATGGGGCTTGATGGGAAAGTGAGCAGTTGGAAAATTGCCAATGAAAAATGGCAGCATGAACTAGACAGATTCAAAGCTCCAACAGCAAACAGGCAGTACGTTTTACCAATGTATATTGAATTGTTATTGATATTACAGTGGGTATAGGCAGTTGATTATTTCTGTTTGTATATTTACACTCAACACAACACTGGACATTATTTAGTCCTTTGTTAAGTTTAGTGATGGCTAGTGATGAAAAGTCAGACTTATTTCCATTAATTTGTTTCTATCAAACAGTTCATTTACATAATCACGAATAGGGATGCACCAATCTAAATCGGCTGATTTTTGTCTTAAATCCATAATCGGCAAGTGGTCGATCTTGCAGAGATTCAGGGCCGATCTTTTTTGCTGCCTGCATACACTGCTACTTTAATGAATGAGTGCTTGCTCAGCCCTTGAAGCATACAGTGTAGCCACTGGAGGGTGAGTTGGTGGCAATTCTAAACATTAACACATTTAAACTTTCAGACATGCTGTAATTTAGATGAATATGCCAATTTGTTTTAAAACATGTGTAAGAATAACAAGTGTATTAATATTGAGCTGCCCATATTCTAGAGTAAATACGGTAGTTATTCTGAATCGCTGCCCAGTGAGCATGGAGAGGATAAAGAAACTGCAAACTGGCATAAAAACGAATTAAACAACTACATAAACATGCAAATACAAATCTGAGTATACGTGATGTAACGTGAGTCATGACAATCAGACAGTGTGTGGAGCGATAGAGACTTTTTGAGTGATCATGAGCACTATGAGCTTCTCCCCATTCAACTTGAGCGCTCTCTGTGTCAATCAAACAAGTGCGTTCTTCAGGCGCTCTCAATATCTCATTAGTCACTCATCTCAGTGCTATTCCCAATTTAATTGAGGATCTGAATTGCAGACTGAAAATCAGATTGATGTTGGTCACAATGCCACTAATAACAGATATAACTATTTAATCTTAATTAACGGCACTGCATCTTCAAACATTTGCTTAATAGTTTGTGATTTGTATTGCAATAAAACGTCAAAGGCAGTAAACAAATCATAAATACTAATGATTCCTCACAGGAGCTGTTTTGGAGCTAGTAATAGACTAAAAAAATTACTTTCTTATTTTTGAACGTATCTCTGCTGTGTGTGATGCCCTCATGGTTTTTACTCTTTCCCAATATGTCACAATGACCTTTGATATTGAAAACAGAACTATTCATAACTGTTTTCAATACAAATAAAGGTTAGCAATTCACAATTAATTTAATTTTACTGAGTGGGGCATAAACATAACTGCTGAAAATAACTTGCAAACGTGTGGCTAAGGGCACTTTAAAAGAAATCGGTACTGGTTTTGGCTGATCTTAGTGTTCGGCCCAAATCGGTGATCGGTATCGTCCTCAAATTTCCTGATCAGTGCACCTTTAATCATGAAATTACATCATGATGTGTTCGCTGACATCCCTGAGTTGTGATCTTGCAGTTAATTGAAAATAATGACAAATACTTAAGTCTCCAATACACTCACGGCGAAGTTCTTCTTCTAAAGCAGAGGTTTTCAATTGGTGGAGGTGCAGCGTGGGGGGAAAAAAACAATGGTTCACGTCTGTACACATCTGTCCTGCTAGCTTGCGTGTTAAAGTGCATGTTATGCATATGCGTGTTGCAAAATGGATCGCTTTGTAGTGTCTACGATACAAAAGTCTATAGCAGAGGAAGCAGATTCTGGGCCAAGCAAAATAACGGAGGAAGTATGGTCATGAATATTTAAAGTTGTGATTTTCGTGGACCGGTCCTGATGACGCGCCGCTGCCACAGTGTGTTATTTGCAAATAGGTACTAGCAAATGATAGTTTGAGACCCTGTAAACTCTGGCGTCACATTGAGGCCAAGCTCTAGTCTGGTGGTCAAGACACTGGAATTTTTTGTCAGAAAGCTGAAAGAATTGCAAACATAAAAGAGAGAAATCTACTTTTTTAGCTCTGTTAATACTAAGGCGACTGAAGCATCAAATCGCATTGCTTTACGTATAGGACCGAGTTTCCCCACCTCTCTCGAAAGGCTATGAAAGTCCTCATCCCCTTCACCTCCACTTGCTTTTGTGAGTGCATGTTTTCCGCTTTGACCCTACTTAATAGCAAAACCGATCAAGGCTGCTAATGGAGGACGATTTACATTTATTCCTTTCTACCGCGCAGCTCCGCATAAATCACCTGTGTGCATCAAAAAGTCGGACTCTAAATCGGCAATCTGATTTGATTTATGGAATGGAATTGATTTTTACGCATTTGATACTGTGACAAAACAGAGCTGTCCATAGCTGATGTTGTTTGATGTTGATGTTTTCAAAGTTGAATTGATCCTAAAATCTCCAAAATAGCTCTTATTCAATTGAGATAATGTTAGTAGCCTGTGGCTGTTAATGAACATGTTTCCAGTTTAGTTATTTGACCGTCGAGGGTTATCTGTTCAGTGATCAGAAAATAGAGCTGTCCATCGTGTTGATTTCGTTCTATGTGTTTTCTGTTTGTCTATGTTGAGAATAGTATTTTGTCTGTGGAGGATTCTGTTCAGAAGGCTAATTTTAACAGTTTCTCAATTGCTTGAATGCGGTAAAAAAAATTTTGCAAAGTATGTGTTCACAATATGTTTTAAAAAGAAAGACAAACGTATTTGAAATGTTAAGAAAAAGTATAACCTATTTCAAAATGAAACAGAATTTAAAATGGAATGTTGATAGCTTAATAAATAGTTTAGATAGTTTATCTAAAAAACAAAAGTGTGTGGGGGGCTGGTGGCTGTCTTCAAGTTCTCTAGGGGGAGGCTCACTTTTACCTAATTTGAAAACCCCTGTTCTAAAGTATACCCGGGCCTTAAAGATGAAAATGCCCCCCTCCCCCACCCAAAGATTGCCCCGTATTTATAGGACTTGAACACTGAAGTTATTACCTACACTCGTGTCCAAACTACAATGTACAGTTTCTTTGTTATGTGTAATTAAGGTTTTTGAGACTTTCTATTTACAGACTAATAGTGGTGGTCGAAGTGCACTAATCCTGCAGTTGAGTAAAAATACTGATACCCTGTTGAAATATTACTCCAGTAAAAGTAAAATTGCTCCTAAATTGTGTGTGTGTGTGTGTGTGTGTGTGTTGTAAATACATACCATTTAAACATCCAATATGCTTGAAAAAAATTGCAAAATTGTAACATCAGAAAAGAAGAGAACTAAGAAAACTGCAGTGCACTGTTACACAAAGCCACACATTCTTTTGTTCAACTTCAGTAAAAGTCCAGTCTTGCTCTCAGAGAATTGAAAATAAGTCTAGCTGTGCTAAACCACCTCTCATGCAGCTGAAGCCACTAAGGTAGTATTCACCCTTTGAGATAATATATATAATGTTAAAATTTCCTTATGATCAACTGCCTGGCGCTTTCCTGACTGTGTGTGACTATGTGTGTGTGTGTGTGTGTGTGTGTGTTTCATACTTGATGAAGTCTTCTTCATCAGAAGTGTTGGAGGATGAGATCTCCTCTTCCTCATGGTCTCTGATGTAGTCCTGACCTAAAATTAAATTATTTTTAACTTTATGCAACTTGTGAATGCTATGGTACAGCATGATTATTTTAATTATATACCCTTATTAAAGAAGGGTGCATTTGTTTGCATTGCATTTGTTAAAGGGGTCATGACATACTCTTTTTTTTTTTATATAATTTTATTATCTTCCCTGAGGTCCACTTATAATGTCCATAAAGTTTTTTTTGCACCAAAACATTCATCATTTAAAAATATATGATCATTTTCCACCCTGTCTCTGGCCCTCTGTCTGAAACGCTTGGTTTTCAGCTCTCTGGCCCATTAAGACAATGTAACTGCCCACTGTTCTGATTGGCTAACTTCGTGCAGTCCCTCAAATACAGCCATATTTGACAGTCAGTCGAAAGAAAATGAAAAAACTTTACATTATAATTTATAAAACTACATTTCAGGGTTAACACAAAACGTATACCCAACATATTTCATCAGAATGTATCAAAATGTTCACTCAAGCACAGCAACTATCAAACTGTCATGACATTTGAAACGTTTGTGAATTAAACTGTTTACTCAACGGGTCTGATAGTGTTTAACTACCACATCTACAAGCAATCCACTCTGGTATGAGCCAGAAACATACAATCCACTCTGAAATGTCTTCAACAGGCCAAAGCAGAGACGTTGCTGGTCTTCACAGTAGTGACAGCTCACATCTTCCATGTTTGTTAACACACAGAATGGCCTGTGTTTCTCCCAGTCAGTGACAGCAGCAAAATGAAAAGCGTTTTTAAAAGTTATGCTTTTGCTGCTTTTAAAATGTGGTGCACATAGCTAAAAATGCATCAAAATGACTAAGGATGTCCATCTAGTCCATGTTTACAAAAGACCAACAATTAAATAAAGCACAAATGGTTGCAAAAACAGTCCAGCCTGGGTAGCTCAGCGAGTAAAGACGCTGACTACATCCCTGGAGTCACAAGTTCGAGGGTGTGCTGAGTGACTCCAGCCAGGTCTCCTAAGCAACCAAATTTGCTCAGTTGCTAGGGAGGGTAGACTCACATGTAGGATCCTCCTCGTGGTCACTATAATGTGTGGTTCTCACTCTCGGTGGGGCGCATGGTGAGTTGTGCGTGGATGCCGCAGAGAATAGCATGAGCCTCCACCTGCTCTATGTTTCCACGGTAACGTGCTAAACAAGTCACGCGATAAGATGCGTGGATTGATGGTCTCAGGCGAGGAGGCAACTGAGATTTATCCTCCGCCACCCGGATTGAAGCGAGTCATTATGCCACCACAAGGACTTAGAGTGCATTGGGAATTGGGCATTCCAAATTGGGGAGAAAAAGGGATTTAAAAATAAATACAACAATAATAAAAAAAAAATGCTACTTTTCTATTTTGGAAGTTTTCAGTTCTGAAACTTCTGAAAAAGTATGTTTTTATAGCACATTGACCTGTCACTGTGAATATGTCAAAAGGAAAATGTTACTCCTCATGTTATGATGCCTTTAACGCAAACTTTACAGAGTTCCCACATGTCCTGGAAAACTTGGAAAACAAGCAATTTTGCAATGCAGATTTCCAGTCATGGATATATCATGGAAAATTTGAAAAATACCTAAATGTCCTGGAAAATAATTATTTGTCCTGGAAAATATTTCAGTAAAGTAAAACGGTTTGACTGTGTTGCCAGCAAGGTTTTCGTTACATGTAATAACCACGGTACATATGTGTTATTAAACACATCATCATGATCATCACGCACACTCTTGCGTGTGTGAGATGACAGAGACAGAGAGCACTCTGGTGTGCACAGTACATACAGACTATGTATTTATTAAATTATATCACAGATTTACAGGGATTAATAATCACACTGGGCCATGGACCAACTGCTTATCTGGAGGTGAGAAACTACCGTCGAAAAACAAAAAGAAACGCTTTATTAAAAGACCAAATTATATGTTAAATAAATATTAAATAAAGTACAGTCATTTGATAATTTTGTAAACTACTTTTTTTTTGTATTGCTTTTTCTTCAATCATTTTGTTCTTCATAATTGTTTTACTGTTTAAATGCTGTATAATTGGAAAATCCCACTATGAAAACGTATCCCACATTGTGACAGCACACCCCGCTAGGTCAACGTCTTTTTCATTCGTTGTAATAGCTGAAGATGCTAAACAGATGAGAATGTAGATTGCAAGGAAGCCTGCCAAATTATGTTTTAGCCTAGCTATTCATTTTATGATTTGATCATTCTGACACACATTTTTATATATTCTTAGGCACTATTTATCAAAAAATGAATCGCAGTTACGATTACAGCTGTCACGATTTTGTAATTGTGAAAACCGATGATTACAGTGTTCAGTTTAAATCTGCTCCTGTCGCGTCAATGGTTTCTATTTACAACGTGTTTTTGCAGCAGTTGAGTATTCTAACCAATCACTAACATATTCAATGAGCAATGAAATGGCAATGGCCAATCAGAGCCACTTAAAATAGTCCTCCGTCCAATCAGTAATGACAACTGATCCTAATGCGCAAGTTTTAAACTATCTGAATGCCCTGTTGCTGTATGTTCCACCACCGTTCGTGTTGGCACATGAAAATTAATACTGATGAAACCTGCAGTGAGTGACTGCAATCATTGTAATGGGAGAGTTTGTTGCGTTGCTTGATTTCTGTGTACAATTTATTAAAAATGTATGAACAGTTTTGTTTTGTCATGTTAATAGTTAGGCCAATGTGAATTTGATTTGTTCAAAATTTGTTTTGGAGGTGTAGCCAACAAAAAGAATATGGCATGAATAGCATATTTCCTGAATCACCGTCATTGTTATCGCGTCCGCTCTAATAAGACCCATTTGCCACTCAGCTGGTATTAGTAGATTTAACAGTTTCACTAATTGCACAAACTTCTATCATAAATTACTTTACTTTAATTTCCAAAGTGCAACCACTGAGGCCAAAAATGATCTAACGATCATCCACCATTGAAGATCTAATGGGATGAATGGTCCCCTGTCTCGCCACTAAAGGGCGTACTTAACGCAATAACTTGGTCAATTTAAATCAGCTGTTAATAAGTTTGAGTATTGAATATGTCATATTATTTACTGAGAACTAATAATTTAAGCAGTAATTTAGCAATGATTTAATTTATTCTATACCATAAATATCCATTTAAAATATTTGTTATTTAGCCTTACATTAACAGACATTATTACAATAATTAATGCTTAAAAGATGCTTAAAAGAAACTGGAGCGCATGTCATATCTACCATTGAAATCTGCTACTCTGAAGAACCGCACGGTTGCTTGCTTTGTGATGTCACGGTATTTTAATATTTTAATCGACATTAATAATCGCGATTACAAAATCAAGGGCAATAACTGACAATTATGATTTTTGCTATAATCGTGCAACCTTAACATACAGTATAAAAGGAATAGGCCTATTATATACAGTTCTCGGATCTTTACACATATAGCTCTCTATATATCCTATGTCACCCTGCAAACTAATTTGCATTTGCAAGAGTGCATTTATGAGCTGACTGCTAGTAAGCAAGTCCATTTGTGGGATTTTTATTAATATATTTAAAATTACTTACCTTATTGTGTTTTTTAAGTTGGACACCCAGTTCTTAAAAGCTGATATTGTGTATTGGCAAGGTAGGCACAGAAACATTTAAAAATGGCCGTATAGTTTTTTTTTATTTCCAGTGCTTTTGGTACTCAATAAGAGTAAATGTATTTCTGAACAGTAACCCTCGTTCTGTGGAAACTGTCTCGAGACCGCATTTGCTGCTATGTTAAGGTTATAACATAACATGCTAGGACAAGAAATACTAGTCTGCCTAATGTGTCTATTTTTATATTTATTAAGTAATTTATTGACTTAATAAAAATCCAATGGAGTAAAAAGATATTATGCTTTTGAATGTAATGAAGTAAAGTGAAACTTTCCTAAAATAATAATACTCTAATAAGGTACAGATCCTTGAAAATATGTACTTAAGTACAGTAACGAAGTAAAAATACTTCCACCGCAGACTAAATGCTCATTAGACTGTGTAGTTACTAGACACTGCAGATTTCTGTTGTAATAAATGGTGTATATATATATATATATATATATATATATATATATATATATATATATATATATATATATATATATATTGCAAAAATACTATTTGGGGACTGCAAAACAGTTATTTTAAATTGAGTTTTGATTTGATTGTTTTTCCTATGCAAAAATGAATATTTTGCATATTAGAAATAAACATGGAAAAACATGAATGCTCAGAAGGGACTAGTTCATACAAAATTTCCCACTGATAGACAGTGTGGTTATTGCTTAATAGCTCTTGCAGGAGCAATGATTTCAAACTCTCTCCTCTGGAATATTACACACATGGCCCATTGCACAGCATAATGCATTAATGAGTTTATTCATTGGTCTGTTGGGGGCATGAACAGTTGTTGTTGAAATGGTCCAGAAATAAAATTTAGCCACAACATTTGTGGAAATGTGCATTGGTAGGCCAGCTGATTATTTCCACTCTACACTGTATGTGGAATAGACCTCTTGAGATTGAGTCGGCACAGCATTGATAGATTACTGCACTAATGGGCACTTGGTCGGCTAGCCTGTACTCTGGAATTTAGTTTGGTGGTCAATTAATCACTCTCTGATGTTTCTTTCTGTCTTCTCCCTCTCATTCTCTTGTTCACTCCATTGCTGTCCTTTTCTGCAGGTTATCCATGACCTCAGATTTACAGCATTACAGTTTCAGGATGCCGAATATAGGGTTCCAAAACCTTCCCCTCAATATCTACATTGTTGTGTTTGGAACGGCCATTTTCGTCTTCATTCTCAGCCTTCTCTTCTGCTGCTATTTGATTCGGTAAGTCTACCAGTGTTTTTTTTGTTTTTTTTTGTGGAAGGAGAATGCATTTGAACAAGTTCCAAAATGCCATACATTTGCTTTTTTATATCTTCAAATTGTTGCTGGATTTAAAATAATTGCTTTACTCCATGAACATACAGGCAACAAAAACAGAACAGAAGTAATTTAACAGCTTTTGTGCATTTTAACTTTTAAAGGTAATTTGCATCAGGAATGGCTGGGCGATATGGCTACAAAAATTATTTCTCAATAGTTTTCAGCCTATTGACGATATTCGATATATCTCAATAATTATGTATTTGCTCTAAAAGGACTCAAAAGGGATGTTTTCTAAATCTGAGGAACCATCATTTCATCCAAACTGCCATTGTAGCCAAGTAGATTCAATAGATTGAAGACATTGAATTAAAATAAATTATTAAATGTAAATATTTGTATTGATGTGCACATTTATATTTTATATACTGTACAATGACACATAAACTCTTCTCACTTTCAACTGCTTAACATGTGTAAATATTTGTATGAACATAAAAGATTCAACAACTAAGAAATAAACTGATCAAGTTTCACAGTCATGTGACTAACAGAAATTGAATAATGTGTCCCTGAACAAAGTGGGGATCAAAAGTAACAGTCAGTATCTGGTGTGGCGACAAGCTGCATTAAGTACTGCAGTGCATCTCCTCCTCATGGAATGCACCAAATTTGCCAGTTCTTGCTGTTGTGCAGCTGTTGTTACACTCGGTCTGCCACTGCAAGGACGATCAGCTGTCCTTCCTGCATCGCTGTGTTAGGCATCTCAAAGTATGGACATTGCAATTTATTGCCCTGGCCACATCTGCAGTCCTCATGCCTCCATGCAGCATGCCTCATGCACATTCAAGCAGATGAGCAGGGACCCTGGGCATCTTTATTTTGGTGTTTTTCAGTGTCAGTAGAAAGGTCACTTTAGTGTCCTAAGTTTTTATAGCTGTGACCTTAATTGCCTACTGTCTGTAAGCTGTTAATGTCTTAATGACTGTTCCACAGGTGCTTGTTCATTAATTGTTTATGGTTCATTGAAAAAGCATGGAAAACATTGTTTAAACTCATAACAATAAAGATCTGTAAAGTTATTTGGATTTTTACAAAATTATCTTTAAAATACAGTGTTCTGAAAAAGGGACATTTATTTTTTTGCTGAATTTAGTAGCTTTATAATTATTTTTATTTACTTTCATATATTTTTCCGAATTGTGAATGTGTGGAGCTTTTATTTTGACATGTCACTTTCACCTGAAGCTAATAATCATATATGTCCTTTACTTATGTCCATTTTGATGTTATTTTGAACAGTTGTGCATCCCTGAAGGATTGTGAAATTAGTCAACTGATGCTATCCTTATTAAACTAAATGGCCAAATAAAAAGCACATTAAACAATATTGCTTAGTTTTATATAGTCAGCAAAATCTTCACGTGACATCACATTGCTGGTCATCAGCATATGTGACCATGCTTCATAATTTGTTTTACCAACAAGACATCTTTGGTCAACCAGCTTTACCAGAATGGCTGTGCTAGTCCACAATCTATACCATCACCAAACCAGCATTGCAATTCATACTGGTATGAACTGGTCTTTTCAGTAGGGATTTAAATTGGTTGGAAAAAAGTACCTAATGTACCTAAAGAAAGTCACAAATGTACCACAATTATGAAAGTAACTTTGGTGTTAACAATGCAGTACTGTTGTTCATCCAGCCAAACGTTTCATGCACCATACTCAAGGGAACAAGTAAAAAAAAAATTGTGGGGAGTTTAAAAGACTTCAGTGAGAGGATAGAGGAAAGCTGACAGATAGTGAAAGAATGGAGAAGTTCTCTTTCATCTTCATACCATACCATAGTGAGGCAGCCTTTATCATGCTGACTTTGAAGACTGAACCAACTTTGAATTTTAGAGCCATACCTTAATCATTAGCGCTTGCCCAAACAAGGAAACAAAGATAAATGAGAACCGAATTCCGCAGTAAATATTGCTTTTGTAGCTAATTACAGGAAAAGTTTGCTTTGAAATAGGACATACAACTAAAAATGTCTTCTCTTTTCTGTCTTTTTTATTCATAAAGAAGCTAACAACATATGCTAATCCCAAACATTATCACAGCACCAAGTTTGTTTGGTTGTTGTTTTGGTCTTAAAGTAATGCAGAATGTTCTCAGGCAAAGTGATTTTGTGTTCAACTTGTAAAAAAAATTACTAAAACTTTAAATTCAGAAAAAGTGACTATTGAAAAAAGCAATAGGGCTGCAACAACTAATCGATAATTATCGATTATGGAAATAATCAACAATTAATTTCATTATCGATTCATTGTATATTTGCAGTAAACACGGCTGCACGGGAAGCCCCGTCAGTGACGTCACTTCACAGCCCAGTGAAAAATGTATTGCATGATAAAACTCATAATAAGCATACAGTTTAATGGGGAGCGGTTGCTGCGTCAGGTGCGTTTATAGAGTGATTATGCTGTTTGATATACTGTAGAGTTGTCGCATGTAATACAGTGAAGATGAGTATTTTCTGTGCGAGAATGAATTTACACAGGGTTTACAGATGATTGTACTATATAATGCTGAATATAATGTACATTAATGCTAAGAGTCCTGATATTTGAATGTCCTCCTGATAAAGCCACATCATGTAATGTCTGATTTCACTAGTAAATTTATACAATGGCAAACATTATTTTGCTGGATAAATGTATAATAAAAAAAATACAAAATAGAATAGTTTAGAAACATGTAATCAGTGAAAATACTATTTTAAAAACTATAATATTAAAATACTTAAATGTATATAATCAGTGATAGTGTACAAGCTAATTATGTATTTTTCAGTTTGGCAGAATTATTAACATTTCTGTTCTCGTGTCACTATTGCCCTCTGCTGGGCTGACCTTTTGTCCCACTCCATGCCCTATGGATCATTTTACTCTTTAATGATGAGCATTTTTTGTTAAATTTTACAAGTTAAGCAACTGATTTGCAAAGGTCCTGAGAGTAGTAATAATAATAATAATATATTTAAACGTAACTTTTACTTAACAGGATTTGTTCAAAGTTTTGTGAGAGTAAAGAATCATTAATTCAGTCATGTAAATCAAATCCTTACACCCTTTATCATTTCATTTTTTTGGAAAATTATATTTTAATAAAATACAGGAAATACAATTTAATTTTTATCCGATTAATCACAGAAATAATCGAAGATTAATCGATTATAAAAATAATTGTTAGTTGCAGCCCTACAAAGGAATTGTATGGCATTTTGGATGAATATCATGAATTACTTGTTCTTGCAATGGTTTTCCTGTACAGAAATCTGACACATGGCCAAATATGAACATATACTATTTAATATACATTCAAAGTTCACAATGATTTTGGAAAGTATACTGTATGTTTAATATATGAAAACAATATTTATGTATATATATATTTACATGTTATTATTACTATTGAAAACCATGCATGAACATACATATTATAAATATGTGTGTGTTTTAAATATATTGCCATATATAAGATTTCAGTATGGGTTGTTACTTTTGCTGGTTGATGTGTGTTCAATGCAAAATTGTCAAACAAAGCTTTCCATGAAGAGTGAGAAGGTCAGACAGCACAGTTTGGAGAAACTAAGAGAACTACTGACTTGATAATCTGAAATGAAAATAAAAAAACCCACAGCTACAATCTCCCCCTGCTCGAAATTGGCCTGTTTATATTAAGATGGTTTTAAAGCTTCTTACTTGCACAATTACTGATCTCAAAGCAGCCAGTTGCACAACCACAGATCTGTATTTTTTTTTTTACATTGAGGAAGCCACAATGTATCACCGACTTCCTTTATGGATTGAGTAAACTGTACAGAAGCTGCTTGTGTTAAGAACATAACAGGAAATTGATTCACATTTCTAGTTAGAATGAACCCTCTAATGAAATCAGCCAAATTGATTATTGAGGTGTGAAGGCAAACAAATAGAATTTAGAATATTTAGAAGTTTTTCAATCAAGACTAGGTCTTCAAAAGGCCTTCAATAAGCTAAAGCAATCCTTTAAGACTTCAGCACAAGATCATGTTGTAATTAAGGGCAACCCATTCCCCATTTTCTACTGAGCCCATCCGGCCTACTGTCATCCATTTAAATTTGTCCTGAGCACTGAGGTCAATGAGGTCATTCTTGGAAGCAGAGATATTATAGCTTTAACATGCAATTGTTTAGCATCTCTTACTTAAGACAGTGAGAACCAGCAGCTATCATCTAAATTCACCCAATCCAGCAGGGGAGATGGTAAGTTCCTTCCCATTTATTCTATACCAGTTCTGTTCTCTTTGACTTTAAATCCCCCTCACTGTTTTTTCAAACATAAATTGGTAGCGTTTTAGATGAATATAGAGTCTTACCTTGAGTAAAAAAATGTCAGATTGCCACATCATTGATAAAAAGAGTTTGTATAAAGCCCAGATTCCAGGCTTCTAAAGATGCAGTCTCCCTTGCATCCCATTGCTTCATAAAGATGTCAACTGCTTAATTTAGTAAACCAGCACTCAATGTCAGATATGTCCATCACAAAAACACACAGCACTGAACATTAAATATATCTCCATCACAAAAAGCACACATACAAAGGCCCCCATTTTTAGGCCATGTCCACACCAATATATTTTCATTTGAAAACACATAGATTTCATATGTTTACGCCTCTCATTCACACTGGAAAGGCGTTTTTTTCCTCCAGATTTAAAAAAACTCTCCATAACCACATACTTTAAAAACTATGATGCCGGGGGCCTGGATAGCTCAGCGACTATTGACGCTGACTACCACACCTGGAGTTGTGAGTTTGAATCCAGTGTGTGCTGAGGGACTCCAGCCTGGTCTCCTAAGCAATCAAATTGACCCAGTTGCTAGGGAGGGTAGAGTCACATGCGGTAACCTCCTTGTGGTCACGATTAGTGGTTCTCGCTCTCAATGGGGTGCGTAGTAAGTTGTGCGGGGATCGCGGAGAATAGCATGAGTCTCCACATGCTGTGAGTCTCCGCCGTGTCATGCACAGCAAGCCACATGTTAAGATGGGCGGATTGACTGTCTCAGAAGCGGAGGCAACTGAGACTTGTCCTCCGCCACCCGGATTGAGGTGAGTAACCGCGCCACCACGAGGACCTAGTAAGTAGTAGGAATTGGGCATGACAAAAAATTATGATGTCAGAAAATTAAAAATGGGACTTTTCAATCGAAAACGGATTGTGGACGTTGTCTAAGACATATAGTGCAAGCACACTTAAAACTTTGCACAAAAAAAGTTTGTTTTTAATGGTTGGTTTTAAATCGTAAAACAATAGATATACTGTTCAAATTTAAGACATTTCAAAGTATTTGGAAACTTTCTGGTAGTCAGACTTAGTAGAACATATCCAATTGTCCATAGGTGGTTACACACACATGACTAAAACATCCACTACAAATGACAGTGGGACAGTTTAAAGTAATTGTAAAAATGGCTAAGATACGTGAAGTTAGTTCTGAGAAAAGGTCTAGCATCATTTATTTGCAGATGCTTGTTGATACTAATATTTTGTTATCTAATGTAATGAAAATCATGCATTTCCTAATGTGGCCTAAAAATCCAAATAATTTTGGGTCTATTCATTGTAAATCCACTGTAAAACCTGCTCTGAAATGTTTATATTGTACACCAGCAGTGTAAAATGGAAATCACAACAATTGCAAAATCAGCAAGTACCAAAATGCCTAGCTACATTTTTCTCTTTATTTTTAGCTTGCTATTTTTCACCACCACATTTACAGTTTGCATCGCTGAAACAAAGTGCTTATTCAAACTTTTTTGCCCAGTTTAACAGTTGCATTTGACAGACCAGAGTAATTTCAGTGTAGAAGAGGCTGCCTTTAAAAGTCAAGACAAACGTGATCTGTGGAGCACATGTATTTGTTCATAAGGAACATCGTAGCCTGAATATAGGACTTCCAGATTGTTGAGTCGTGCGGCTCTGTGGACATTCAGAGTGTAAAAGACGAGGGAATTGTGAGCTCGAGTTGACCTGTGAAGAACGTCGTGATTCAGAACACATACAAACAGCCTGACACAAAACGGCACGTAGCAATCACGCACCAGTTCTGACACACCAATGTGAAATGCCCCTGTGTCTGGCAAACACACACTTAAAGAGAAAACAAAAAGGGGAGGGGGGTAGTGTTTGTCTAGCACAGCCATTCTCAAGGGATGAAAATCAAAATTCACACACATGTCCTAAATTGTTACAGCTATTAACATGTCATGCCGAGTGCTTTGTTATTTTACAACGCTTATGGTCACAAGGTGATTTTCAACTTGACGAACTGTAACACTACACTAACAGTGCGGAAATGACCTAGCACCCTAAAGGCCTGTTCACTGTTCTGTTGGTCGCTAGTAGTCATTCCTGCCACAGAATGTCCTTATGTTATTGGTGGGCTGAAAACTGGCCATAGTTTTTGAAAATCTGATCACAAATGAGATGCATTGCACTCAAAAATAAGATGTCACTTTATTTGACAAATAAGTTTTTTTTGCTAAAAAATTAAAACTCTGGAGGAAAAGCGTTAGATTAAATTACAGCACTGCATGATGCATCTGTATCGTCAAAAAGGTCAACAAATAAACAAAATTTTTATATATATCCTGACTACTGTGTCTCACAGGAGACAAATCACATGTGCTCCAATGTCTTCACTCCCATTGCATCACTGCTCTTTTACATAAAGTTAAACTTTTCTCATCTTTGTTGCGTTGCCAAGTGTCATGAATGATGCTGGAAATCGCCAACTATGATTGATGCTCAGTACGTTTACATGCACTTTAAAAGTTCAATTTCAGTCTGACTAAACAATAATTTGTCTTTTTAAATAAACAATAATTAGTCCGAATGCAGACTAACAGACATAGGTACTGCAACTATAGTTCGGCTTCGGCCAGTAAATATACACACTTTAATTGAAAAACAATTGGCCTCGGCATTGTATGCATGCTCTGAAAACAGAGGTGACGTACAACGTGTAGTTCACCTGTCATATTTGTCGTCCTTCCTTCAAATATTTGGTTACGCATTGTGTCATGTATACTTAGACAAAAAGATGTAGACTGTAGCTCGACTCGAAAAACCTGCTATGGCTCGATTAAAACTGCGCATGCAAACATACTGAAAAAATGACTTCCACTTGTTTTTTGCTGCAAGTTGCTGTCATTGTGAATGGCATGCCCCTTAAAATGAAAACAAACCCTACTTCTTGCTTCTAAATCCCCTTCCTCCACTTCAGGGAGTGTCTGCACCTTTACCTGCTGGTCTCTTTCAGAATGTCAGTTTCTCTCCTAGACTGTGCTGCCTGTTTTACAGGTCCCTCTCACTCTGCTGCGAGAGGTTATGCTTACTTGTAATGGAGGTAAATTTTACAACACATATCTCCATTCTCATACCTATCTAACTGTTCTCTTTCTTCATTTGATAGATTTTTTCCCCTAAATGTGTATTCTCTTTTATGAACTATATTGATTTTTCTGACAAGGAGGCTTTTGTAAGATCCTGCAATATTGTTTGCTGTGTTCACTAGTGCCTTTCTCTTGTATGGGTAAATTGAATGGCCCGGTCTGACTCTGAAGTGTTTAAATGTGTTTTGCTATTTTCAGTCTTCCAGAGCACCTAAAAATGAAAAGGAATCCAGTAAAACAAACAATTTTGAAAAAGGCCAAGACTTATCTCATGTAAAATTAACTAGACTAATACTAATGCTCTAACAGTCCAAAAGGCATTATTAATGTTCAGAGTGCAGTATGCATGTTCACAAGTTAGAGACTAAACATAGTGTCGATGGCACTTGCTGATTTTCTTTAAATAACCCTTTTCACTTACCTAAGAGACACTCATCATGTCTGACACATTCCAGATAGTTTTGCCCCGCCATAAAGACTCAGCTTAAGACAGTTTTAACTTATTGGCCTATACAAGTTCATAATCGAGGCAGATAATGGTACTGCTTGAACTGGATGCAGTAAGTGTCATAGGGTTTAAGGAAGAAGTTCTTAAAATTTGAAAAAGCTAGCCATGAAATACTGTAGCCACGAAGATAAAAGTGGATGTCAAGGGAGGAGATTGGATGATTAAGCTCATGTTTGGTGGATAAAATGTATAGCTAGAATTTAGTGAACGTTAAATGGAAAATACAAGGAAAACCAATTTTTAATTCAAAGTCAGCTCAGTCTTTGTGAATGATCATCATGACTGAAGAAATGCCTTATGAGGACTAAAAGCTACAATTTGATGTGGTCAGATTATGATCCAGCCATGTGTGCAGCTGACCTTCAGAGGTCCAGGGCCATGGCTGATGCATTGTAGTTTTCCTTGGCTGAGATTACACGCACAAGAAACCCTGAAAACAGCTGCTATTTAAAACGGTTTAGAACTCTGCCTGTATTTCAGAATTATGGTTCAAGGTGATGAATTTGGCCATTGTTTATATTTTGGTGCCATCACTGTCTCTCCCCACAGGTTTTTGTAATTATTTGTCACTGCACTCAGTCACTTATTTAAATATTTTAAAACTAACATGTCAATATATTTTCTATAGGTTACGGCACCAGGCACACAAAGAGCTCTATGCATACAAGCAGGTAAGCAGCTGATTTCATGTATCTATTCAAATCATAACCATAGAGTGTGTCTCTGTGATTTAATGTAGTGCATGGAGGCTTATTTTACTCTATCTATGGAGTCTGTTACTATAACTTAAGGTAGTTTTACTGTATGGTGCCGTATGGGAGAAGGGGATGGTTCTATTCCTTTTTCATGCAGTTTCAAACACTTAGGATTTTTCATTAAATTTAGTGTTTTATCTGATTATGTCATTTTCATATTTTCTGTTCACAGGTTATTCAGAAGGAAAAGGTCAAAGAATTAAACTTACATGAGGTGAGTTCCCTCTTGCATTGTTTTATCCAGCTGTACAGAAATTAACTTTTGGTGGGTAGACAATTGCAGTATGACGGTGTGTGTGGGGGTGGGGGTGGTTTGAGAAAACGAAGAAACAAATAATGTTTAAATAGCCCCATGATCGGATTTGTATGTCTTTTGTGGAAAAACTAGGACTATCTGTGGATGTTTGGTATTTCTGGGCATTAATATCATTCTACTGTATATTCTGCAAATGCTGAATAATGTGTTTCACTGTTGTGTGCTAGCATAAAATGTGCTGAAAGCAGATTTTAATGTTCATTGTAAAAATGTCTTTATAATGTTAATGTAGTAAAAATGTCTACAAAACTTTAAGGTTTAAAGAACAAGCACAATCAAGAATATGTGAACCTTAAAACCTAATATATTATATTGATATTTACTCAAATTACGTTAATTAATTTGTGGGTGACCCTTTTATTGACAATAATTGCCATTTCTCTTAGACCCACACAGCATTCTTGAGCTATGTTGGCTCATTCTTCTTTGGAAAAGGATGTATGTAATTTGAATAGTCGCTGTATTTTTCTGAAGTGTCTTAAAGCTTAGACAAACAACACAACACATGGTTGAATCTGCACTAAGCTTCCTCACATGAGCAGTTAGCTGCAGATCAGTCTTATCATTGCCTGGTTACACAGTAACCACAGTGACTGTCGGCCATGACATTAAAAAATATTAGTGAATTTTTCCTCACATTAGTTACTGAATATAGATAGAACCACCACATTGTATTGGAGGACCTGTTCAAGACATTTGTGTGCTTATTGTGTTTGATACGAGCATGCACTAGAGATAGCCAATGACATGTTTAACCTTCACCCGGATGCCTTATACATGACCATCCTCGCTTCACTGGTGTTAATGGGCAACTGTGCCATCTTCATGTGTGTGTGCTAATGAATCCCAAGCGACAATACTTAGGTGCAAGGACACCAGAGACCTTGCTGAATGCTCTAACTGTACTGGAAATTCTTGTAACCCTTCACTCCCTCTGTTTTACTGTTAAGGAATAGTTTCCATTCTAAGGTTGTGTTGTATTTTTAGTGTACTGACTAATTTTGAGAGCTGGATATTCCTCTACAAAGCGCAGGCAGTTATTTTGACTGAAGTAAAATTTAAATTTGATTAATAATAATAATAAAAAAAAAAATAACTGAATTAATATGTCTCTTCTGTCATAAACAGCATATCATCTTTAAACTAAATAATAACAACATTGTTTTCTGCTGAATTGACCTATGTTTCATCGGAAAGTCTGGCCTCACATGTCGGACCTGTCGGTTCGCCCCTTTTTTAGTTTGTTTTTAGATAAAACAGCTCAGTAATTTGAGGTTCAAGGTACAAGTGTGTTTGCCATAGAATGAAGTATCGAAGCCGGTTTTAAGAAATCAATGGCATTTTGTGAGGCTAATAATACATGTGAATTATACAGGACTTTTGAAGAGCGATATATGTCACTAATAAAGTGGTTTTATGACCTTTAACCAAACTGTGACTGCATGTCCACCATTTATTGTGCTTATTTACCTTCAAAATGTAGAACTTTCTCAACGCAAAGCAGCTGGCTAGTACATACCATTCATTGCATTTTATCATTAGAATAAATGGCACTCACTCAAATGCTGTATAATTGTCTTGTATCAACTACTAGTACACAGTGGCTTTGATCCAAAACCTAGTGAGCTGCTTTGGTGTCTACTGTTTACATAGGCCTTCCAAGGAAGCATCCTGACTGCAATGGAACTTCAAAAGTGACAAATTTTTTAACTCTTATTATGCAGAGACTACTACAAGTAAGCACTTCATGGGTTGATTTCCTCGAAATATTTTTTGGCACTTTAAATTTGCCCTGTTTGTTTTGAGTGTCCCGTTCATCTTAGCACAGCAACATTGGCTCGACCAGTGGCGTGAAATAGGGGAGGGACTATCTGGCCAATTCTTTTGGGGGTTCAGGAAACTTGTTTGAACACATTATTTTTTTAATCGCAAATGGTGGTTTAGGTGGTGTATAAATGACACACTTCAGTGCCACTTTTTTATGTAAACTATAGCATAGCACCATTATTTAAAGTCCTAAATAATTGTTAGTTTAATTTTTAAATCTAAATTAACCTGAAAATGTTCAGCTTAGCATGAGGTCAACAGAGGTTTGTTGGCAAATCATGCTAACGCTTTGTGTAGTTTTTACCAGTGTTGTTTGGGTACAGTTGAAGTCAGAATTTTACATAAAATTGGTTGAACATACAGACAGATTGTTTCACTTTTAATTGACTATATCATAATTCCACTGGGTCAGAAGTTTACACACACTAAGTTAACTGTGCCTTTAAGCAGCTTGGAAAATTCCAGTAAATTATGCCAAGCTTAATTTAGCTAACTGGAGTCAATTGGAGGTCTGTGGATGTGTTTTAAGGCCTGCCCTCAAATGTAGTTCCTCTTTGCTTGACAGCAAGGGGAAATCAAAAGAAATCAGCAAAGGCCTCAGAAAAACTGAGGAGTTCTGCACCGTGACTGGACAGGACGCTCCCTATGGCCAGTCCGCCGCTGGTGAGAGATCAAGTAGATGAGAGTGTCAGTGTGAATTTTACCTTAACCAGGGGTGGGGGACCTTTTTTTCCATTAAGGACCATTTGAGTATTTACCAAATTATTCGCGGGCCATACAATTGCTTGCAATTTCTGATTGTGGGTTGAAATGAATGTACACATTCAGTTACGTGCTCGCACACCAAAAACACTAAAAGGTCTGTCTATTATACAATATTTTTTGTTGTTATCATTTTTAAAATGCCAAAAAAAAATTTAAACATTATTTGAAAGTATGTATTTATTTATTTATTTTTGAAGTTAATTGAATCAAGGCTATTTTATGCTTTTCAAATTATGTCTCAAATGGTCTCGCGGTCTTATGGGCCTTATACGGCCCTGAGGCCTGACGTTCCCCACCCCTGCCTTAAACCTTAAACTTGTCACAAAAGCAAATGTGGGATGAGTAACGCAATTGCTGAAGCAATCACGTCATTTTATGATGCTTTTATAGCTGGTTTCCATCCACGTATTTCAATGCCCATTTTTTGATATCACATAAAGTCTGCTAATAAAATCTCTAAAATACACATAATAACTTTTATGCGTGCTTGAGGTGGATACATTTTTTATTCGATAAGAAGAAATGCACATAAACTATGATAGAAACACATTTACTGAATAAACTTCTATTGGATTTATTTGGAATAAAATATGTGCATCAAAAAAGTAATCTGACTGAATAACTCATTCATAACTGGACTAACCAGAGGACCAATCATCGCATCTGAAATGTTGCTCTGGTCATTCTGAAATAACAGTGTCTAGAAAATCCAAAGCCTGCTTAGAGTTTGTTGAGCAAATAAGTCGAATACAAACTTGAACTGTGCCGAAGAGCAGGTTTATTGACTCTTTTGAAAAATACCTTCTAAATCTGCATGGCAAAGATATGAGTATGGAGGAATGCACACACATAGTGCTCCCAGAACTGTGTAACACGAAGTGAACATATTAGAACAATTCAACACACTCTGCAATTTTACGGCTTGGGTAAAATATAATTTCTTTGCATTACAGGAAACACTGGTGTGTAAGTGTTTTTAATGATCTGAGATAATTAAGTATAACCAGATTGTCCTTGCTTGAAGTATAAAAAGTACACTGGTAACACATAAAAACATTGCCTTATTTTATCCCATCTCTGGCCCTGTTAATACCATTCTTTCCTCTCAAAACAGTGTGCTCACAACACACTTGTTTCAAACAGTGGACCATTGTGTCTCAATCCTTCTCCAACCCAGTCAATGTCAGTGACACCTAAAGCACTCAGAGTTTAAACAAAACTATATCTTGTTATAGGATACATAAACAACACAGTATAGAGGAATGGCACTATAACAAGCACCGAAGTGCCAAGGCACATTTGTCCAAAACCTCTTTTTTTCTCTTACAATTACTGCAGTTGTACATTCTCTGCCTCATTATTTACTGTCAGCAAGCATGTTAATGAATTGTTTACTTATAGAACACAGTGCTGGAATTTCTTTAGACATCTGGAAAATATGAGCTATTGTAACATTCATCAGTCTTAAATTACACTTGAATTAATAAAGTTTTTATATAGTACTATTAAAGGTCCCTAATATTTGTATAACCTTATACCATTATTTGATCTATTATTTGTATGGTAGTGCTTTTTCAACTTTGTTGGAAAAGATAAGAATTCAACATGGTTCTTTCTAGCATCAAAGTCCACAGTCTTTAAAATTGAATAGGTTTTTTTCGTTTACTTATTTTACATTACATTAAGCTATTTTACTTTATGTTGGCCAACATTATCAGCTATGGTACATTATGCTACACTATGTTTTGCTATGCTGCATTGCACTACTTTGTTACGATATGCTATAGATTGTATAAACTTGAATAAATATAAATTGTAATATGTGCTTATTAAATACAATTACACTTTACGTTCTCATATGTTAATATTAGTTTACAAAATTAGTAAACACGAACTAACAATGAATAATAATTTTACAGCATTTATTAATCTTAATTTTTAACATTAACTAATAAAAAAATTTTGTATTAGTAAACATTAGTTAATGCACTATTAACTAACATGAACCATTAATGAGCAATTGTATTTTTATTAACAAAGATTAATAAATGCTATAAAAATGTATTGTTCATTGTTTGTTCATGATACCTAATGCATTAACTAATATTAACGAATGGAACTTTATTGTGTAACCTATTTTGCAAGGGAGGAATTAAATCACATTGACAGAAGATTAATTGTTGTCATCATAGCCAGTCCGTTTTAACCAGTATAAAGAAGTTCAAAAAGTTCTACAAAATCTGTATCATGGTTGGAATGAGGAATAGCCTCAAATTTAGAGTACGCATATCCAAATACTCTGGTTTTAAACATTGTCTGAGTCAGTTAAATACTAACTATGGGTAATTATTACAGTAACTGCAGAATAATCTTTGCATGGTTCATCTGTTCACTCTCTCAGTGACTCTTTGCTTGAATTCTTTCTTGTATGTTCTTCTGAATTGTAATGACTACTTTGTAAAGGGAACTGGTAGACTTACACAACAACCCCCAAGTTTATCTGGAGTAGCCATCAGAGCCTTTTGCCTGCCTTCAAATTACATCACCATTTAATTAAGTCCAAATGTTCACAGTATTCTGCTCTCTGATGTGAGACAGGTCATTAATCAAATTATATGGTTTGGCTCTTATAGCACCGGGTCTAGACACATGGTGCAGTAATAAGAAAGTATTGTAAAGTATTGATGTCTGTGTCCACGAAATGTTGCTATTTCGTGAGACAAAATACAGTATCTACAGGCAACAATGTTTACATTTAAGCATTTTATCCATGAAATTTGATTAGAATTTATTGTTTTCTCTCCCTAGATTTGTGCGGTGTGTCTGGAGGAATTCAAGCAGAAAGATGAGCTGGGAATCTGCCCGTGCAAACATGCCTTTCACAGAAAGTGAGTACCCTGGCATTTGGTGTTTCCAAAATAGGGAAGGAAAAAAAAATGCTTTTCAAGATTGCAAATCAGTAAAACCACTCCAGTTCCTACAGTATACGCTACCAGTCAAAAGTTTAGACTTACTTAACTGAATTTACCACACTTGTCTGAATTTTATCATGATCTTTAAAACCTTTTGATATTAAAATTGTCTGGTAGTGTAATTCTAGTGCAACACAACATGTGTCAACAAAGTGTGTAATTTAGTATCAAGCAGATCTAATAATTACTTTAAGCAGCCGACTGGGCTGGACCTGAGACTGATTAGCCCGAGACAGAGCTCTTGTATAAATATGAAATGGAGAAATTGAAATACCCAATATGGCAGATGTAGAATGTCCCACCTTACAGGTAAAAGAGCCAGTCACCTTTTAGATATAGACATCACCTCTCAGTCAACTCCAGAGTCAGTTTTTTGTATGTGTGTGTGTGTGTCTGTGCAATCTGAGCTAAAGAAGCACAAATTATGTGACCATTGTTGTCAGATTTTACTGCTTATTTTAAGTATGTTCTTGGATAATTATCTTGACCAACCATTTTGGAGATTTTGGAGATTCCCCATTCAAGTAGAAAGGTATACTCAGCTTACTTATGCTGCTTGTATCCATCATCCCAAGATGGCCACCTAGTGGACTGTCTAGCCTTGAAAGGGATTTTGGCCATACATAATATTAGCTCAACAAATAGCATGAGTTCATGGACTATCTGTTTGGCTGAACAATAGTTTCAAACAATTTTCAAACTTCTATCTCTAAAATTCTGTTTGGTGAAGCTAGTGGTGCAGAAATGATACAATTCATCTTTTAAGCTTTCAAGAGAGCGATGTGTCATTCAGTGGGAAGTCTGGTGGAAATGTGTCTGCCTCATCCATCTTTTGCTTCGCCTATTTTGTGAGACATTAACACTAGGCTGTATGTCAAAGTAAATGTATGTCAGAGTAATGCTTGGACACTTATCACGGGAGTGGAGAGTGCTCTGTTCCATCTAAACATTTCAGGTTGCCTCTGTGGGCATCCAGCAAGGCCTTGGAATTTAAATGAGTGGTTGAAGTGACACAAGCAAAGTTTATAAACATGTTCAGGGTGTCATCTAGAGCCAGACAAGTAGTTAGCTGTCTCAAATATATATTTTCTATTGATAATCGCAATAATTTAGTGAAGATATAAGATTTTTATGAGGCATAATACATTTAACATTTATGATGATTTGCAAAAAAATAAATATAAAATGGTTGGCAGTAGTTATGCCACATGTGTGCTAGCTAATTTAAATTAGGCAAATTTAGTTTCCAGATTGATGCTACTACATGAAACATAATAATAAAATATGACACAGTAGTCACATGATGTGACGGCGTATCATTTTTCATGTCACTGTATGATATTTAAGTTGCATTTCCCTTTTAAAAATCCCCCTAATCCCTTCTCTCTAATCCAATTCAGCTAATCCTGAAATTAATGTATTTTTAATAGCAAACTTCTCATCCCCTGGTCGTCCGTCTCAGGAACGTTTGGGAGCCTTCTGGGTCCTTGAAGACGTCCAAGAGACAGGGGGGCGTGGGAGCTGGGCCACGATTGAGGCGGAGCTGCCTGGAGTTTGGAAGCTGCAGCGGGACACCCTCGGCGAGCAGACGGAGGGCGAGGTCAGTCGCAGAGCGCAGTTCCTGCAACACGTCGGGGTCAGGACTACCCAAGTGCAGATCTTTAAGTGCCTTGGCCTGGTGAACCTGCAGGAGGACCATGGCATGCAGGGTGGAGGCATCCTGTCTGGTGGCACTGTAGGCTTTGGCGGTCAGTGACCACGTTATCCTACAGGCTTTGGAGGGGAGCACCGGGCATTTCTGGACATAGGTGGAACGCAACCGCTCTGTCCACCTAAGGGACCTCCGAGTACCCGTGGGCCACCCCGCCATCAAGAGGGTAGTGAGAGCGGATGAGCGAGGAGGTCGGTTGCGGGCAGTGAAAGGTGCCATGCATAACCTCGTCAGCTCATCATGCACCTCCGGGAAGAAATGGACTGGGGGGGCGTGGCTGTGAGCTGCGTCCAGACTCGAGGAACCAATCGTCTAGCCGTGAGGGCTGCTGATGGAGGGTTCCAGTCCATCCCCTCGCTCATGGCTGTCTGGGCAAGCATGTCGGCCATCTGGGCGTCAGCCTCAGACTGAGCATGCCGACCTAAAGGTGGCAGTCCTGTCGAGTCTTCCGCGTCAGACGCCGGGATGCTCTCCGATGCAGCGGCGAATTCGTCATTCAGCTCAGCGGGCTCTGAAGTCAGCGAGCATGCCAGGGGGGCGGGTGGTTATCTACCTGGCGAATCCGAGCCCTCTGCCATCCCCAAATCGCCTCCATCGCCAGCCAGGTCGTCCTCAATCCCGTGGGAAGAAGATTTCTTTTTTGGAAGGAAAGACGCAACCGCAACATTGCCATGGTTAAGTTCTCGCAGTGAGAACATGAACCATCCACAAACGCTGCCTCAGTGTGATCGCGGCCCAGACACACGAGGCAGCGTTTGTGACCGCCAGGAGCGGAGAGATATCGACCACATCCAGAAACTACACAGGGGCAGAAGGGCATCTTTAAAAAGACGTGTCCTGAAAAGGACGTTCAACTCCAGCTGTGTGTTTGCTCTTTTAGAGAAATAAACTCTTTTAGGGAAAATACTCTCTTTTAGAAGTCCTGTCGAAGTGCCCATGGGCAAAACTGCACCGCCGTGCAGAGAAGGAGAAAGCCGCTGATATGTGCCATAGATCCAACAGGAAACGCTCTACAGAAGTGAGTGGAACAGAAGTGATCTCAGCTCGCTGATCGCACATCCGCTCGGCTCCGAAGAAGAAATCTGAATGAATAGATGCACGATTCCCTCCTTTTATACCCATATGTCCAGGGGAGGGACATGCCAAATTCTCATTGGACTTTTCTAAAGTTCAGAGGTAACCGAGGCCTTCAAGAAAGTCCCCTAGTATCGTTTCATTCGACACAACGTCGAGTGAGCGACAGACGGGGAACATGCCCTGCAGTGTGCCATTCTATACTGTCAAAATGTCTCACAGAATGAACGTTACTATAACTACATTTTTGCAAACTGACTTTTACGTGCCTCGTTCTACCTTTCGTTGCAATTTTTCTGGTGAAATTAACACTAGAGGCGCTACAACAACTGTGCCTTTTTTTTTCACTTTCACAAAAATCACGAATACGATGGCTGATTATGACTTTATAAACACTTAGTTTTTGCACTATTATTCACACTGCTATGTTCTGATATCAAAACACTTTTACTATAATGCATCATTTGAAAAACAAATATGCTTGAATTGCAGACTCACCTACACTTACAAACGTATTCCAATGTTATTAGCTTCCGTGTTAGCTCACTTGATAGAGTGTTGGGCTTTGGACCCAGAAGTACGCATTTTGAGACAAGCCAAGCACACAAGCTGACACGTGAGACAAGAGTGTCATAGAAGTGACACAAGTTGACATGACTATCAGTTAGGTTTATGCGTTGGTTTAGGGTAAGGATGTCTACCAGTTTTGTGTCTACCTCTCAATACATTTTGTGTCTACCTTTTATTTTATTTTAGATCACCATTGGTAATATTTACCTTAAAAACCATGTCTGATTATGACACATTTCACTCACTTTTGGTGCCCCCCAAATTTATTTAGCTAAATGTTGTTACAATCACAATGTTCATGAGACCAGGCTGTATATTGTACTAAAACTACTATAAACAGCATTTTTTAAATTCTATTTTAATTACTATGCATGCCTGTTTTTACGCCTTTATATTAATTGCAAGCCTTTGTTATATTTATACCTTTAAAATTCCTAAAAAAGTATTCCTTTTAAAATTAACAAGTGAAGGCAAAGAGATGATCTAGAATGGTGAAAAAAAGCACCTAAAATATATATGTGGCAGGGCGGAGGGCAGGGCAGGGTCGTGATCATACACACCCGGTCCCGTATTAGGCTAATGATCTCTCTCTCTCGCACGACACCCTGCAGTCGACCTTTATACCTTGGAGGCTTCATTAGCCTAATACGGGACCGGGTGTGTATGATCACCCGGCCCCGCCCTCCGCCCTGCCACGTTCCTCCCTCGTTCTCTCAGGCTGGGGAGCCCCCGGCCTGACGTACAATCAATTCATTAAAATGCATGTTCAATCCGAATATAATATAATGTAAGCTGTTAACTATCATTTTAAATGAACTTCAAATAATTGTAGGTGATAATAATTAGTATACTAGGCCTAGAATAGGATTCTAATAAAAATTAAAATAGAGGAATTCATAAGGGGGGCATTTTTTGCCCGCACATTTCCAATTTCAGGGGCATTTTTTTCTCTTTAGCCTTTATTAATTTTCATTACATCTTTACTGCAGTTATACTTTATGCATTTTAGCTTTAAAAAAGTTATGTCATTTAGAGGTATTTTTAAAAGATGATTTTGTCCTCTTTATTGTCTGGGCACAAGATGAATAGTCGGTTAAGAGGTAACGATTAATCGTTGCAGTAATTGCCTGAATAGTCGAATAATCATTAGATTAGTTGATTATCAAAATAATCGTTAGTTGCAGCCCTACAGCACAGATTGATCCATGCATTAGATGAATTGTGTCTTCACATATACATCAGTGTCTATTTTTACCAGCCGTGGCCCGTGCATTTTAGGTCTAGGCCTTCAGTGCGATTCTTTATGCCATTAAGAAAACACAATTTCACAATGAATATGCTATCATACATTATGTGGCAGTCAACTAATAATACCAATTGAAATTTAAAAAAAAACTTCCATGCACACAAGCCAGAACCAAGGATGTCTAATACCAAGAAAAACCTTTCTAATAATATTTGCAATTTAAATTTTGCTTGCAATAAATTTTGTTTCATCAGGGTACACAGTTACTTTTCAACACTTGATCCGACACTGAATGCTCCAGCAGCCTAATTTACACTTAGAAAATCCTGATGTTGCTATAACAATGGAAAAAGCACTTACCAATTTGCTTGAAGTGAAAATCAGCCCTCCTTGCGGCTCCTTTCCTCCTCTTTTCGGCTAAGGAGCATGGCTTCGGACATGCGGTTTGTGAAATAGTTATCGAGGAATAAATTCTGATTGCATACATTTTTTGGTTTTCTGATGTTCGTTTGTAGATTAATTAGGAGTGGAAAGCGATTGAAAATACATATGCAAAAAGGTCAAAGAGAATGAAAGGATGAAATTTTTTTTTATTTATCAGGCATGTTTCGCCAGCAGAGAAGGCTTTGCTGGCCCTGAGAAATCGCCACTGGTTTTTACATGCTCATGTTCTAGTGAGCCATTACAGTCAGAGTGGGCTGGTAGTCTAAGTATAGTAGACAGTTTCACAAGAGCAGTGAGGCTTTTGTACTGTACAGCCATAGTGCTCCACTATTGGCTAATCTGAGAAATTTAGATAATTTTATTGTCTTATCAGCCTTTAATTTTCAATGTTCTTCTCTTTCAGATGCCTTATTAAATGGCTGGAAGTGAGGAAGGTATGCCCTCTTTGCAACATGCCCGTCTTGCAGCTGGCGCAGCAGCAAAGCATGCTCGAGTCTGTGCCACCCATGCAGCAGCCTCTGCCCGGAGTGGAAAACCTGGTGTAGCCCCTCCTGCGTCTCCTAAAGATGCGACCACCACTACCTTCACACTCCGTACATGCTCAAATCCAAGGACATCCCGAGGATTTGTGCCCGGATCCATCGTACAAAAGATTAGTTCAAATTACAATAACAGTCGAATAACGCAATCGCTCCTACTTGGGTTTAGTTTTTTTCATTTTTTCCAATGGGATAATGAAGAAGTGAATTTACATGGCCGAGCCTTGTGTAAAGTAACCATTCCACATCAACGCACTTGTTAGAGGGACACCTGTGAGATGCAAAAAAGACAAGGACTACAACATGACAAAATGCATTAACCCACACACACACACACACACACACAAATAATACTAAAGCAAACTCAAACCAAGTTGCTTGTGATGGTAGTGAGATTTTATTTTGTATTTTATAATTTCAAACTTTTTTTAAGTTGATGTTCACACAGCCACAGAGCAAGCCAGTGGTTTTATTTTAAAAAGAGAGGGTAACATTTATACTGTATATTAAAGGGACAACAGCTCTCTATTGTTTATATGTTTGTTTGCATGAGTGTTTTTGTACTGACGTTCAGGAGAAAGAAACTTTGTTTCACACATGAACAAAATAGATCCCTACAAACACAACAGATCGTATTAGTAACCTTTGCAAATGTTGACTTTTAACACTGATCTTTGACAGTGAGTAAAGGTGTGAATCTGAGAGAAAAGAGAGAGCCTGTAGGGCTGTATTGGTAGATATGGTTCGCTATGAACTTTAAGCTGGTGGCCAAAACAAATGTGATTGCGGAGTTTGTAATAGTAAGGAAATTTACAGCAGTATTTGACCTTTGTTCTGTGGAAGTCTTTCAGTTTGAACTGCTTTTAACTGAGAGCTGCGTTGATGACAGCACAGAAACACACACTTTTGGTACCTTTTGGTCTAAGGCTGCATTGTCAGAAATTTTTGTCCACAGACAATAATTTCTACTCGATTTAATTAGAGTACCCGAACATGCTATGATAAAAGAAGAAATATGCAAAGATTTGTGGATTTCACGGTCTGAAAAAGAAATGAAAATACTAGAAAAATAAATCAAGTGGACTGGAACACATTATCACCACCTCAAACTTGGGATATGCTTAATAATTCTTATACATAATGGATGCTTTACGCCCAATTTAAGTAAAATGACAAATTAGGTGTATTTCATATTCGGTACATTTATTTCATTTTTAAGGGAAGTCAGGCCCTCCATTTATAATGTAACTTAGATGCCACAGATATACATTTACAGCTAACTTACTGATTACATTTCACAGATGGCAATTTCTTCCATGAAATAGTGACACTATTCCAAGAAACTCTTCCGTGTGTGTGTGTTTCTGCGTGTGTTTACAGACACTGGCTCTCTTATTGTAGCACAGTATATCGTTTGGAGTAGATTGGTAAGTATACTTGGCATGAAGCCCCAGATCGGTCTTATAAACCGGTTATTAATAAATCAAAATGCTGCTCTACTGAAGCAAATCAAACTAGACATGCTACAGAAACAAACTCCATTCTGACTCAAGTCATTGGGACAGCAGAATACTCTCAGTATTGACCTGGTGTGTTGATGCTCTAGTTTAGTATCATTCCAAATCTTTAGCAGTGAATCAGTCCTGTGCTTTTTACACATAGACATAAAGAATCCCCAGCCATTAAGATCAATGACACCCCTCATACTTTGGAGCTTTCTTTATTCTTTATAATACAATTGAAACTGTGGCTGTTTCACCACTCTCTGCTCTATAGTAATGTCTTCATTAAGGGCCAATGCCCCCAACCTCCAGGGGTGTTATGGCAACCTGAAAGGAAAAATTTGAGTGTATTGATTGGCGGTAAGGGATTGACCAAAACGATGGTCATAAAGCATAAGTGGGTCATAAATGATGACCAGCAATGAACAGCCCCATCATTTTGTTGCCAAGTAGAATTATCAGACACAGGTAATGGTTGAATGGTGTACTCATTGCCAAGCAAACTGCCCACCAAGTTCTACAATATAGATTTGTGTTTTTAAAAGGGGAGGTTCAGATTATAAATTTTAAGCTTATTTAATGTGGTTTATTATTATTATTATTGTTTTATTTATTTTTTTGCATATGCTGTGTGTGTAAAGAACTACACTAATATTACCTAAAAAGAAAAAACTGAATGAGATTTTTAGTTTTTATTTTGGCTTTTTTCCCTTTGTGCTTTGCTTTGGTACATTGTCTTACTAAAGTGTAAAACACTCCTTCAGAAATGTAATTCCTTATCCTGGACAAATATTGAGTCCTAAATTAGGACTTCATCTCTTTGTTTTTTTTTTGTTTGTTTTTTAAACACAGCAGGTCTTAAAGGTGTACAAAGAGTCACTCTGACAATGAATGTATGCAAATAGAGAGCCGTGGTTTGACTGTGTCATTATAATGTGAAAGTTGTTGATTGTGTCTAAAATTAAGAGTTACGTCACTGCACTTTTCTGTTTTGGTGGTATTGGTGCCTCACCATTGCGACAACTGAAATGGGGCAAAACTATGTTGTTTATTGTGTGCTATAATTTTAAACCCATAATATTTCAATAGTATTATCTAACAGCACTAATGTAGTAATATGAGGATTTAGTAATGAAGATTAGACTAAAAGAAAGGCTTTGTGGATAGTGTTTTAAAAAAAAACCTCAACCACAAGTTTAAAAGCATATCTAGAGATCAGGAAGGTGTATTCGGTAAAATGGGGTGAATACAGGTAAAATGGGACAACTGTTGAAGTGGGACACTTAAGCTTAATCATATATCATTATGTGTATATTCTTTCGTTAATAAAAAAATATTTTGAGATGACATTAATGTATCCATTTGGATCATACTCTATTTGAAAAACAATGCCAATGACAAATTATCAGAAAGTGTCCCACTTTACCTGTATTCACCCCTGAATGTGTTTTTAACCATCCAAGTAGCCATCGAGCAAGATGGAAATGTTAAGTGATAGGCTAAAGTGTATCTTTACTCAACATATTTAAACTAATGTTTTCTACTGATCATTAATGAGAATGCCATATATGGATGACCAAATTTTATTTTGGAAAAGCAAACTTAGGATTTATGGCTTTCATTTAAGTTAATTGTGTTGTATTTGTCTTTTTAACAGGCTTTTTAAAATGGAACAGTAATCGTTTTTTTTTTATAGAATGATTTCTGAAGTAATATGTTTTATTATTAAAACTGAACTGCCAATTTATCAGCCATCATTGCCACTACGAAAATGCCACATGCTTCTTCACCTCGGTCCTGTTTGACCCTCTTGAACTCCACTCTTTTTCCTCATAGTGAGATCACTTATATTGCCCCACCCCTCACCATTCACATCATTGTGACCTCACACTTGTAAACATACATGAGCCCCACCCTTTTCAACACAGTCTTGTTTTAACACTGCTAATGTTTGTGGATCTCACAAACATGTTTGTAAAAGTAAGAATTCTGCAGCAGAATTATTTCTGTACAGTATTTGTAAACTATATTTTTGTATATTTAATCAACATTTTGAAGAAAAAATTAAAATGCAAAGATGCTTTTTTTTGTGCTAATTTTGTGTTATATTCATTAAAATATGTTGCATGTGACTGACTTGAATTGTAAATAAACTTGCCATGTTTTTTAAATAAACCATATCTCTTTTGTCTTTCTTAACATTGCTTTCTTGCTTCGAAGATCATAATTGAAGCATTGCATTCAATATACTTTTGCCACCTTTCTTGTGCTAATTGTGCACACAAATAAATAATTAAAAATGTCTAAAAGAGAAATATTCCACAAATATTATTGGGTTGTGTCTTAGTTCTCAGCACTGTATGATGGCCAGTTGTCACTAGGAGCAATGGGACCTCACTGTGGCCTTAGTATGACTGCAGGAATAAAGCCAACAAACCCTTTAGGCCCTTTTATCTACCTATGCACACACCTCACATAAGGTCACAGATCCTTCAACCAGCTTGGCTTCCTATCATTCTTTACTCTTCTGATTTCTGTAGTTAATGCTGAGTTATAAAATATGCATTGGTCTCTCAACAAAACAATGCTGATATTTGGGCTAAGGTGAATGCATCTTTAAAACACAGTCTCCATTGCGCTCTCTGCAATGCAGAAATGTAGAAGAGCTTCACTGGATACATGCATGCAGCAAACATCTGGTCATATTCTGCATACTCAAAATGTATGTACTTTGCATGTTCAGTTAGGTTGAAATTAATAGGGCCATACAAATATACTGTAGCTATCAAGAGAGTTCACAATTAATGAACAAGCTCCATCTGATGCTGGTCTGATGTTCAATAGAAATACATTTAAAAGCCTAACTATATGTAATCTATTTAGAACCATAATTGTTTTAGTTTTTTGTAAACTTTTCCTGAGTTTTGAATATGAATGTACTTAAATGTTATTTAAAAAACTACTTTCTATATTAAATTTGTCATATGGTCACCATATGGTGACACAATTTGGTATCGCTGGTTAAAGGGATAGCTCACCCAAAAATGAAAATTATTTAATAATTTACCCTTATGCCATCCCAGATGTGTATGATTTTCTTTCTTCTGCAAAACACAAACAAAGATATTTTTTTTTGCATATTTCAGCTCAGTTTGTCCTCTCAATGTAAGTGAATGGTGACCAGAACTTTGAATGCCCAAAATAAAATGAACCCATAAGACCCCAGTGGTTAAATCCACATCTTCTTAAGGGATATGATCTACATTAGGGTGAGAAAAAGAAAAGAAAAAAAACAAAGTTTACATTTATACATTTGGCAGACGCTTTTAGCCAAAGAGACTTACAAAAGAGGAAAACATAAGCGAATCATCTTAAGGAGACATTTGTATGAAAAGTGCCATACTACAAAGTTTTACTAGCATCAGAATAGCATTCAAAACAGATTTAAGTGCAACAAAAAAATTTTTTTAGTGACTGGTTAAGTGCTCTTGGAAAAGATGTGTTTTTAGCCATTTTTGAAGACAGAGAGTGAGTCAGCTTCACGGATGGAGTTGGGAAGGTCATTCCACCAACATGGTATGATGAAACTGAGAGTTCGGGAAAGTGTTTTGGTGCCTCTTTGTGTTGGCACAACAAGGCAACGTTCCTTAGCCAACCGCAGGCTTCTGGCAGGAGTGTAGATCTGCATAAATGATTTTAGGTATGTTGGAGCAGACCCAGTGACTGTTTTGTATGCCAGCATCAGAGCCTTGAATTTAATGCATGCATCAACCGGCAGCCAGTGGAGAGAGACAAAGAGCGGTGTAACATGTGCTCTCTTTGGTTCATTAAAGACCAGACGTGCTGCTGCATTCTAGATCATTTGCAGAGGTCTAATTGCACATGCAGGAAGGCCTGCAATGAGAAAGTTACAGTAGTCCAGTCTAGTTATGACAAGTGACTGAACAAGCAGTTGTGTGGCATGTTCAGAGAGGAAAGGTCTTATCTTCCTGATATTGTAGACTGTAAATCTACATGATCTTGCAGTCTTTGAGAAGTGGTCTGTGAAATTTAGCTTGTTATCGATGGTTACCCCTAGATTTCTGACCGTTTTGGAAGGCGATACTGTAGTTGAACCCAGCTGCACAGTGATGTTTACAGTAAAAACATTCTTTTTTAACTGTAAATCAACTTTCACTTTTTTTTTATTTTTTATTTTTTTATTTGTGCTTTAGCAGATACAGGCTTTAGCAGTTCGTGGCCCGAAAGCCTATCGTGATCTGCAGCTACTCAGGACTAAGAATATGGAATAAGTGACATTAAGCATCAAGAAATTACAGTTTTATTTTGCTAAGGAGATGTTTGTTTAGTCTCTTCTTGAAGGCCTGAACATTCTTTGAGGTGATTTCACCTACTACAGTAGAGGGGAGGCAGTTCCAAGTTGTTACAGTCGAATGAAGAAAGCTCCTTCCCAAGCATTTGGTGTTAGACTTGGGGAGTTTTAGGGTGTGACTTGGTCGTGCTCTTCGAGTGGTTCGGCAAACGAGATCTGGTGGGGGTAGCAAAGCTTTGAGATCCTCTGGACAGTTCTCAGTGTGCATTTTGAAAAGCACAGTTGTTGCTGCAACAGTTCTACGATGGCTGAGCTGACTGATTGCATATTTCCTTAGGGTAGTGTCCTCATCCTCCCCAATGATTTTCAGTGCCTTTTTCTGGATGTTGTCAAGCTGCCCAAGGGTGGTCTGTGATGCGTTCATCCAGGCAAGGCATGAGTACTCCAAGGTACTCCTGACTTGTGCCTTGTAGACATTGGCCCTACCTTTGACATCAAGCTTGTTGGCCAACCTGTGCAGAGCTCCAAGACACTGTCCAGCACGCTTGCCGATGTTTGACAGGTGATTAGTCCATAGCAACTTCTTATCGATACATAGTCCCAGAATATTCAACTGCTCAAAGAGGTCAATTCTGATTGCCCCAAAGAACAGGTCCGGGCGGGATGGAGGCCTCTTTCTCGACAGAACCATAGCCTTGCATTTGCTGGGTTCGAACGTGACCTTCCAAGTATCTGCCCACCTGCGAATATTCTCCAGATCTTTATTTAGGGATGCTGCCACATTGGGACCATTAAGTGTCGTTACTGGGCCATAAATGGTGGAATCATCCGCATATAGAAAAATGCTATTATTGCACTGTTCTACAACATCGTCAATGAAGATGGAGAATAATAGCGGGCCGAGAATGGATCCCTGGGGCACCGAGGTGTTGATTGGTTTAGGTGATGAGGACTGACCAGAGAGCACGACCTGGATGGACCTTCCTTACAGGTAATTCTGTAGCCAAGAATGTAATGGCCTAGTTATGCCTTTAGCAGAAAGCTTATCCAGAAGGCCATTGTGCCAAACCTGGTCGAACGCTCCTTTAATGTCTAGTGCAACAATATACACCTCACCTCCTTTGTCTAAGATGTTGTCCACGTCTGCGATAGAACTGTAAGGAGGTCTGCTGTGCAGTGGTTCGGTTTAAATCCATACTGTTTATTAGAAATTGAATTATGACGGAAGAGGTAGCCCTGGAGCTGTTTATGAACTGAGGATTCCATCACTTTGCTAAGGACTGGAAGGAGGGATATGGGACGATAATTTGTTGGATCTGATTTAGAGTCTCTTTTATGTATTGGAATCACTCTGGCGTTTTTCCATTGTTTGGGGAACACGCCATGTGAAAAGAGAATTTGAAAGAGACGACTGAGGGGGCTGGTCAATTCCGCTGCACATTCTCTAAGGACTTTTGTTGGTATTTCATTAGGTCCTGTTGCCTTTGCTGGATCAAGGTTACGGAGAATATTTCTAATGTCTTTGGGTTTGAAGTGCACATTGGCAAAAGAGGATGTTGGTTGCTGGCACTGAGGCAACGAGTGTGCAGATGCATCGGGCAAAGTAGACTTCTCTGCAAAGGTTTGACAGAAAATGTTAGCCTTTGCACTGGCACTGATGTGGGTGGTACCCCGGTGTTCAATGACCGGGATGTCTGTGAAACCACTTCTGCCTGAAAGTGAATTTACTATGCGCCACCATTTTTTTTGAGCTTATTGAGTTGTCTGCAAATTCATTCCTCAATTTGGTGTAATACTCCCTTTTTGCCCTCTTTTCAGCTTGATTGAAAACTGCTCTTGCCTTGAGGAACTTCCGTTTCATAGCCGGGTCATCAGAGGTCCGTATGTTGTAATAAAGCTTTCTTTTTACCATGGCTAATCTTCTACACTCTGCGTTGAACCAGGCTTTATCCCCGGGCTTTTTGGTGATGGTCTTGTTGGGAATATATAATGCCATGGCGTCTCGCAGTATGGTGGTAAAGTTTGTGCAGATGATTTCAGGATCTTCATCCTTGAGAATACAGGGCCAGTTGATGTTGGAGAGGTAACCTCTCATTTCCCAGAAGTGAGCCTTATCGTATCTCCATACTGTTCTCTTGTATGGCTTGTCTCTGAAGACTGGGATTTGTAGCTGTATTAGAACAGGGTTGTGGTCAGAGGATCCCATTTGTGCTGAGGTGGTAGTAGTTGCTGGTGTGTCTGAGAGAACTAGATCTAGAATATTATCTCCTCTAGTTGGTTCCATGACAATCTGATCTAGTCCCAGACAATTGGCGAGTTGTAAGATTCGCCGTCCAGCAGTGTCAGTTTTGTTACTGCCAAGCCACTCGTGGTGGTGTACATTGAAGTCGCCTATGAGTATTACGGACTGTGCTCTATATTCGTCCATCACTGCGAATGTGTTCTTATCAAGGTAGTCCATGATATCGCAGGAGGCACTTGGGGGGCGGTAAATAGCACCTATCAGGAGTGTCCTGGTTTTCAGAGCAACAGTAAACCACATAAGCTCAAGGTCATCAGGGTCTCTAGCTGGATTGTGATAGATGGATATTCCTTCAAGACAGTATACTGCTATGCCACCACCGTTTTTTCGAGTGTGAGCTCTGCGACAGTTGAGTGAGTAGCCAGGGATCTGGATGGAGTCAGCCCCGTCTGGAGTGGTGGAGTCAAGAAAAGTCTCGACTATGATGACTATGGAGGGTTTCTTCACTGAGCAACAGTTGGCAAGATCCCCAATATTGGACCGTAGTCCTCTGATGTTCACTTCAAGGATAGTCAAATCGGATTCGTTAATTCGTAGTCGTGGTCCATGCAGTGGTCGGCATTGGGTAATTCGTTTGTTTCGAGGCTTTCTTTCTAGATTTGTAGCAGAGGTTTGACGGCACAGGGGGAGCTAACCCCTGTGCCCATTTTACACACCTGAGCAGTGCGGCAGGAATCAGTGCATACATGGCCTGATCCGAAAGCATCATGCCTAAACAGAGGACTCTTAACGGATCGGGCCTCATAAAGGAGCCACTTGGCCAGGGACGGGGTGATCGCACTATTAGTGATCCCTGCTACCCCCTAATGCCGGTGTGGAAGTGACTTTCACATTCAGCCACCTACTAGTCGGGCTGGTCAAAGGTGTAGATTTAAAGTAAAAAATTATATGGATTAAATATGGATTTAACCACTGGAGTCTAATATATTACTTTTATGCTGCCTTTATGTGCTTTTTGGACCTTCTGAGTTCTGGTCACCATTCACTTGCATTTGAGGACCAACAAAGCTGACATATTCTTAATATTTAGATTCCTCCGTAAGGAGGGAATCTATTGTATTTGTCAGTTTTATTATTATTATTAGATTCCTCCGTAGGAGGGAATCTATTGTATTTGTCAGTATTATTATTAGATTCCTCCGTAAGGAGGGAATCTATTGTATTTGACGGTTTTATTATTATTAGATTCCTCCGTAGGAGGGAATCTATTGTATTTGACGGTTTATTATTATTATTAGATTCCTCCGAAAGGAGGGAATCTATTGTATTTGACGGTTTTATTATTAGATTCCTCCGTAAGGAGGGAATCTATTGTATTTGACGGTTTTATTATTATTATTATTATTATTATTATTATTATTATTATTATTCTCCTTGAGCCCAAATAGCTCAAAAAGTCACTGGTCAAAAATTTTCTAAATTGGCACATTGATACTCCATGCCAACGGGTACCCCAAACCAAGAATGGTCAACCTTCGCCCATAGGTGGCGCTACAGGCCACGCCCAAATAAAATATTTTCAAAGTGATACCATTTCCACGCCATTTGTCCAAATCTTCTGAAACTTGGTAAACATGCCTCATTTCTCATGGGGAACAAAAAAGCCTCAAGGACCCATACTTCTGCCATTATGGATTTTCCTGTACAGTGAAAATTTTGGAAAACCTAAAAAACTCTTCTTCTCCTGAATCTTAGCTCCAATTGACATGGAATTTGGCACACGTGTGTAGTATGTATGTCTTTCCAAACGTTACCTAGCAAAAATGAATACAATACAAAATGGCTGAAATGGAAGTGTTTATGTAAATGTACACACAAAAGATGATCAAAAAATTAAAAAATCCCATTGATTTACAATGGCTGAGCAAAAGTGCCCCCTCTACTGGATAAATACAGTCCACATGTAAAATCCCATTCACTTACATTGGCTGAGCAAAGAGGCTCCCTCTACTGGAGTATCTCTGTCTACCACATTCAGCTCTTCTGTAGCAATCTCTCTAATGAAGCATTTCGGTGGAGCTCCAGACTTAGAAGCCAAATGACATTTTACTTGTGTCTTCACGAAGGTAAGTCAATTGTGTGTTTTAATGCTTTCCAGTTTGAACATTCAAGCGATTTTACACTATTCAACTCAACAAAGGCAAAACAACTCAAATAAATGTTTGCGTGCAGTTTGTGTGACACAGTGAGCGAGCCACGTCGCGTCTAACGCTCGCACGCCGATGAGAGTTCTCTTTCGCCTCGTGTTTGAACGGACAATTTCATACACCAAAATACATGATACATTGGGGTGTCTGCTATGTCTCAAGTGAACAAAGAGTTGATAAAGAAATCGGGTATCAATATATTGAATTATGAATTATTGAAGGGGTCTGATGATTATCTGATGCCGCTGTGATGTCCTGTTAGATTTTTCTATATCGAGACAGCGTTAACCTAACGTATCAAAACTTCCGAGTATGATGTTGTTTAATTGTCTCTGACAACACGCAATCCGCGAGGCGAGATCATTTTTGCTCGCATATTCACGAAGGTTTGTCGGTTGTATACAATGCTTGCCTGTTTGAACATTCAAGCGATTTTATACTAATCAACACAACAAATGTGAAAACAACTGAAATACATGTTTGCGAGCAGATTGTGTGACACAGCGAGCCGCGTCTCGCACTCCGATGAGATTTTGCTTTCGCTGCTGCTTGCGTCTGAACGGACAATTTCATACAACAAACTGTCAAAATACATGATATATTGAGGAGTCTGTTATGTCTCAAGTGAACAAACAGTTGAGAAAGAAATCTGGTATAATTATATTGAATTCTGGCATTATTCCATGTGACGTCCTGCTATATTTTTCTCTCGAAACAGCGGAAACAACTTAATTAAAATACTGCGTCATTTTTGCCCATACAGAAACATGCGAGACATCATTACGAACTATGAAATGTGTCCTTTTATTTGTGTACAATTACAATAACAACAAAACCTTGTGCTTTTGTAAAATAAAGAAAATAAACTGGGTGCTCAGTCTGTCTTCGCGATAATCTTTCTGAAACACGTCACAAAATTCAAGTGATCCATCAACCATTCACGCAGTCTGTATTTTATCACCTCACACCCATAATCTCTGAAATGAATACAGATGCAAAAAGCATTGCACAGAACGAAAATAATGATACTTCACAGTTCTCAAAAGATTAAACTGGACTGTGCCTTGAATATCGTATCATGCGATAAAAGCCTCTTAAAGAGACAGTAACAATTTAGACTTAGCCCAGTGCATTGACATCCGAAGTAATTGAAAAGTACAAATGGTATTATTTTAAGTTTTTTATTTCTCTCTTACGTGGTAGAATGCCACTTTTTTGAATGGCATGTAAAATGTAAAAACAATCACTCAATCTCCATTTTTTCACTGGATCTGTTGCTATTTTAATGATTTAAAAATCAAAGCACTGACCATTTAAAGTGTGAGCCTTTACATTTTGAAATAGTTATAAACAGTCACAGCTATGCAGTGTTATTATGTGCCTAGATAGTCTTTCAAATAAAATTAGTTTACCCCAAATAGATATTTCTCTCATCATTTACTCACCCTCTTTCTATCCCAGATGTGTATTTCTTTCTTTCTCAGCCCTGTTGGTGCTTTCAATGCACTTGAATGGTGATCAGAACTCACATCAACAAAAATCACATAAATGCAACATAAAAAGTAACCCATAACACTCCAGTGGTTTAATCCATACTTTCAGAAGGGATATTATAGGTGTGGGTGTGAAAAAGATCAATATATGTAGTATATAGAGTATTTTTATTTGTTTTTACTATAAATTGTCCACCCTGCTCAGGAGGGGTGATATGCTTATGTAAATCACACAAAAAAACAAAAAAAAAAAAAACAGAAAAAGAACTCTTAAGAGAGAAGAGCGCTTGTGAAAGTGAAAGTAGAGATTTATAGTAAAAAATGACTTAATTATTGATCTGTTTCTCACCACTTCTCATTTACTTACATTGAAAGGACCAACAGAGCTGATGTATTCTTCTAAACATCTTCATTCAATTTCTGAAGAAGAAAGTCATACACATCTGGAACTGAATGAGGGTTAGGAAATGATCAAATATCCCTTTAACATTCACTTATTTTTACAATGCATAAAATGAATGCTTATTATTGATACTACAGGCCAACAGGAACCCACAAACCAAGAATGGCCAACATTCGCCCCTAGGGGGGCGCTACAGGCCACGCCAAAATTCCCATTTTCTAGTCAAAAATTTTCTAATTTGGTACATTGATAGTACAGGCCAACAGGAACACACAAACCAAGAATGGCCGACATTCGCCACTAGGGGGCACTAAAGGCCACGCCAAAATTCCCGTTTTCTGGTCAAAAATGTTCTAATTTGGTACATTGATACTACAGGCCAACAGGAACCCACAAACCAAGAATGGCCAACATTCACCCCTAGGGGGCGCTACAGGCCATGCCGAAATTCCCATTTTCTGGTCTAAAATGTTCTAATTTGGTACAATGGTACTACAGGCCAACAGGAACCCACAAACCAAGAATGGCCAACATTCAGCCACTAGGAGCGCTAAAGGCCACGCCTAAATTCCTGTTTTCTGGTCAAAAATTTTCTAATTTGGCACATTGATACTACAGGCCAACAGGAACCCACAAACCAAGAATGGCCAACATTCGCCATTAGGGGGCGCTACAGGTAATTCCCAAATGTCCCATTTTCTGGTCAAACATTTTCTAATTTGGTACATTGACTCTACAGGCCAACAGGAACCCACAAACCAAGAATGGCCCACATTCGCCCCTAGGGGGGGCGCTACAGGCCACTCCAAAATTCCCATTTTCTGGTCAAATAGTTTCTAATTTTGTACATTGATACTACAGGCCAACAGGAACCCTCAAACCAAGAATGGCCAATAACCCATAACTTCCGCCATGATGGATTTTCCTGTACGTTGAAAATTTGTGAAAACCTACAAAACTCTTCTTCTCCTGAACCGTTGCTCCAATTGACTTGAAATACAAAATGGCTGAAAGGGGCGTGTTTATGTAAATGTCCAAATTTTAACAATATATACGTGTCAATAAATCAAATGTAATTTTGACTAATGGTTTTTCAAACCTAACATGCTTAAAGATGACATCACTCTTAAGTACTGTGCAAAGAATGGCCATGCCAAAATTCCCATTTTCTGGTCAAAAATGTTCTAATTTGGTAAATTAATAGTATAGGTCAACAGGAACCCTCAAACCAAAAATGGACAACATTCGCCCCTAGGGGGCGCTACAGGCCATGCCGAAATTCCCATTTTCTGGTCTAAAATGTTCTAATTTGGTACAATGGTACTACAGGCCAACAGGAACCCACAAACCAAGAATGGCCGACATTCAGCCACTAGGGGCACTAAAGGCCACGCCAAAATTCCCGTTTTCTGGTCAAAAATGTTCTAATTTGGTACATTGATACTACAGGCCAACAGGAACCCACAAACCAAGAATGGCCAACATTCACCCCTAGGGGGCTTACAGGCCATGCCGAAATTCCCATTTTCTGGTCTAAAATGTTCTAATTTGGTACAATGGTACTACAGGCCAACAGGAACCCACAAACCAAGAATGGCCAACATTCAGCCACTAGGGGGCTTAAAGGCCACGCCTAAATTCCTGTTTTCTGGTCAAAAATTTTCTAATTTGGCACATTGATACTACAGGCCAACAGGAACCCACAAACCAAGAATGGCCAACATTCAGCCATTAGGGGCGCTACAGGTAATTCCCAAATGTCCCATTTTCTGGTCAAACATTTTCTAATTTGGTACATTGACTCTACAGGCCAACAGGAACCCACAAACCAAGAATGGCCCACATTCGCCCCTAGGGGGGGCGCTACAGGCCACTCCAAAATTCCCATTTTCTGGTCAAATAGTTTCTAATTTTGTACATTGATACTACAGGCCAACAGGAACCCTCAAACCAAGAATGGCCAATAACCCATAACTTCCGCCATGATGGATTTTCCTGTACGTTGAAAATTTGTGAAAACCTACAAAACTCTTCTTCTCCTGAACCGTTGCTCCAATTGACTTGAAATACAAAATGGCTGAAAGGGCGTGTTTATGTAAATGTCCAAATTTTAACAATATATACGTGTCAATAAATCAAATGTAATTTTGACTGATGGTTTTTCAAACCTAACATGCTTAAAGATGACATCACTCTTAAGTACTGTGCAAAGAATGGCCATGCCAAAATTCCCATTTTCTGGTCAAAAATGTTCTAATTTGGTAAATTAATAGTATAGGTCAACAGGAACCCTCAAACCAAAAATGGACAACATTCAGCCCTAGAGGGCTTACAGGCCATGCCGAAATTCCCATTTTCTGGTCAAAAATGTTCTAATTTGGTACATTAATAGTACAGGCCAACAGGAATCCACAAACCAAGAATGACCGACATTCACCACTAGGTGGCGCTACAGGCCAAGCCGAAATTCCCATTTTCTGGTCAAAAAGTTATAATTTGGTACATTGATACTACAGGCCAACAGGAACCCACAAACCAAGTATGGCCCACATTCGCCCTTAGGGGGCGCTACAGGCCACTCCCAAAATTTTGATTTCTGGTCAAAACTTTTCTAATATGGTACATTGATACTACTGGCCAACAGGAACCCACAAACAAAGAATGGCCAACATTCGCCCCTAGGGGGCACTAGAGGCCACACCGAAATTCCCATTTTATGGTCAAAAATTTTCTAATTTGGTACATTGATACTACAGGTCAACAGGAACCCTCAAACCAAGAATGGCCAACATTCACTCCTAGGGGGCGCTACAGGAGACACCGAAATTCCCATTTTCTGGTCAAAAATGTTCTAATTTGGTACATTGATACTACATGCCAACAGGAACCCACAAACCAAGAATGGCCAACATTCGCCCCTAGGGGGCGCTACAGGTAATTCCCAAAAGTCCCATTTGCTGGTCAAATATTTTCTAATTATGTACATTGATACTACAGGCCAACAGGAACCCACAAACCAAGAATGACCCACATTTGCCCATAGGTGGCACTACAGGCCACGCCCCCAAAAAATATTTTCAAAGTGATACCATTTCCACGCCATTTAACCAATTCTTTTAAATCTTGGTGTACATGCCTCATTTCTCATTGGGAACAAAAACGCCTCAAGGATCCATAAGGTATGATGGATTGTCCTGTATACTGAAAATGTTTCGTTTAGGATTCAGACAGAAATACGTGTTTTTTGGATTCATCCATTGAGAGGGTTTAACCCCAACCCTCTACTGATCAATTTTAAATGATTTGCCATTTTGAGGAGGAATCCGCGTTGCTGCTTGCAGCTATATTTTAATTTGTGTTCTGCAGAATATATAAAGTCATACACATTTGGGATGGCATGAGGCTGAGTAAATGATGAAAGTATTTCCATTTTTGGGTGAACTTTCCCTTTCAAAACAGGTAAAGTGCGACAGCTGATATAGTGGTACATATACGTATAAGCCTAATAATCTACTGTATCATTAGGTTTATATTTCTGTTATACTAAAATAAGCATTCATACTAAAATAGAATGAAATGACAATGATCATATTTTAAAATAATGACAACTTCAAAAAGTGTCCCACTTTACCTGTATTCACTCTATGTCTTTTCTCCAGGCCAGGTACAGGCTTTTGCTTTTTAACCAAAACAAACTTCTTTTACCATTCTAGTTCACAGAAACTGTATTAAAATTAATTAACTTTTTTCCCTTAAATAAATAGTTCACCCAAAATTTTAAATTGCTGATAATTTACTCACCCTCAGGCCATCCACGATATATCTGAGATTCTATCTTAATCAAATCAGAATTTAAGACTTTTAGGATTTAATTTTAGACCTCTTCCTCTAAACAATGCAAGTGAATGTACTAAATTTTTTGACAGTCCAAAATGCATATTTAGGGTGCATCAAAATAATTCACATGATTCTAGTCAACAAATAAAGTTCTTCTGAATGCAAACGATTGATTATTTTGAGAAACAAAACAATACTTACGTATATGTGTGAATTTCACCATATATGTGCTAATATATAATGTGTGACAAATTAAAGGCTTCTTCCTCCCCTTTTTATCTCCCCAATTTGGAATGCCCAATTCCCACTGTGCTCTAGGACCTCATGGTGTTGTAGTGACTCGCCTCTATCTGGGTGGCGGAGGACGAATCTCAGTTGCCTCCACGTCTGAGACCGTCAGTCCGCGCATCTTATCCGTGATTGTTGAGCGTGTTACCATGGAGACAGCGCATGTGGAGGCTTCACACTATTCTCCGGGGCATAACACACAACTCACCACATGACCACGAGGAGGTTAACCCATGTGACTCTACCCTCCCTAGCAACCGGGCCAATTTGGTTGCTTAGGAGACCTGGTTGGAATCACTCAGCATGCCCTGGATTCAACCTCACAACTCCAGGGATGGTAGTCAGCGTCTTTACTTGCTGAGTGACCCAGGCCCCTCCATAAAGGCTTTTTCTTTAAAAAAAAAATCTGTGCCGATTACAATGAGCTCAAGTTCAGATACATCTTTTGAATGAGATGTGTGACCAGTATTGGATGGCACTGCCTTCATGAAGCGGTGAAGCTATTAAAATCATCGGTTTCACTCTGTTTCTCCTACAATGCTATCATATGGTTTGGAATTATTCTTGTGCTTTTGTATAATTTTTATGTTAAATAAGTGATTGTGACTGTACTTTTATCTGCTTGTTAAGTCTTTAATATTGCTTAGAATTGGTTAGGTTTAGGTATAATGGTGGGGTTGGGTTGGGTGCTTAAAAATATCAGGAAAAACAATGTGTAATGTAAATTAAAATTGTTACTAAATGTACCTAACCCAAACCCCATCCTTAAACATAACCAATTATCAATGATGTTAAACATGAAACCTCATTACGTGATTTATATCCTCGATAATTGGTTAGGTTCAGGAATGGGGTTGGGTTGGGTTGGGGATCTAAAACAATCGACATGATCATGTAATATAACTACACTAATATATTTAAAAGTAAAATAAAATATATTGCGCTAAACATGCAATACTATCCAAAGATTTACAGTGACGCTTCCCTTTTAGAGGGCCCTCTGCGTGCATCAGATACAGACGCCAGAGGTTGCTTTTAGCGTCTGTAGATTGATGCAAGGGGCACATGTGGCAGTATTTGGCACCTCGGGAGTGAGAACGGGTTGCATGTCTTGGATGTGTGAAACATGGATTGCATTACGGAAGCGCTGTGAAGTCGTAGGTCTAAAGGCCGAAACATACTTCACACAAGTAAGCAAATGCAGACGAGAGCGTTTGGCCAACGAGTGGTTCCGTTGAACATAGAGGTACATTACTTGCGCTCTTGCATTGCTCTGGCAGTTACAAACCTCAGACCACAAGAGGGCAATATATTTTTTAGGCGTGACCACGAAACCGGTGCCGTGTCTGAAACCAGGAAAAGGCTGCCTTCGAAGGCTGCATATGGAGGCAGGATAAAAATAAGTTGCTTTTCAAACTCAAGTTTTTTAAAAGTTCCTTTCATTCAAAACAGCTGTTAGTTAAGCCATTAACTGATTAGGCAGCAAGTCAGCAGCCTATGTTTTCAGATGCAGCATGAATGTGGTAGATGAGTAGTTGAGGAGTGGGAAGAGACATGGAGAAAAAACAAGTTTGTTTGAATGGACTGGGGACAAAAAGTCGTATATATTTTTCCAAAAGATTCAAATCAAACTGCTGCCCGAGTCCGCCAGTTGACAGTTGTTGATTACGTACGCGTAGAAAATGTTTGGGCCTTTAAAGGAATGTCATTCCATATATATGTCCAATAGAGCTATAGAGAACAAGGCACTGTTTTAAAGCATATGCGCATGTTCTTAGTAGATACAGTTATGTAGTGACAGGTTGATTAGCATGTGTTGATAAACCATTAGAAGAATCATGCAAGCGAAGAGCGTGTGCACACTGGATTACTGCCTGTATGCAATTCTGCAGAGTATTTTATGTAAGTGTACTTGATCTAATACTCTGATGAAAGGAAAAGTAATAATATGAAAGTGTTTATTTATTTTTTGGCTGAGCCGTAAACACATTCCTGCCTATCTTCAAACCACTCAATTATACCTAAACCTACATGAGAAGAGTGGACATTCCTTTATGTGAGATTTGTGAGCACAACAAACTTGCGCTAACATTCAAGGTAATTTACGATTACTTTCAGCAGAATGACTCTATAATGATAGTCACCGTGTTCTGAAAGAATTGTGGAAAGACAAGAATTCATTGTAGTTTGTAGAATGAACCATAGTGTAACCAACCGATTACTAACACAAAAGTATTCACAATTTGGCTGCAGAGACGGCTAACCAGTGTTGGGTGTAATAGAGTTACAAATAAATTAGTTACTATAATTAATAATCAAAAAGTAGTGCAAAACATTACATTTTAAATTCAAAATGTAAATTTTGAATTAATCAGAGTTACTGATTTTCAATTAAGTTAATTTTATGTACATCACTTGGGTTACACATAAAATAATACACTGTATATGTAGAATACCTTTAAAACATGAGTTACACAATTTCTAGAGTACTGGCAAACTTGCTATAAATTTGCTGCAAATTTGCCACTCATTATTTTCATGTGCAAGTGAGCTTGTGATTTGCCACAATTGTTTGCCAGAGGTTTGCAGCTCTTTAACAGTATAGTGGTGATCCTGCAGAAAAACTTTGGCAACAATGGACAATTTGCCACAAATCTTATTTGCATGTGAAAATAATCAGTGGCAAATTTGCCGCAAATTTGACATGAACTCTCGATTTTTGTAAGGGTGTTTATATACTAGCTGAAGGAATAACAAACCCTGACGAATCATTGTAAGGGAGAATCAAATGGTGCTGTATGGCTTGTATGTGACAAGCACTAATGCAGAAATACAGGCATTGATTTAAATTGGTTAAGCAGAAAAACAAAAGCTGTTTTTGTGTTTTAGAAAGTAATCTAGAAGTAATTACAAATGTAATTACTTTTTTTAATGACAAAGTACTGTTATCCTATAAAAATTTTAGAGAACAAATTTGTAATTTGTAGTGGATTACTTTTTTGAGTAACTTCCAACACTACAGGTAACACAAACAAAACAAATGTCAACTATTTAATTGTCTTAATTGGCTAAATATCCAAAAATAACATTAAGATTGTGTGCAACAAGTTTATTTATTTTTATTTTGGATTTGTTTAAATACTTTCTCTTATCTCAGTTTAATGTGCAGAGACAAATAAAAGTAAGACATTTGTTTATTTCCCAGGGTGGTGCTTTGTTTATTGGAGCAATCTGACATAGCATCTTCTGGCTCAACCAATGCTGTGTCTATGATGGGAGAATCTGTTTATAGGCTGAGCAGAAGAAGTGTTTGGAAAACCTATTAAAAACATAATGCGTTTTTGCTATTATTTTTGGCGCCATTTACCTTTAAGGATCAAAAAAGCCTGTCTGTTACACTACACACAGTCTGTTCAGCTATAAATGTTATATTTGTGCATCAAAAATGTTTCTGTCCTCTGCATAATCAGCACAAGATCCTTTTCAGAACTCGGAGCTCTCTTTGTTGAAAAAGCCATCTCTGTCATATGCATTTAACAAATCAATCTGTAGTGTTTGCACTGGCCTCCACCCTACTGAACTCACTCTAAGCATGTAAGCACCTGCTTATCAAACACTTCATCTGCAAGTTCTTACACAACACACCTTCCATTACTGATAAGCTGACAGGAGAGCAAGTAAGAACTTGAGACATTGATGTGCCATAATGTACACATAAATAAATACACACACAGTTGTATTTTTCATCAACACAGACTTTTACAGTGGCACTAACCTCAAACATTATGTGATAAAGAGGGGTTTATATATAAGCAAACAGTGATGTGTGATATGCATGGTGAAACAAATAATAGTGCATCATTTATGTCGTGAGAGCAAATCATAAAGAAATATAAACTTGGCACATTATTGTTTTCGTTTATTTGGATTTAAATGATAAGATATAGAAGTGTGGAGACTTGGTCTATAGTTGTCATTTGGGGAAGTTGTCACAAAGGCTTTGTGTCAAAAGTCCACAAATTACACAACACAAATGCTTGGTCTCTGTGGGTTTTATATTTAGATTCAAATGCCTAGTTCAAAACGCTAACCCTAAATTTCCAATAGGATCAAATTTGTGTTCTAGCTATTGGGAAAACAAGTGAACTATAATGAAGGTAGATTTAAATCAAAAAGGTTATGTATGCACCTTTTACATTTATGCTGTTTCATATTCAAATCCAACTGAAAACCATAAATTAGGTGCCCAATGTGTCAACATACCCCATATAGTTTGACAAGATGCCTTATATTAGTGTATTCAATGAACTATGCCTTTTTTACAAGGCAATAATTGTGAAAATGTTCTATACTTATTGAAGCAAAGGCTTTTGTGTATGTGCCCATAAAGTAATTGGAAAAAACAATAATCAACCTACCATGAGACATTCACTGGAGTAAACATTTTGATAACAAGCCCCACTCTCGCCTATAGCTACTGTATAGAATCTGTGCACTGCTGGCCTCTGGTGGACACATTGCTGTGTGTTTACGCAGTAATTGTCTTACTGTAAAACCTAAAATAAAGGGTCAAATGAAGATTAATTTTTTTAACATACGAACAATGTAAAAGGAGATTAGTTCAGTTCATGGCTTATACAAAATGAGCCCACAATGAGAAACATTTGTTAACAATAAGCTGTTTTTCTGGCCAAATGTGATAAAACTTCTCTAATGACACTCGCCGAAGGTGCAGTGCCCCTCTTATTGAGTTTTATTTGCATGTAGACTTTCAGAGGGAAAAATCCTATTTGCATCTTTGCAGTGACAGTATTTACAGTCTCTGCAAACTTTGGTAACGATCGAAAAGGGTCCATTCAATTCCATTTCATTTGTTTATTTCCCAGGGTGGGTCCGGGTCATACTTAAAACATTTTTTTTTTTTTAACTAAACAAACAAACTAGCATATTATTCAAACATGCAATGTAAACTGATACTGTAAAGATGCAAAAAAATATAAAGATCTCCACACATGAGCCGAATATACAGTATATATCAGGGTTTTATTATAATTTCTAGGCAATGCCTAGAATAAAATGGCATGAAATTTGGAATGTAAACAATTTCATCGCACTCTTATATTCAGCTTTTTGCAAACGGTGATAAACAATTGAACAGAAATGCTACAAAGCACACCAATGCAATACAACCACTGACAAAATGGTCTGCAGTCAGTTGTTCCCACAGGCACAACTGTTTAAACAAGGACAAAGATAAATATGAAACCAACTAACTTTGGGTGATGAATTGCCTTTGTGTGCAATGCCATAGAATATGTTAATGCAATTCACACTGACCTATTGGTATAAAAAAGCAACACAATTCACATTTTGTTGCCCAAAGATGTTTGAGGTAATGCATGAAAGCAGTTGAGACAAGTGGATGTAAATTACAATCATTCAAACAAGAGCCTTCGAGGTAATGACAAGCCAGTAAATATACCCTGGCTAAAGAATGCTATGGCACAAAGCTGGACATCAGAAAAGCGATATATCAGATAAATTCAGAAAGTACAAAATGCTTCTAAATTCATAAATGAATGCCATAGTAATGGACAGAGTTGCAGAAACATAATAAAATGGATAAAAAAGGCATGACTTGATTACATCATTCTACACATACAGTGATGTATATACATTGTTGAATAATCATTCCAGGGCTATAGAATTGAAATATGGCTATTGAGAAATAGCAGACTGTAAAGTCTGTAATGTTTCAGTAACACTTTACAATAAGGTGCTATTTGTTAACCTTAGTTAACTACACTAGTTAACACGAACTAACAATGAACAAAACTTTTACATTTTCATTTCAACATATACTAACACATGTTTAAAATCAAAAGTTGTTAACAGTAAATGCACTATGAAATAATTGTAAAAATATATTGCTCATTGTTAGCTCATGATACCTAATGAATTAACTAATGATAATGAATAGAACCTTACTGGAAAGTGTTACCAAAGGTTCAAATGAAGATAATATTTCACAACTAATAAATCATCAGATTGTAGATCCATGTCTTTTTGACCTACCTTAATAATATTTTACTGATCTGTGATGATTACAATTACAGTGACACATAAAATCTCACAATACCTGTCACCTAAAAATAGCTAACACCACTATAACTGCAGCGACTTCAAAATCAGTTTTCTTTTATACATTTTCAAAGCATGTTATTTCCCTTGAATTCATTTAATTCAGTTTTTGGCACTTCGGGGTTAATGTCCAGAATCTCTAGACTAAATATGCTGAGTCAGGCATATTGCAAGTGCTTACAGTACATTAAATTTGATCAAATTAAGATTCAATTTCAAAATGCTCAGTCCACACAACACTAATTTTGCACATCGACAATAACATCACATTCTGATATCAGAGCAAATGAATAAAAAAGAAAGAAAGAAAACCGTATGATTATAATGAGTACATGACATTTTACAAGTATTAAAACAATATATTAATATTGCTATTTTCTGTATATATTGCGGATTATATGCATCAAATAGGAACACTCCAATGTTTTCATAAAAAGTTACTAAAAGTTTAATTAATGGATTGATCACGTAGTGAGGACATTTGTCTTGGGAGCTGAAAAGTCTTCTGGTGCAATATTGGAAAGCTTAGGAACAGAGGCAATTGCACACAAATTCCACTGCACAAAACTAAACATCACAGAGCATTGCAAGCGCTCTGATTAAAAGACTGCGTTATGTCCTGTTCTTTAGATAGGCTTGACATTAAACTAAATATAACATCAACAGCTTAATACTAAACATTAGCAGTTACTTCTTGTTATAATAATGGTGCAACAGTTGGTCAGTCTAAAAATAAAAGGCAGCAAGCAGTAATCCAGAGCACTCAGATCTAATATTCTAATAACATCTACAGCAGAACAGTTGAAAAGGCAACATGATATATATATATATATATATATATATATATATATATATATATATATATATATATATATATATATATATTTATAATATAATATAATGCTTTAGCACAAACATGCCATCATCATAGACATCTCTTTTTATAGAAATAAATAGTTGAAATAAACTGTACTCTCTTTTTAAATTATTTCCATCTCTATAGCACTCTGATACACATTCAATATAAAGCATCTATCATTCACAGCATACTGCAAATTCAATATTTTTAAACCTTTAAAATCATGTCTGCTCAGTATGGGCACAAGAAATCTTTTGTGATTCGAAACCCTTGAAAACACAAATGATTATCTCTTTCTTTGTTATATTTCAAATATTTACACCGATTTGTTTGGAATTCCTTTCCAATAGAAACAACATATACATACAGATTTTAAAGTCTTCAGAAGACAAGAGTTCCCAAACACTCAAAAAGTTATGTTGGATTGTGAAAGTCACACTAGTTCTGCAATTTTCCACTAGGTGATGGTCTTAGTTGATGTATTCCATTCTGGTCTACATTACCTCTATTTAAGTGTTGTGAATTTCAGTGAACAACACCAAGTTGAATGAGTTTCACAAAATAAATAAATAGAAAATAATAATAATAATAATAATAATAATAATTGTTACTCATTCATCCTAGTCAATGTAAATACTCTTCTCATGTTAATTCAAGCCCCATAATGTATTTTATGACAGGAAGTAGAACAGTGCACCATGGGAGTGCTCACCTTGACTAGAGAACTTAAAGTACACCGCTTGGACAGTAAGTGTTATTTTAACATGGAGGCAGGCTAAGGGGAGCAGCAATGCCTGACGGGTAAATGGTATAGCACTGAGAGCATAGAGAGAACATCACTTGAATCAGTCTTATTGCATCAGCATGTCATCTTATAGTGTCACTGTTTTAATTTATAAATATGGGCATTGTTAGTTCTAATCAGTTCAAAACACATTAACTATGTTAACAAAAATATTTATATTTTTTTTTTTAAATTGACATTATCCAAAATTAACGAATTCTGTAAAAGTACAGGATGTTCATCAACCCAATCTCAAGAAAAGTCAGTCCATCATTTACTGAGTTGGCTATTTTGTATGTTATCGCACTATGTTGTTCACAAAAACTTGTACTTCATCACGTGCAAATTCCCAAATGTCTAATGCGGAAGTAAGCATGAGTTCAGCGCCGACAGCGTTAAGGACATACTTACTGATATTATGCCCTTACCCAAAACCTTTCTAAACCTTATCAATCAGTAATGTGTATAAACATGATAGGAAGCTGTTGTTTGTGTATTAGATGGAAACGATGTCTAGCAACGTCATTGGCTGTAGTGAAAGTCATAGGTATTCAAGCGAGTGCAGTCGCACAATATCATACAAATTAGCCACATTTAGAAAAGTCGTAGGAATCCTGGCGATTTCAGCCGTGAGAGCAGCCAATAATGAAATCAGATAATATTAGTGAAACCCCCCATTCAAACAGTAAACTCTTTCTATTGACATGTTTCAAAAGTACTATACTCTTTTCTGTCTTTTCTATTCTACATTAAAATGTTAGAATATCTGATTTTACTTCTGGATTGGAGCTGTATTATATCAGGCTGTTTAATATCATATCACTTATTGTTCATAGAAAACAAATGTCAGCTCTCAGAATCAGACTTAAATTTTGGAATTCTATCTTGGTTGACATCTAAACTTTTCCCTTTGAAAACAGCAGAGATTTATTGAACAGAACAATTTAACTTCACAATGCTGACAGAGAGCAAGACCATGAAAATTAATTTAATCTCAGCAGTGCAGAATCATTTCCTATCTAGACCTTTTGATTTTGTAGTTTGACATGGCTAAACTGGCCTATCATGACAATTATTATATCTTCTTTCCTAGTTTAGACAACTAAAGGTCTATTTACAAAACCAATGCCAAAATCTGGCGTAGAGACATAAGAAGTGAAGTTCTTGCAGAGTCTGAAAAGATTCATATAATACCTGTAAATATTTTTGTCCCTTCATAGATGTATACCGTATGTAATGCCTCCTTATTGGTTAGTGCTGTGACTACATTCAGAACTCATTCTCAGAATTGTCCAAATCTCAGTATCTACATTTAAAACACTTATGGGTCAGCTAAGACCAAACGCATTCTTTCGATAAACAAAGCTAGATGCAGTGCCGTGAATAGAACAGAATAGAATGCAAGTGTCTCTTTTCACAGCATCGAAAAAGTGCTGCTAAAACTGTGAGATTCCGTACAACTGTCAAAGACACCCATCTAGCGCATGTTTACATAGAAAAATAACTGAAAAACAATTGTGCAGATGGATGCAAAACTGCCCTTGGTGTAAATAGCCCATTTGAATGTGTCCTATTAACTGGAGCAGATCAGGGGAAGCGATGTTAATCTTCTCTGATCTGCTCAGTAGCACCTGCCTGAGTTCCATAGAAAACAATATAAGATATGGGTTCATCATCATAGTTTGAACGGTCAGTGATACAGAGATTTAGACATACATATTTGAGGTGAAAGTACATTGGAATGACAACACCATAACATCTGAATATTGATTTGTCCCATTCCCCCACCACACGAATTTGCTCTTATGTTACCTTTTGATAAGTTCACACCTGGTATGGTATGACTTAATTACCTTTGAAGTTCCATTGATTGGCTAATGGCACATTGGGAAAAGGCATTGCGAATCTGGAACCCCATTACAGAACAACAGCATGAACAGAAATCAGAGCCACAACTCTTTGCCAGAGTTACTCTGGTCTTGGAAGTATGACTAAACTGCTGGAGGGTCTGGCATGAATGAGGCAAAGAAGCTGATGTGCGAACAAATTGCCAGAGGAGAAGTTCTTGTGTTTATTGGCTTCTTCATTCTGTTTGAACTCCCACTTATGAGCACAAGATAGCTGCGAATAATATATGTTTCTATGGAGACACGGCATCCCTAAATAAGGGTCTCAGTAAGCCATGTCTGAAGCTGGTGATTATGATATACTGAGGTGGTCCTAGTAATATATGTCTGAACGGTGCATCAAGTTTACAGCGTAATGCTCTTAAGTGCCAAGTAATGAATAAATCTGTCTCTTTGCAGCTGTTGCTGAATATTAGCGAAGCAATTGTGTTGATCACACAAATACACACCCACATTTGTGAACACATCTTATTAATTTACCCCTGCCTCAAATGTGCATTTTAATTTGTGCTATTTGGATTTTAATGTTGATTTTATGTTGCAAGTCGTAAAAATGTCAACCGGCCTGCTCCCACCTGCAGCTCTGTGCTATGAAGAGAGATATGTTCTCTGGGATCTAATTACAATTTGGCATTTAGGAGAAAAAGCCTCTGTATTCTGTTTTGAATTAGGTTTGACTGTATTTCCGAGTGTTTGTTTAACTGGAACAGCATCCAGTGCAAGTGTTCATTCCTTCTTGTAGAGATTGTTGATGCTTTCTTTATAAACCCCTGTTTTTGCATGTCAAAGCACTAACAGATGTGCTCCCAACTTGATATGGTAGACTGGTGTTTAGGTTCAAACTGAAGTGTTTGATTCTTCTTCATTTCGTTGAGGACAGAATAACTCGATCATGTTAGGAGAATCTTAATGTGGCTCTGGCCTCAGTACAACAGCATTAACACAAGCCATCAGCCTTCACATGGAGGATTTTGGAGAAACCAGGTCTCTTCTTCAATGCCTGAGAGGAGACAGAAGAAAGACATGAGTATGAATGTACAGGTGTAAGATTGGTGGTGCCTTTCCACCAAAGACATTAAGGCTACCGAATTTGAGATTTTGGTCAGTACAAGGGGAATAGGAATGATCAGAAAAGTGGGGAAACACATTGTCAATCTAATAAGAGCCTTTCTTCTCAAGTGTGACAAAGTTTTAACCCCTTACACCGCATATTTTGGCTGCTGTCTGTAATTTTTCACATTCAAATATAAAATCTCCTTCCACACCTACAGTGGCCTAATGGTAAAATATTGGTATTATTTGCAGAGGTGGAAAGTAATGAATTACAACTACACTCATTACAGTACTTGAGTACATTTCTACTTTTTTTTGTATAAATATTTAATAGTACTTTTACTTGAGTTGATTAAAAATGAAGTATTCAACTTTGCTACAGTTATTTTTCACCACAATTATAATTTTTATTTTTTTTTTTAAAACGAATCGGAATTTTTGGGAAGAAGAAAGTTATAAGCACTATCTGTTTATAAACTAAAATGTGCGGTGTATGGCAGGATGGAAGCCCACAGGGCACAACATCATGAGCACAGCAGCTTGCATATACTGCCGCCGGTGTCCTGTTTTCTCTATCTTCTTCAAGACTTTCTACCCTGTCACTAAACAAGTTAGATAATACTGTGATTTTCTGCATATTTCATTTAATTCTGGAAAGGAGCAGTTCATTCATGTATGAGGAAACCATCTGAACACATTTAACCACTGATCAAACTTCACTTGTTTTTAAGGAAGGCAATGTTTTAACTGTGTTAAACATTAACACAATGTTGATTGACATATATGTGGGGATATCTTGTTCACTTGCTACTATATGTCTACAACAAACTTTTAAATACCTTAGAAAGATATATAATGCTAATAGTGTCAGAAATGAATGGGGACTCTGGGCCACCGAAATTATCAAAAATATCCCTGAAACACGCAAGAGTTCTCATGTTTTATTAATCATATCTGATATAGTTACAATTACATACATTGCAATCTTTTGACTTTTCACTGAACTTAATTTTTTTTCCTGCCATCTGGTTCCGCACTCAGACTAATAGTTCTAAGCTTCTTACAATCCGTATCAGTTTGGTATTGTACTCCTGTGTTAAATTCTGTAACCGCTCACCCTCTTATTCTAAACAAATTGTCCTTGCGGGTAACGCTCTCACTCATGGTGCTGTACTGTATTTCCCTGCCCTGTGCTTCTGTTTATCTGTCTGAAAAACCTTACCCGCTACAGGCCAAAAGTGCGCAGGCGATGGATGTTATATAAAGAAGGTATGAGAAATCACAAAACATAATGTAACTAAATGCTACAATTGACTTAATAATATTATCTCAATATGTTAAATAAACAAAATGTTAATTAAAACTTTATTATTACAACAGTAATACAATAATACATATACAGAACTTCCACTTTTAGTGTTTGAATCAATCATATCTCTCACTAAACACGTTGTGTGTTTATTTTTGCCTTATTTTATTCAGTTGGCATGTAGGAGTTGATAACAGTTTGCTTAATAATCTCATTCCATATCTGGAAAATTGCTGCAATATCATAGAGGATCAATTTCCTCCTCTATGATATTGCATTATATTAGTTTTGTACAGTATTTTAACTTAATAGCCAAAATACTTGGACATACGTGAATGAGAATAAACCTGAAATAGGAATAGGTTTCAGTCACAATGCACATTATGTAGTTTAGAGATGACTTGGAGACATTTAGAATGTTACAAATGGCTATTTATATTTAAATAAATGTTGTATACTTAAAATTTTCTGTTTTTCCAAGAATCCTCTTGCAGCAATGCAGGTCTTTGGCATTTAGGACCTGTAAGGGTATGTTTCTCAAACTAGAGACTGTGATTTACCGTATATACCCGAATATAAGACGAGGTTTTTGTCCTAAAAATAGGCTGAAAAATGGGGGGTCGTCTTATATTCGCGATATAGACAAAATCACGGGGGTAAAGGGAGAAAGCAGGGGGAAACAGTAGAGGGCGCCAACACGATAGGCTAATTAATTAGTGACAGTGTTATGAATTAAATACAGTAAACAGTAAAGTGCCGCCATGGAGAGATCAAGAGATCATCTTGAGAAACGCGCTTCAAAAGTTGGTCAAATAAACCAACACGTTCGAAACAGTTATGACGCCAACTTTAAACTTATGATAGTGAATGAGGCGGAATCATCTAATAATTGCAAAGCTGCCAAAAAATTTGGAGTCACAGAATGCAACGTTCGAAGGTGGCGAGCACAAAAGAACGACTAAAAAATACCAACAGCCAAAGGAAAGCTTTCCGTGGACCTCAAAGTGGCAAGTTTGTAGAACTTGATGATAGAATCTATGAATATGTGATAGAAAAACGTCAGGATGCGATGCCAATCACAAGAGAAATCATTCGGCTGAGGGCTCTGGAGATAGCCAAGCAGCTGAACATACCGACAAATGAATTCAATGCTAGCACTGGGTGGTGTACACGAATGATGCGGCGCAAAGGGCTGACACTGCGGCGTAGAACAAGTCTGGCCCAGCGCTTGCCCTCAGACTTCGAGGAGAAGTTGCTGTCTTTTCAGCGATATGTGCTTAAACTGAGGAAAACTCACTCATACCCCCTGGATCAGATAGGGAATGCTGACCAAACACCAGTGTTTTTGACATGCCAACATCTGTCACTGTTGCCAAGAAAGGGGACAAATCAGTTATTGTGCGATCTACTGGAAATGAAAAAACCGAATCACTGTAATGTTGGCGTGTCTCGCTGATGGGACCAAACTCCCCCATATGTGATTTTGAAACGCAAGACTATGCCAAAGGAGACGATGCCAGCTAGCATTATCGTACGTGCCCAGGAAAAGGGCTGGATGGACACTGACCTGGTAGTGGACTGGCTTAAGGTAGTGTGGGGCAGGCGCCGCGGTGCGCTTCATAAGAAGAGAAATATGCTCGTTTTGGATGCATTCCGCGGACACTTGACGGAGCCCGTCAAAACTCAGTTGCGGAAAATGAACGGTGATCTAGTGATCATACCGGGGGATGACAAGCCAGCTACAGGTATTGGATGTAGTCGTCAACAAGCCATTCAAGGATAATCTGCGCAAGAGGTACACTGAGTGGCTCCTGTCAGGCGATCACTCACTGACGCCTACTGGAAAAATTAAGAAGCCAGCAGTGCATCTGCTCTGTACTTGGATCCTCCAAGCATGGGATGCCATATGCCAGGAGAGCATCATTCATGGATTTAAGAAATGCTGCATATCAAATGCCCTTGATGGGAGCGAGGATGACATTCTGTGGGAGGGGCTCGTGGAGCATCATGATAGTGATGACAGCGAGAGTGAGCATAGCGAGGCAGGGGATCTCTGTGAGGAATAGGCCTAGTTTAATGTGCAGCATAAAGGCCCATTTGCACTGCTGTTCTTATTGCAACCCCACAGTTTGGTTTGTTTCAAGACTTTAATGTCAGATGTGTTTGATTAAAAGCAGATGTTATTTTCTATTTATCTTCACAGTACGACAATTACATGCATACATAGGCCTACGTAATTATTGCATTTTTGTGAAAAGGTTATTCATTCATTTATTTCTGAACTCATTGACAGTGCACTTTATTTTGTGACAAATTAATCCAAATATTTAATGAATGGTGTTAAAATGTTTATTCAATGAATTATCACTAGAATTTTCAAATAAAATTATTTTCTGTTGAAAACCAGATTTTTTCCACAAAAATCTATTTTTTTCCACAAAATAAGTCTGGAAAATGGGGGGTCGTCTTATATTCAGTGTCGTCTTATATTCGGGTATATACGGTACTTTTCATAAAGTAACTTGTAACGTAATTACTTGAGTGATTTTTCAGCAAACTACTTATTTTTTCTTACTTGAGTCATCATATTTCTCTGTACTTCTACTTGAATTATTTCTTCAGTAGCAGTCCCACCACTGCTTATTTGACAGAACCACCCCCCCTCTAAAAAAATTAAATAAAGTTATTCACAAATAATGTTGTGTGTTTACAATCTTGTGATAAACATACTTTTTTATCCTGCATTTGAAAGCCTTTGATTCAGGCTCTGTTTGCTCTATGTTCCTGCAAAAATGTGTATTTAATTCCACTGGATGGCAGCAAGTACAGGGAATTTCTTTCCTTCTTCTATTGCAATATGAAATGCATGTGGGGTGGCCAAGCAGTCCCCATGTGCTTGTCCATAGGCATGCAGTCTATTTTGCGACAACACGCACCTTCCCCAATGTTTCATAAAATATATCTGCCTCTGAGTGGACTAGGAGTTTAATCTAGGTGTTGTTGGAAAGCTAAGCTCCTCTGATTCAATGATGTATAATGTTTCGTGATTGCTAGTTAAGAACATATTTTGCTGACTTGTTTATCATGCTTTTTCTGCTAAACAGGATGTTTTGTTGGAAAACTGAGACATAATATTAGATTATTTATGCAAGCAAGCTAACAGAAAAGTACAAAGTTATAATTTTTAAGAAAAACAGCCTAAGGTAAGAGCTAATATAGAGTTTGTGGCTACTTGCGGCTTAAAGAAGCAGTGATCATAACAGGCATGACTCGTTTGTCTTTTTACAGAGATCATATTTCACTTTGTGATTCTTTTGGTAATGATTCGAACTGTGGTGTTATGGCATCAAAATAAACTGCAAAGTCACTTTCATTTGATATATGACCTGTTTTATTTGAAAAACGTATATATTCATATTTCTACATCATTACCCCAGATTGGTGCACTTTTTTAACAGAGGTTTTCAGGTCTTGTCTGGCTATGTAACATAAAACCAAAAATAATTTTGGTAATTAATGGGACTTTTATATTTTAAGCATAAACTTGTTAAACACACCTTTAAGAGTGTAACAGATGCACGTACCATTTGTGAAGTACCATTAGAAAGCTCGAAATCTAGGGAGTTCCTGTAGCTCAGCTGATTGAGCATGATGCTAGAGATTCCAAGATTGTGGGTTCAGTTCCCTATTGATAAAATTAATACTAATGTATGGATGTTAGTGTAAATAATAATGAGTTCAAACTGATCTAATGTGAAACATTTCGCTTAGAAAATGAAAGAACTTTCATCAGTATAGCTACACGGAGAGCCAAATTACTGAGATGATATAGATCCACGTACAGGTTTGTACAGGATCTTTAAAAAATTATATTTGATAAGCAATGCACTCGGTCATCTACAGCACTCTATTTCTCCACCTCTTGTGTAATACAGCAAGCCTGCATCCTGGAAATAACTTTATCTGGAGTTTTAATGTTGGCGGGTGTAACTCTACTTCCACTTGCCACCTTTCTCTCCCAATTTATCTAGAAGCAGAGAAGAGGCAACTTCCTGTGCTCTCAAAGCAAGCAAACGCATGAGATGAATCACTATCATTTGAGTCACAGTTGTTCGAAACGGCAGCTGCAGGATGGCTCTTCTTTTTTCACTTACTCATCTTTAATGATTGAGTTTCAGACACAGGAAATCCCATGGCCTGGGACGAATTTACTACAGAATGTCTTTTGCTGGCAATTTTAGTCTGGCAGTGAATATACAGAAATGGATGGGTCATATTGTTGCTGGCCTGCAATACGAAATGTTCCACTCTCAAAGACCGGAAAATAGATGATGCTATACCTGCAACTTGTTCACCATTTCGTCAAAGAGTTTTCTGGCCTCAGGACTGTTGGGGTCTTCAAAGTAATCTTCTATACCGATCTGCACTACAATCGACTTTAGGTTACGACACACACCTGCAAAGAAAGAATAGTGGGGAGTGGGTGAGTAAGTTTGTGAGGGAAGAGATTTCATTTTAAAGGAGCTGTGGGAGTATTTTGTGCAATGCAAATCTAAATCTAAAGGTATTATCAGGTCCCAAGAATGAATCTTAACTCTCTAGTAAAATTCAACAGCAAAGTGTGTAAAAAAAAAAGCAATATAATCCACAAGAGGTTGTGCGATACAGTTATTTTACAATAGGTATGAGGTGCACAACCTGAAATAGTAATTTAACGTGTTCTGCCAGTTGTTCTTTAAATTTCTTATATGAACAGTATTTATATGAACTATTAATTATATTATAATTCACATATCCAAAAATAGGTCTGGCAATAAAACCAAAACTAAGTATTATGATTCCATGTTTGGAACCCCTAATGCAGAGTTCACACTACGCGATTTTAAGTCTGATTGTCGCTCGCCGACAGGTTTGTGGAGATCGCTGACAAAAGCCCGAAATCATAGGCAAATCAGAGTTCGCCCCCATGAGCGACAATCACAATGTATGAATTATCAAAGACGCGATCAGAGAGAATCGCCGATGTCAGTGAGATATCTAGAATGTTAAATATCTGGACCTGTCTGCGATTCCAAATCTCACAATGTGAAATATGTTTTGACTGAATACAACTGCAGCGTTGACCTACAGCCAATGAGAGAGCAAGAAACAGGGCATGGGAAGTTTCAGTGGGAGGAGTCCTGATGTACCTCTATCAACTACTATAGCTGCGGTATCAAGAAAGTCTCATTGAATCGAAGAAATGGTGGAAAAATTAGTGGAACATTGGCAAGAGCACCAGTGCCTATATGATGTTTAATCTGAACTATAGCACAACCGGGTGGAGAAAGAGAAGAGTTGGAGAAAAATTGCCAATTCTCTTGGACTGTCAGGGTAGAATAGGTAGATTTTTCAGTAGGAAGTACTTTTTCAGATGCCTTGAGGTGATTAAAAACATGCACATCATATTCTGAAATGCATAAAATATGATCATGAATTTCGTATCTCGTACCACTTCTAGCGTGTACTCTGTTGTGAAATGTAATTTGGAGTCCAGGAAGAGCTGTTGGTGATTTGTCAATAGTGAAATGTCTTGTAATGTGTTCACCCCTGTCACCAATTCGTCGTCTATTTTGAAAACTCCATGAATTCCATGACAAGACAGACAGTTGTGTAATATGAACTGCACCATGATCCGACGGCTTTGAAAGTCATGTAGCGTGTAGGAGGAATAAGGGTGCTACCGGATATAGAACCTTTTCAGTTAGCATTTGAAAGAACACTGAAAAGGGGTTCTATATAGAATCTTTAAGGGGTTCTAAATATCAAGCGAGTGACAGAACTCAATCAGGTAAGGTGACAATGGTGGTGAATGGAAAAACACCTGAGAAATAATATCAAGAAAAACATCAACAATTGCTTTTGATCTATTCCAAGTCCCAGGAAAAGTTCATACAGATCTGAAGACAGCACAAATATTGCCAAATAGAACTTTTGCAGACATTTAAAGATATTTTATCCACGGATTCATGTCCGTATGGCAGCAGGTCTAATGTGTGACCGGCGAGTACACATACCCAACGGTACATCACCATAACCATCTCTCATTCAGAAGTTACAAATGTTTTTGTGTTGTTTTCTGGTCTGATTTAGTCACAGTATTAAAAAAACAAATATCTGTGATAATCACATCTATATGATTGTAAGAGCCACTTTTAACTCCTGAAGAAAGCTTTTGCCACATCCCACAGTGCAGCACATTGAAGGTATATGGACTTTTGGTCACAAGCATGGCGCCACAGTCATACATAAAATTATATAGAGTTCTGTTTTAGTGTACAGATGTATTACAAGACACACTGTGTATGAAGATTGTCTGCTCAGATAACGAATTTGATTGAACAAATATGTTCTCTCCACCAGCCGATGAATAAATGTTTAATTTCAACTTTAGCTCTGGAGGGATTCTTCCTGCACTTGGCAAAACAACTTTTCGGACCATTTAATACTTTAAGAAATGATTTGCATAAATGAATAATTAGCATAAGTGGTTCAAAACATTCATTAGTATCTACATCAAAAAGGTCTATACATTATTAATGACTACAAAATGATGCAAATAATCAGTTTATAACTAAGAAATATAACTGATGTATTTCATTAAAAAAAAGACAGATCTCCTCTTAAAATCCAGGTTTCGATTTAAGTAATCCTTGAGATTTAATTAAGTACTAATAAAAGATGATGCATGTGTATCTGATGCAGTGAGATGTTTAGCATACTGTAGGGAAGTGTGTACTCACTGTTAAAGTGGAGCAAAGCTTTAGGAGTTACAGGAGTGGAGGTGAGAACCAGCATCTCCAGACCCTTCAGACCTTCTCTGCACATCTCAGCAGCCACCTCCTGATTTATCTCACTGACATGGTCCAGTTCCAGCACCTGTAGCCTCATGCAGTTCCTTGCTGAAAGATATATCATTATAGAGTCATTTCTTTAATTCTTCAAGTGTTTCTTTATTGGTTATGCCTTTAAGGAAAGCCTTTAGCCAGCCTATTGCTCCCCTGGTAGGAGGCTGCAACAGTAATGCTGCTAATATTTGACTAACATGTACAGTAACAGAACAAACCTAATAATCTACTGTATAACACAGTTGTAGTCATATTTAATTGTGGGATACTGAGGAAAATAAAAAGAATTTGAATGGAATAACTAAAAGAAGATTTCTTGAAATACTACTGGCACTTAAACATAAAATAAGACTCAATGCTGCAACACACAAAAAACGTTGTCCAATTTTGTCCATAATAATCTGTTTATCTTCCTGATTCAGTCTTCTAAGTAGTTTATTTAAAGGGTAACTAAACCCTAAACCAACTTTTTTTAGTTAATGATCTGTAAGCATGGGGCTTTATTAGTACTGGTCATTGATTCAAGTAATTTTTTTTGACATTTGTGTATAAAGTGTTTTAATTCTACAATATATGGGGTAAAAATGTCTGAGTGCTGCCCTCTTCAGGTTGAACGGTGGCTACTGCAGTTGAATTTTCCTATTGGCTGTTGCGGTACTTCGTGACGTAAGCGGTGACAGCTGACGTAAGCAGGTTCCAGCTCACCACGCCAGATTCGTGTACATGTCGTCTTGCGACCGTGTGAGGAATAATAATAACATAGAGTCTGACAGCAGCTGTCAATTAATCCGTCACTACGAGTCTCAGGTGCCCCCGGCTCAGCCCCGCGACTCGGTTCGTTCCTCTATCCCGCGGGTCTGCCCACTTTTCCAGCATTTTCAAATATTTCTAGTGGGTGGAGTCAGACTCTGAGCAGGTGTTTAGTTACCCTTTAAGGCTGAATGGATTTGTATCTAACAGCAGCAGCAAATGAAGTCATAACGTCTTGTGATTTAGAAAGGTCAAACCCATTATATCTAAATGTAGATGGCACAGTAAACTGGGTAAAATGAACAACAGAAAGCAGAGAAGAAAATGCACCTTCTTCATTCAAAACATGTATTTTTTATTTACGTCACATACCATAAAAAGTCGCCGTTAAATCACAGCAGCATGTTAAAAGTGTTATTTTCACTGGCTCTTTGTCTTAGTGTTCAGTGTGATGATGAGTACATTCACTTTCGTTATTGCAGCAGGCTATTTACAACAGCAGAAAGACACTAGGGTTGAGTGATACTGCCCTATAATGCTAATCTGAGAACAGCTCTATGGTTAGTGATGGTTATTAAGAAAAAAGTATTTAAAAGTTAGTATTTAGGGAAGCTGGTCCTAGAGTCCAGCAGATGTCAATGACAAAATCCTATTTTATATTCACTATTGAACCTTCCATGACTTTTCATATCTAAAATGAACAGTTTAAAAATGATCCGACATTTCATGTCTTCCATGTCAGCCCTGGATAAATAACCTGAGTTAGACTCAAATTCGAGTCGCCAAAACACAACTTTTTTTTTTTTAAGTCCGATATATGCTCCATCTAATGTAACTTAGAATAACTGGATTGTTATGTCTCTTGTCTAACTAATTGGTTATAAACTTAAGGTCAAACACTCATTTACTCTCACTCACCCAAAGAGGCCAATCCCTGTATGCCACAGCCAGCCCCACCCACACCCAAAGCTCGGAGGTGTGGCCAGCATCTGCCAATGGTCTGCAGGCACCTGTTACTGAAGCGTGCTGGCTGCTGACTACAAGTTACAAAATAAAAAACAATGCATTTAAATGGAATAATTTTTTAATCTATGAGATAAAATATTACATTTTTTGTTATATTTAAATGGATTTAATATTAATGTATTTAATGTATTAATTTAATTAATCAAGCCATTTAAAGGTGACTACTTTAGCAAAAACCTTTATAATTGTCTTAGAAACTAGCTACTGTATATTTCTCTCTTACCATGGATGTAATGGCGCCACCTGTAGTGAAATTAGGTCTCTGCAACCAGCTCCCAATGCCCAGATAACCTCCTGTCCCACAGGGTCAGTAGCACTTCTAAGCCACATACAACATAGATAAACTTGCATAAGACAGACATTGTTTTTTCTCTGAATTTGCAAATCCTGCAGAGGTTTGCACTGCTATTACAAACTGAGTGACCAGACAAGTTAATTAAAATGACTATTGACCTACACTGCCCTTTCTTTTACATCTGTTCCGCTAAATAAATACACTAAATAGCCTACATGAGAAAATTAATCTTTGTGACTTTATGCCCAGATTGAGGTAAATTAAATAAGAATATGTAGGGAAAACTAAATAGTGCCAACTTGAGGACCAACCTGTATGTGACAGCTTGTAGTGCTCGGCAATAACAGCTCGCCAACCACAAAGAGCGATCAGTCAATAGATTAGGACAATGAGATACTTTCAGAATGAGTAGATTACTGCCAGTGGCTTTCAGCAAGGCCTCCAGACCTTCCTCCAGACTCCCACTAGAAAGAAAGAAAGAAAGAAATGTAGCACTAGCAAAGTCATGTGTTTGATTCTGAGGGAAATTATGAAATGTATAGCCTTAAAGGTGCACTCAGTAACGTTTGTGTTTATGTTGTCCTGGACTTACAAGTGACACTTAGTGGCATGAATGTTGACTTGCATCATTTAAAGTCCCGTGAGAGGACCCTCTCCGTGTAGATTAGAACAGCCTATATATGGCTACTTATATGACTAGTCTTCATCTTATGTGAGTGGTCATGAATTTATACTGCACATTATATGTTTCAAAATTTTTTTTTTTTAATGAGTTTATAAATTACTGAGTGCACCTGTAATGTACTGTACTTAGTAACTGCTTAATGCTATGCCATTGTCTAGATAGTTTTCATTTCTTATCAACAAAGACACCAAACCCAGTGGTGGTAGCCCCCCTCGGGTAGGGGCACGTGAAGCATTCACCTGTACCTTCCCAATACCCCCACGAAACCTCTCCATTCCCACCGCCTCTGGTGTTTCGGGAGTTAGCGGTTTCCAGCAAAATGTTGGGTGTTCTGTTGCTTCCTGCCTCAGTCCAGGACGCAGAATACTTGACATCCCCTCAACAGGAAGTGTCAAAATTGATACCCATCAATAGAAGCTACTGCCAGGTGTTTCTATGTGGGTTCTAAGAACAGTAGAAAAAGGCTACAGAATTAAATTTGATCGCCGTCCTCCGCATTTCAATGCCGTGGTCTCCACTACCACTGAAACCGGAACAAGCATGTCTACTGTGGAAAGAACTGCAAAATCTCTTGGTCAAAGGGGCCATAGAACATGTTCCCCTTCCAGAGAAAGAGTAAGTTTACTACAGCAGATACTTCCTGGTTCCCAAGAAGGGTGGGTGGTTGCGTCCGATTTTAGACCTTCGAGGCTTGAAATGCACAATCAAGGCGTTCAAGATGCTAACTGTCAAGACAGTCGTTTCTCAAATCCAACATCACGATTGGCTGGTCACGATCGATCTCATGGAAACATATTTTCATATAGAAATTCTGCCACAACACAGGAAGTTCCTGAGGTTCGCTTTCAGGGACAAAGCTTTCCAATATCGGGTTCTTCCATTCGGCCTAGCCCTATCACCCCACACATTCACGAAATGCATGGATGCAGCACTGGCTCCTTTGCGACTTCAGGGCATCCGCATTCTGTATTACATAGACGACTGGCTGATACTGGCACAGTCACAAGAACTGGCAGTTCAGCACAGGGATATCTTCTTAGCTCATCTGGTTTCTCTGGGTCTGAGACTCAACATCAGAAAGAGCGTTCTCTCTCCCACTCAGGAAATTACCTATCTGGGCGTTGTATGGTATTCGATCATGATGGCACAATTGTCTCCTGCTCGAATCGTGTCCATTCAGAACACCCTAAGCAAGGTCAGACTAGGCCAAGGTTGCACTGTTCATCAGTATCAATGAATACTAGGTCTCATGGCATCTGCGTCCTCGGTGATCCCTTTGGGCCTTCTGCACATGAGAACGTTTCAGTTGTGGCTCAAAGCCAGGGGATTTCATCCAAGGGCCAGTCCCCTAAGGCAGATAAGGGTTACGTGCCACACGCTTCGTACCCTTTCTATGTGGTTCAGACCCCGGTTCCTCACTTTGAGTTCCACTCTAGGTGCATCTTGCATTCGCAAATTGTTAACGACAGACACCTCCCTGATGGGCTGGAGTGCGGTCTTAAGTGGTCATCCAGCTCAAGGGGAATGGGAGGGTCATCAGCTCGATTGGCACATCAACTGCCTCGAGTTGATGGCTGTATTTCTGGCTCTGAAAAACTTCCTCCAGTATTTGAGAGGCTGCCATGTCCTGGTACGGGTGGACAACACAGCAGTTGTCTCCTACATAAACCATTAAGGAGGTCTACATTCATGCCAGCTCAATAGACTGGCACGGCATATTCTCCTTTGGGCCCAGGGCAAGCTCCTATCAATCAGACCATTTTATATCCCTGGATGCCTGAATGTGGGAGCAGATTTACTGTCCAGACGGATGCAATGCACATAATGCAGATCCAGTTAACTGCCAGATTGCTTCAATTCTGGACTTTCTGCATAGAAAAATGTCAGCAGGCACATGCCCCGCAACTCTCAGGGTTTACGTGGCTGCTCTATCGGCTTGCCACGCCTTGATTGACGGGGTGCCGTTGGGGAGACACCCTTTGCTCGCTCGCTTCATTCGTGGAACCGTGTGACTGAGATCTCCTGCTAGGACCAGGATCCCTTCATTGGACTTAGCAATAGTTTTTGAGGGTCTGGTTGAGACCCCCTTCGAACCTCTAGAGTCAGCGTCTGATAAACTTCTGACTCTCAAGATGGTTTTTCTTATGGCAATTACTTCTCTAAAAAGAATTGAGGATCTACAGTCTCGGTCTGTCTTGCCAGCCTGCTTAGATTTTGCCCCAGGAATGGCTAATGCAATTTTGTACCCTCATCCTGACTACCTGCCTAAGGTTCCTTTCTAGACTGTACATCCGGTCACTCTCGAAGCCTTCTGCTCCCCACCGTTTACAACGCCGGAGCAGGAAAGACTTCACAGACAACAACTTTTCGTTTGCCATGGGGGCCGCCCGCCACCAAGCAGACTATGTCGCATTGGGTGAGGGACGCTATTGACCTGGCCTGTAAGACACACGGTCAAGCTTCGCCAGTAGGTATCAAAGGCTCACTCTACCAGAGGGGTCGCCTCCTCTAAAGCCTTGGCTAGATGTGTCCCACTGCAGCATGTTTGTGATGTGGCAGGCTGGTCCTCTCCACACACATTCGTGAGATTTTATAGTTTGGATGTTTATGCCACTCCGGGCTCTTATGTCCTTGAGTCAACATCACAAGCTCATGTCTGAGACCTCTCGCACCGGACATCCACAGTGCGGCGGCATGGGTATTCTCGTTCCCAAAGCACTATATAAGCGCAGCATCTAAGTGTAGCTTTTTATAGCCTCTGCTGGTGACATCATTGGATGCATCATTGGGTGCATCCAATGATGTAACCAGCAGAGGCTATAAATTCTGGTCAATTTCATTGACGTGTTGCACACAAATTCACAGTTAAGTAACCTGAGATGTTTCTACTGCAAAATAAAACCCTGATCTTGAAATCTTGGTTTCCGATAGCCCTAGATTTAGACAGGCACTCCTCTTTCAGATCCCTTTCCTAATGCTGGAACACTAAACAAGCACTTCACAAGTGTCAGACTGTATAAGTGAGTTAGTATGTGTCTGTTTGGTGTGAAAGGGTGGCGAGAATGCGGCAGCGAGAGTCTGCTAAATTAATAAATGTAAATGAGAATCAGGAGAGTGCAGAAAGTAATAAAATGGTGGAGAGAAGAGGTGGAGGTGTGTAGAGCTGTGGGAAGGCAGGAGCCACACAAACAATAGGGTCAAGGTGGCACAGTAAACAGCAGATGTAGTGGGAGACTAGTGTTACCGTGTGCTCTTCAGATATTCCTCCTTTGTTTCTTTTTTGCCCCTCTGCCTGGGTTTGAGGTTCTGCAGGATGAAGGAATGGGTCTGTGTGCACCACTGAGACAGAGTGCACAAGAACTACACAAACCGGCACAAACACAATGAGGGACAACATTAGAGAGTGTAGCCTTTTTCAGGGCTTTCAGCTGTCACAAAATACACTGGGGTCTAAAAGTCTGAGACCACTAGAGATATGCTTCTATTTTGCATTTTTATGTCCCCTTTTTGAAAAGAGCATTTTGTGTGATTCAGTGGAAGCAAGGACATCTAACATCTGTACAAAGGAGTTAACATCAGTGTTTGTTGTTATCTGATTAAAATGATTTACTATGATCTAATACGTTTTAAGTAAAAAACATAGAGTAACACTGCATTTAAGTTTTTGTAATCAGGTTACAGTTACTATTTTTCAATTAATGTAATCATTTAAGTACATTACTTTGGTTATACATATTTCTAAAATTATATTATTAAATGTACAATACATTTAAAATATGTACTCAAATGTTCATATCTTTACATCTATTTGCATTTCTGTGACAGCTGAAGGGTGTGCAACAATAAAAGAGACAAAAATTGACTTTTTTATGGGTCTGCTCCAAAACTGTCTCCTATCTACATAGGCAGCTGTCTTCTTTGGCAGCATCCTTACCTAAATAATGCCTTATATGAGAGTGATTTGTAATGCTTTACATAAGTGGCAGCTCCACGCATAATTCAAATAGCAGTCCTCGCGCACAGCATCCTCTGAGCAAAAATATGTGCAGAACATACACATTTTGGGTAAAATAGTTGATTTGTATTATATTAAACTGTTATTTATAGATACTTCTCAGTATTGAATTGATTATAAGTATAGTTACAATCTACAGTGGTGTGAAAAAGTATTTACCCCCACCATGATTATTTCTGTTTTTGTGTATATTTCATACTAAATTGTTTCAAAAGTTCAAACTAAATCTAAATGTGCTAAATGTGGCACAACTGAGTAAACTGAGTTTTTAAATGATAATGTTATTTATTGAAGAAAGAAATGTATCCAATGCCAGCTGGGCCTGTGTGAAAAAGTCCTTAGTTACTAAATCATAATGGCAGCTGGACTAGACAAGCCCAGGCCTGATTACTGCTGTCACGTTCCTCTGTTGTCTGCCCTGTGTCTCACTGCCATTTTGTTAAAGAACTACACTTCCCAGTATCCACCTGTCATCATCACTGCCATTTTGTTCATTGTTCTCACCTGTGTCCCATTTAGTCATCCCTCCCTGTGTATTTAAGCCCTGCTTCTTGTTCTCTCCTTGTCTGTCGTTGTATGTTGTCAAGCCTGGAATGTTTCCCCTGCCCGAGTTTACTTGTTTATGTTTTGTTTCCCCATCGAGGGTTTTTCCTTTGTGTTTTGCCTGTTTACCTTTTTAATAAAAGTCTACATTTAGATCCGCGTCTCCTCGCTGCCTCATTCGTTACAGAACGACAGACCAAACAATGGATCTAGCAGCTTTTTTCAATGAGCTGGCCCAAGCGGATCTGTCGATCCGCGAATACACTTACTTTTTATGTCACGTTCCTCTGTTATCTGCCCTGTGTCTCACTGCCATTTTGTTAAAGAACTACACTTCCCAGTATCCACCTGTCATCATCACTGCCATTTTGTTCATTGTTCTCACCTGTGTCCCATTTAGTCATCACTCCCTGTGTATTTAAGCGCTGCTTCTTGTTCTCTCCTTCGGGCTGACGAGGTTGAGCGCGCTGGCACAGGAGCAGAGGAAGCTGGGCACACCGGCTCTGGAGCGGACCAAGCTGGCAGCGTGGAGGTGTTGATTCCCATGGAGAGCACACCCGGAATTGAGAGGGGAGGTTCGTCAGCTGCGGACGTCGACAAGGTTAGATCGATGTACTCTCGCCAGGTGTACCCCTCGATTCCGGGCGACTCTTGCCACCGGCGCGTAGGCAGGCCGACTCGGTACGTCGCTTTCAGCGCTTCCTCACTCCATCCGCCAATGCTGGTCGCGGGGACCAAAAAGTAAGTGTATTCGCGGATTGACAGATCCGCTTGGGCCAGTTCACTGAAAAAAGCCGCTAGATCCATTGTTTGGTCTGTCGTTCTGTAACGAATGAAGCAGCGAGGAGAAGCGGATCTAAATGCAGACTTTTATTAAAAAGGTAAACAGGCAAAACACAAAGGAAAAACCCTTGATGGGGAAACAAAACATAAACAAGTAAACTCGGGCAGGGGAAACATTCCAGGCTTGACAACATACAACGACAGACAAGGAGAGAACAAGAAGCAGGGCTTAAATACACAGGGAGTGATGACTAAATGGGACACAGGTGAGAACAATGAACAAAATGGCAGTGATGATGACAGGTGGATACTGGGAAGTGTAGTTCTTTAACAAAATGGCAGTGAGACACAGGGCAGACAACAGAGGAACGTGACAACTGCCAACCCTGTTCAATCAAATCAACACATAAATAGAACATTTTCAGCAGCAGGTTTTTGGCTAAAAGGTCTCACCCAGTAGCACACTATGCCAAGGGCAAAAGGGAAAATGGTGATTGAAATTCAATTGAAACTGTGGTGTGGCATTTTGTTTATTTGTTGAAAAGTTTGTTTATATTTTAAGTTTGTTTGTTAAGTTTGCCAAGCGTGTTGAAGTCTGCAACAAAAATAACAAAAGTAACTAAATAACAAGATAGGGAAGAAGACTGTCGGAGTGATGTTGTTGTTGACTGCATCCAGTGTCTGCATGCAATAAGACGCTGCCACAGTGTTTACCAGGGGAAGCGACCAGGTGCTACGTGTTTGTGACAGAGAATGGCTGTCGTCCTTACGGAAAAGTGTGGTACAAGAACTGGGCCTGAAACAACGTTTCAGAGGAGTTGTTGCGACGGCATGGAGACAGTCGGCTGTTGAAACGAGGGAGGAGGGGCAGCATTCAACATAGACACTGCCGAAGGTGCAACAAGCCACCGAGACATGAAATGACAGAGACAAGGCTTCAAGGAGATTTCCTGGACTCACTGTACAAGGTTCAGGTACAAGGCTTCACAAATGTTTGTATGAACAGGAATAATAACTCAGGGAAAATGAAGGGAGGACTCTTGGTGCAGGAATTACTCAATAAAAGACACGGTATGTACTCCTGACCTTTAACTCATATGTTTAAGTCTAAGACCATTTTACCTACCCAGAGACTATGGGAATATTTTCATTTTCATTTACATCCTGCCTAGTGGGAACACATCCAAAGCTGCTACACGGATAGCCAACTGTGTCCATCAGCAATTACAAAATAAGCCTGATGCACTGATATATATATATATATATTTTAACTTCAATCACTGTAAGATGGACTACGCTCTTCCAGGTTTTCATCAACATGTCAATAATAGCACAAGGAAAAATAAGATACTGCGCAAATGTTATAGCAATCCCCACCCTCCTTTCAAATTCGGACCACAACATGATCCAGCTCATTTCCATCTTCAGGTCAGCCCTTAAAAGAAGCAAACCTGTCTCAAAGACTGTCAGTGTGTGGCAGGATAGGAATAAGGAGGAGCTAAGCGGTTGCTTTCTGGCCACAGATTGGGAGGTTTTTTATCAAGACAATAATATTGACATTGTGACATATGAATATTGTGGAGGTGATCACAGGGTGCATTCATTTTTGTTTCAAGACTGTAGTTCCATAAAAAGACTATTAGGATATACCCAAGCAATAAAGACTACATTATGCCTGAGATTAAACATGACATTAAACAGAAAAAAAAGTAATAAGTATTAAGTATTGGGGCTCCTCTATACACAACACTATACACAAACGACTGTAGAAACCTGTATACTGTACAAACAACTACACTATCACATTCTCAGATGATACAGCCAAAATCAGTTTATTGACAACAAACTCAGACATTGCTATGTATAAGTCAGAAATAGAAGAGGTTGCGCAGTGATGTGAGGGGCATAACCTGATGTTAAACATCCAAAAAACTAAAGAAATGGTCTTCTAACCCAGGTCTGTTGGTGATCACAGCCCAGTTTCAATTAAAGGGGAGAGAACTGAGAAGGTAACAACATACAAGTACTTAGATATTAATTTAGATTCTCAGTTAAAATGGGCACGTTTGTTCACGAGTTAATCAGCGTTTGCATTTTTTACGAAGGCTCAGGGTCCATGGAGAGGATAAAAGAAGGTACAGGTTACCAAACTGTAAGTTGAACAGGTATACATTTTCCTTAGTTCCACTATCAATCAAACTACTGAATAGTAAGAAATGAAGTGTGTGTGTGTGTGTGTGTGTGTTGGGGGAGGTTAAATATCTTGGTATAGGGCATCTGTGCAATATTTAGGTGTAGGGCATCTGTGCAATATTTAGGTGTAGGGCATTTGTGCAATATTTAGGTGTAGGGCATCTGTGCAATAGTATGGTATAGGGCATTGTGAAATATCTGAGGTGTAACTACATGTTAATTGTAGTTTGATTGTATATGTGTGCTGCTATGTTGACTGTGTTCTCTCAAATGCCCAAGACAAGTTTCTCCTAAGGGGACAATAAAGGCTAATCTAATCTAAATACATCAGTCTGTGAAGGGTTACAAAGCTATTGCAAAGGCTCTGGGACTCCAAAGAACTACAGTAAGAGCCATTATCTCCAAATGGAGAAAACTTGGCACAGTAGTGAACCTTCCCAGAAGTGGCAGACCTTCCAAAATTCCTCCAAGAACACAGCGACATACAAGGAACTGCAGGCCTCTCTCGCATCAATAAAGGTCACTGTTCATGACTTCACTATCAGAAAGACACTGGCCAAAAATGCCATCCATGGAAGAGTGGTGAGGCCAAAACCACTGCTAACTCAGAAGAACATTAAGGCTCGTTTGAATTTTGCCAAAACACACCTTGATGATCCTCAAAACTTTTGGGTGAATGTTCCGTGGACTGATGAGTTGAAAGTGGAACTGTTTGGAAGACAGGTGTCCCGTTACATCTGGCATAAATCAAACACAGAATTCCAATAAAGAACAGCATACATTCGGTCAAGCCTGGTGGTGGTAATGTAATGGTGTGAGGATGCTTTGCTGCTTCAGGATCAGGGCGACTTGCAATAATTGAGGTAAACATGATTTCTCTTCTCTACCAGAAAATCCTAAAGGAGAACGTCCGGTCATCTAATCCTGAAATTAGATTTGTAGACAAAAATATAATTGTGCCACCATATTAATTTATTTAATTATAAAACTAAAACGTTATAAAAATAAAATACAAAAGTTTTTGAAATTCATGACTTGGACCAAATAATAAATAAAAGCAGCCAATAAGTGCCCAACAATACTGTTTAAAAGCATCCCAAGGTGATAGCTCAAGAAGTTGGTTGAGAAAATGTTGAGTACATTTCTGCAAAATCTAGGCAAAGGGTTTGAAGATGCGTTTTGATTCCCATCCCCTTTTCAATTCCCATAGTTCCATTTATGTTATTCAATAGTTTTGATGACTACTATTATTCTAAAATGTGAAGAAGAAAAAATTATAATAAAGAATAAGTGTTTCAAAACTTTTGACTGGTAGTGTATAATAATTCTTAAAATTTTAGAGCTGTGGAGATGGGTTTCACAGGAAATGTCATACATACGTCACTCGCCTGTGCGTGTCACGTCATATCCGTACACAGAGAAAATAAGATCCGGCTCTGTAGCGCATGTGTGGGAGTAGCTGTAGCTGAAAGTTTACTGTCACAATGAAAGAGAAAGATTGACCATGGATCATTCAAACCGGCAAACCTCCGGGGAATTACCGGTTTTAAAAACAAAGAAACCCCAAACAAAGCAGAGTCTACAAGCAAAAAGGGAAAGTGACAAGAGTCAATAGTAAAACACGAATCAACGTGGGCTTGGCTTTTCAGAGATGGCGACAACTCCGAGATCTGAAAGGATTTAAAAGTGACCCAGAGATGGCATATTTCTTACTCAACAGGTAAGATATTTTATTGCTGTGGTTTATGTATAGTTGGGTATTACACACAATGATGTCTGTTTGTGTGTGTGCAGTGATATACAATAATAATACTGTAATCGGTGCAGAACTTTTCTCTAGCACACATGTGTATTTTTCTTTAAAACAGAAATAATTTACATAAATAAATCCTTTAGTCGTAGGCTTACCAAGGACATGTGAGTCTTGAAATTATGTTGACCACTGGTAGGTAACAATGACAATCTATAAATGAGTTACTACCGTGGTCTTTTTGGCCAGAATATCCTGCAGATATAAAAACTTTACAACTAGCATTCATTATGTCTAACGTTAATGAACGTTACCTAACTTTTGTAACATAATTTATTTCATAACATCAATGTTTCCAATAAGTCAAAACCTTAGAATTTGGTCAAAACTAGACATCTTAAGAGGCAGCATAATTAAGATACCTACATTTTGGAATAGCCTTCGCGTAGGGACTGTGCATATAATGACTTAAAACGCTGCCTCCGGAGGATGCTCACTAGGTTTTGGAGCAGACCCTGTGTTTTTAAAAGTAACTTAAAAGTAATTAATAATGTGATTACTTTTTTATGACGTAATCAATAAAGTAACCTGATTATAATTTAATAACAAAAAAGTAATTTGTAATTTGTAGTGGATTACTTTTTTGAGTAACTTACCATACACTGGTTAACATGGTCAATGTCATACAGTTAATTTGCTTACATTTAATTAGTGACCTAAAATAGTGCAGGATTCTGAATGTTTCTTCATCATTTTACATCATAAAATGCTTTGCTTTACATTTTTCAAAATCTTTAAGCTTTTGGTATATTTCCAGGTTTAAATGGGAGAAAAAAAATATTTTGGACCTTACTTTACATTGACACCAGACACTTTATGCCACCATCTCATTAAGATCTGATATTATGTCTTTGGAGAATTCCAAAGTCTACAAATAGGCTAAATCCTACAGCAGCCTTGCAAATAGATTGCCTCAGCAGAGATCTTCATGAAACCTTTCTTCATCTTGGACAGGCTCTATTGCATCTTTGAGTAAAAGGGTCACGATCTCTGCACGTAGGGTGTTGGCGTCTTCACGGTGGACCAAGGTAAAGGTGTACCAATTAAAATGAAATGTATGAGTATTTATTAGAAAGTAGAATAAAACAGCAATTTTACCATTTTTTTTGTTTGTTTGTTTGTTTTATACAGCAGACCACTAGCACCACCCTGTGGCACCCTGGGGGTCATTTTATGGGTTGAGCACTTCATGCATTCCGACATAATTTTTAATTCATTTAAATGTTGTAATGTACATTTCTCTGAGCAATTTGGCTTTGTTCAAGACTTATTTTAATAAATAACCTCTTTATTGAAGAATATTCTGTAATGCTTATGGAGAAAACGAATGAGAAAATACTCTTTTAGGACTGCTGAAAAAGTGAACTGATGACACTTATACAATATCTGACAGCAGAAGTACTACTGTGAGAATCTAAATGTGAAGGGTGTTATAAACCTTTGAAGAGATGCGAGCGTTCTCCAGCAGCACTCTGGTCCACACTGCTGGATGACGTGCCACAAACTTCCAATCCCGGCACACCTCGGCTGCCCGCAGGAGTGTCTTAGTGTCTAGGTAGGTGAAGATGCAGAACAGAGCAGCTCGAATCTTTAGCACCTCAGGACTGATCACCTCACTGAATTTAGAGGGACTTTTCTCATGGCGGCAAGGCTTGTACCCCCTTTCAGAATGACCTGAAGACAGAGAGAACAACAGAGGACAATAAAATGTAAGACAGAAAGAGAGAGGTAAAGACAGACTTTGGATTATCTCAAACATTAAGAGATAATCCGAAATGGAACGTTATGCAATTCTTTGATTTTCAGTGAATTATGACTTTGGTCTTTGCATATCCCACAGTGGTGTGGATTACTTTTATGGACATTTTTAAGCTTTTAGATGCGTAACAGACACTGATCACTATCTACTTTTTTGTGCACAACGGTGGTTAATAATCAGTATCCCCTATGCATGTACAAATACATATTACATGTCCTTTGCTACTCAAGATGGCAGTGTTGTTTCAGTAATTGATTTAATTTACAATTGACATTGCTTTTTGACCAAAAAGCAACAAGATGCCTACCTATTGATCTGAATGCATATGAGTGTTTAGAACTCTTGAAAATAGCAAGAAAAACAAACCTCTTATTTACAATGATGTACTCTAATTGGCTCCATGCTGCATTGCTAAACATGTCCATATGGTGGCGCCAGAGATCCATAAAGAGGATGTTATCAAGCACTCTTCAGTGGTCTCACTGCCTCCCACAGGTGCTGTACATCCTCCAAATCATGCAATCAGCAGGCCATTTCTATCTCACAGCTCCAGTCTGACAGACTCGCGTCTCTTGAGTAATACAAGTTGTGCTGGAGATCTAATGCGATTTTAGACTGAAGAAACAGGTGTTTGCAGCTTTCGCCAACATTTAAGACACTCAGAATCAGCCAAAGAAAAAAGCTGTGACACAAACACGCTGCTGTCTCTTTGAGAAATAACTAAGATCTGATGGCACAGAACAAAATGCCAGAAGCTGAATGCTAAGGGGTGGTTGCTTGCAGTCATTTCATGTATCTATGAAAATCTCCAATCTTCTTTTCTGAAAGTGAAATGCCTCTTGTCTGCATCATCTTATCTGAAATATGTTTCAGAAAAGCCTTAAATGTTGAGATGAATAAGACGCCTCGAGTGGCTAAATTTCGGACTAATCTGAAATCCATGATACCACAATAACAGATCGGTGCAGAAAAACTCATTCCAATAACGTTGGTTTGTCAATAGCTAAAAGAAAACTGAAACAAAGCATAAAATGTGTTGCATCATTCTGTCCATCCAAAACTTACATAAATATATTATCTCAAAAACATAACTCAGAAAGCAAAGCGAAATATACAGTACAATTCTGCTTAAGGATATCTAGATTACTTGTTAGTAAGTGTCTACAATAAAACTTTGAATATTTTTCAAATATTTGATGCCACTATTTTTACAAACTTAAATCAAGTGTTTATTTCTTCCTCAAAAGCGCTCATTGTAGCAGCCCGACTTTGTTTCTTGACATACTAATTAAAACCTATGAGCCCTGACTCCTGGAAGTTACTTATTCATTTTGGCAACCTGATTGGATCTTACGATTTTTGCATTGTGGGCGTCCAACTGGCATGCCCTCTGCGGCTGAGAATCCTGCTGCACAGGTTAGTAATTACATTTTCTGGCATTCAATCGGACAGGTGAAAAAGGGAGAGGAGAAATAATCTCAAAACAGCAAAAATTAGCCTTAGTCAATGAAAATTAAAAGCACACACATAGAGAAACATATATCACAGCCTTAGGTCACATTCTTTGTGACGTGCTGTGTTATTATCTATGCTTGAATGTATAGTAAACTATTGGTTACTCAGTCTGCCCTCTTCCCACGATGACCTGGAGTCTGTAGGTGGAAAATTGTGTTCATTACTCATGGCTTTGTGACACATGCGCTCACTGCTCTCAGGCCTGTGTTTCCAACAGCAGTTGCGTTCATGCTGACCTAATTTCCCTCAGTCTGCGCCTCGGTCTTCTGACCTGACTGTACAGTCATTGTTAAGAGAGTGAGCACTGTGGGTACTGTATCCCCGGGCCTGACAAACTGCTGGTTACATTTTATTCTCACAAAGTTTTATACTGGAAAATGACATTTGCAAACATTGCAGCATTTGCTAGAGAACTGGCCCTTTCCGTTCTCAGATTACATTTGACATGATTTTTCCTCCAACATACGAAAACAATGTGGACTCGTCGGACCACAAAACACAATTCCACTGTTCTATTTTCCTTCTCAGATGAGACTGAGCTCAGAGAAGTCAGTTGCGCTTCTGGACAGTGTTGATGTATGGCTTCTGCTTTGTATGGTAATGCGTGAATGCAGCAGTGAATGGTGTTGATTGACAATGGTTTACCAAAGGATTCCCGAGCCAATTCCATGATATCCATTTCAGACAAAAGATGGGTTTTAAGACAGCGTTATCATGCGCATTCCGAGATCATGCGCATTCCGAAATGGTTTTCCAACTGGACAATGGCAAACCACATACTTCCTAAATTACAAGTGCATGGCTGTCCTGACCTGTCTCCAACAGAGAATGTGTGGCATATTATGAAGTGCAAAATATGGCAATGAAGGCTCCATACAACTGTGCAACTAAAGATTAATGGATGAATGGGGAAATGTATGCTTGCTAAATTTAAACTTGTGTCTTCAATTCCAAAATGATAAGTGTTATAAGTGTTATAATTGTTTATGCTTTTAATATAGCACAGGGTAAATGGACTATACAAATATCTTCTTTTTGTTTTTATTCTGAATTTGGTTTGTAGATTATAATTGCAGCTCTCTAAGATTTTAAATAAATATTTGACCTATAAATAAAGATTCTTTCAATATTTACTCACAGCACAAGTTTCTTTCTGTTGATCACACAAACTAATTGTATAGTTTCAGAAGACTTGGAATATAGTGCATTTGACTACTTTTACTATGGCTTTATAGAATATTTTGTCCTTTTTGGATATTGTCAGACCAGAGTCACTCAACACTTTTATTATATGGCAAATTAACCATGTGAAGACTTTTTTTAAAATGAACCTTTTGTGTTCCACAGAGGTAAGAAAGACATACAGGTTTGGAGCGACATTTAAGTAAGTAAATAATAATATATTTGTCATTTTTAGGAGAAATATTCCTGTAAAAGTGACAGTGGTAAAAACCTTTAGGGCTTTAATAAAAACATTTGAGGTTTAAGCCCCAGAAGCCCCACCCCTAGTGCCAGTCAGAATTGCACCTGTAGCTTGTCTGTATCCTCCACGGCTTCCCCTGTGCTGCTGGCAGTCTGCTCGCTTGTCTTGCTCCCACAAGTCTGCTTCGGACTCTGTGGTGCGGGAGCCCACATCGGATACATCGCCCTCCTCTCCCTCCGTGCTGTTCCGGTATGGCCGGCGCTGCCAGTTCTGGATGGCCTGTTTGCGGAGACCCCAGCTCTGGGAAGCAGCTGCCCTTTCGTAACCTCCTCCACCTCCCAACCCAAGTCGGCACTGGACGTGGAAGTACTGAGCATCAGGGCAGTCCTCCAGAGCTTGGAAGTCCACATTGTCACTGTCATAACCTCCTGAGCCTTGAGACACAGACTTTACTTGTCTTGATGCTCTGTTCAGGGAGAGCACAGAGGAAAGAGTCCAGATCAGAAATAAATAAATAAATAACAATATTGTGGTTAATTTGCGGTAATGCTGTAGTTCCCAAACTTTTTGGTCAGATGAACATCTAAATATTTATTTGAACTACTCTGTAAAATGTAATATTAACCTTTCAAAATATAAACATTTTACAGCATATTAAAATGTTAAACTTGTGAAATATTCTTATTATTAGTACATATTATTAAACTATCATGTACAGTATATATACCATTTATAATATCCATTTATAAATGTTTTTTAATCGACTGGATAAATGTATATGTTTTAAATAATAGTGGGCTGCAACTAGGGCTGCATGTACAATTAATTAAAGTAAATAAGTAGCGATAATGTACAGTCAGATGGTTGTTATCGCACAATAAACACCGAAGTGAAGCTGAATGGGTCTTGTATTACCCTGAAGGGGTTTATTGTGCTGAAAACAACCGGCTGACTGTACATTATCCCTTACTTTATCCTGCTTATTACATGGCTACTAACCAAATAAATAAATACATGGAAATAAAATATTGATTTGCATTGAAATTGTGTAATTTGAGAAGAAATAAATCGCTGAACAGCTGAAATCCACCTCCGGTTTGCATCCGAGTTCTGTTGGTGTTTACTTTGTTAAAATGACCGTCTAACTCCTCATTATTCAGCCTATTACAAGACTACATTCCAAACAAATAAATGGAAATGAAACACTGATTTGAGTTTAAATGATTGTATTAGTTTACTTGAAGAGATCACACAGTGTTCTGAGAAGCAGGAGAGACGTCTCGCAGAACCCGGATGAGCGGTCTGATACGTCTAAATCCCCGGATGTGGGGTAGTAACAGAGCAATATCTGACCGTTGAATGGCACCATTGACCAATCAGAATCGAGTATTAAAGAGAGCCTTGTAATAATCAAGATTACAATTACAGGTGCCACAATTAACCATGAAAAGATTAAATTATGGCATTTCGTGTACAGTATCTACTCCAGCAACTTTTTTCTATTAAGATGTTTTTACATGTTGTTTTTTTTTGTTTGCTTTTTGCTGAATTTGAGCATTGTAACCAATCACTGACTTTTTCCTTGCTTTCTGTGTAATTTATTTAATTTACATCATGCTATAAAGAGGTCCAATGTCAAGTTGTAATGTTAAGTTAATTTCCTGATGTATAAAAGGGCAATAAATTAATTCAGGAACACAGTTGTCTGTTATGTAGGTGTAGCTGTAATGAACCCCGCTCCTTCGGTTCGCCCCGCTCGTTCTGCTCCCTCGAGCTCACACGCTCGTTCTGCTTCCTCGAGCTCACATGCTCGTTCCCAATCTCCCCCCTCGGGCTCACATGCCCGCTCCCAATCACCAGAGTATTGAATACACCTGCACTCGTCTCAATCACCCCTTCATTGTATACACCTGCACTCGTCCCATCACCTAGTTATTCGTTTCACCTGCACCGCTCGTTTGTTCCCCTATATTTATCACAACCCTTTCGTCTCACTCGTGTTGGTTATTGTTTAGTTACCCCTTCGCTTTGCCAGCTCTAGTGTTCCCCTAGCTCCTCTGTTTATTCTACCTGTTAGTATTACTCGCTATTCTGATTCTGATTACCCGGCTTCGACCTTACGCTTTCCTCGACCACTCTATTTGTAGATTTGCCCCTTTGCCTTATCCTGATTCCCCGGCTTCGACCTTATGCTCCCCTTGACTACTCTTCTTCTGGATTTTCCCTATTGTACTTTTGCCTGCTCTTAATAAAAGCAGTTTTCATCTACATTGTGACTGTCTCTTCTTGTGCGGGTTACAGAATAACCAACCTTACAGAAGACAGTCATAATGGAAGCCGCCGAGGATTTCCGCAGCTCACTAGAGCGGATATGCACGGCGCTTTCTGGCCAGGGATCTACCGTTGGCAAACACGACCAAACACTCACGGCTCAGGGACAGCAAATACAAGAAATTCTGCAAATGGTACGTGCTATTTCCGATCAGATTTTTCCTGTGCCACCTGTGTCTGTCCCTGTGTCCGTTGATGTTCCCACTGTGTTTCCCAGCGCCGTGAGCTTTCAAACCCCCGAGCGGTTTGACGGTTCGTCAGATGCTTGTCAGGGGTTTTTGATGCAATGCACTGTATATATGACTTATCACCCCCTTTTGCACACTGACTGTGAGAAAGTGCATTTTGTTATCTCCCTGCTCTCGGGCAAAGCACGGCAATGGGCTACCGCATTGTGGACCGCCAATAGCCCCCTTTTATTGTCGTATGATCAATTTTGTCACCAGATTGCTGTGGTTTTTAATCACCCGGCAGCTGGCAGAGATATAGGCAGCCGCCTCGTGTTTTTAAAACAGGCGTCACGCACAGCCGCTGCCTATGCACTCGATTTCCGCACCCTTGCCGCGGGTAGCGGGTGGAGCGACCCTGCCTTGTTGACTGTGTACCGCCTGGGGTTGAATGACCGGCTCCAAATGGAATTAGCATGCCGAGGAGAATCGCTGTCACTGGAGGACTACATTCAGCTCTCCATCACTGTGGACAACCTGCTTCGGGACCGTGCTTATCGGAGCCCCTCTGTCGATCCACGAGCCTTCTACGGTTCTCAACCCACCCAAACCCATGACTCCCGAGCTCTTCCACAGCCGAGCCCATGCAACTTGGTCGCGCTCCACTAACCCAAGCAGAACGAACCAGACGGTTGACACTGAATCTCTGCCTGTACTGCGGCACCCGGGTCACCGCGATTGACTCCTGCCCAGCCGGTCCTCGGCGTTCCCTCTCCAGAAGCCAGGTGAGAACATCTGTCTTTCTCAACGTTACCCAGAAACAAGTCTGCCTCCCAGTAATGTTGAGTTTTAACGATGTCTCCTTTTCTACCCCAGCCCTAGTGGATTCCGGGGCAGCGGGAAATTTTTTAGACGATGGCTTGGTCCAGAAGCTATCCATCCCACTCAGTCTGGTCGTGCCCCCCCCTCAGAGTTAACTCTCTGGATGGGGCACCCCTCGGATCGGGCCTCATTTCCTTCCGGACCATGCCATTGTCCTTCCAAGTGGGCTTATTTCACACGGAGCTAATCAAATTTTTTAAATTACACTCACCCAGAGACCCTGTAGTTTTAGGCCACCCCTGGTTGGCGCTTCATGACCCCCACATTTCCTGGCGCACAGGGGAGCTGTTGCGCTGGACCGACCACTGCCTATCACACTGCATTTCCCTTCCTGTGTCCTCCACCTCCGTAGACAGCCCCGAAGTAAACTCCTCTGTCACCATCCCTCCTGAATACTCTTCTTTTGCTGACGTGTTCGAGAAGACCCAGGTTAGTCTTCCCCCCCACCGTAGCGTGGACTGCGCCATCGAGCTCCTTCCGGGGTCCCCACTCCCCAAGAGCCGAGTCTACCCCCTAACATTACCCGAAACTAAAGCCATGGAAGACTACATTGACGAGGCACTCAAACTAGGCATCATCCGGCCGTCCACCTCCCCGGTGGCGTCCGGCTTCTTTTTTGTGGGCAAAAAGGACGGCGGGCTTCGCCCCTGCATCGATTACCGGGCCCTAAACAAGGCCACCGTGAAGTTCGCCTACCCCCTACCTCTCATCCAACCGTCCCTCGAAAAGGTCAGTAAGGCGAAGGTATTCACCAAACTCGATCTCAGGAGTGCGAACAACCTTGTGCGCATCCGCAAGGGGGACGAATGGAAGACGGCGTTCATCACCACCAGGGGGCACTACGAGTATTTGGTGATGCCGTACGGCCTCGCCAACTCCCCATCAGTGTTCCAGTCGTTTATGAACGACGTCTTCCGAGACATGCTAGACCTCTTCCTCATCGTCTACATCGACGACCTGTTAATATACTCCGCTACACTCTCTGAACACACCGTCCACGTCTCGAGGGTGTTACAGAGACTACGAGAGCACGACCTATTCGTGAAGGCAGAGAAGTGTGCCTTTCACCGCCCCTCCGTCTCCTTCTTGGGTTACGTCCTGTCAGCAGGAACTATGGAGATGGAGACCGACAAAGTTGCCGCAGTCCTATCTTGGCCCGAACCTAGTATGCTCAAGGAGCTCCAACGGTTACTGGGTTTCACCAATTACTACCGGCGGTTCATTAGAGACTTCGGCAAAATCGCCGCACCCCTCACTTCTCTCACACGAGGCAACCCAAAGTTCCTCACCTGGAACACACCCGCCCGACAAGCATTCCGGGCCCTTAAGGAGGCCTTCACGACCTCCCCAGTCCTGCGGCAGCCCAATCCCACTCTCCCGTTCGTGGTAGAGGTAGATGCCTCTGAGGTAGGGGTGGGGGCTGTACTCTCCCAACCACATGGGACTCCTGCCAAGTTATACCCGTGTGCATTCTACTCTCACAAGCTGTCCTCCCCCGAACAGAACTACGACGTCGGGAATAGAGAGCTGCTGGCCATCAAGCTGGCCCTGGAGGAATGGCGCCATTGGCTGGAGGGCTCTAGGTTCCCCTTTGTCGTTTTCACCGACCACAAGAACCTAGAGTACCTCCGCGCCGCCAAGAGGTTAAACCCTCGACAGGCCAGGTGGGCTATGTTCTTCACCCGATTTCACTTTACCGTGACTTTTCGTCCGGGCTCCCAGAACCTCAAGGCGGACGCACTTTCTCGCCTGTTCAGCCATGGCTCGGAACCCCCTGAGTCAGAAACCATTCTCCCCACGTCGTGCGTCGTTGCACCCGTTCAGTGGGAACTGACGGAGGCCATCCTGCAGGCTCAAGGCGACGAGCCCGCACCTCCTCAAACCCCCCCAACAAGGTATATGTCCCCACCATTATTCGCCCTCAACTGATGCAGTGGGTACATACTTCACTTTGTTCTGGCCACCCGGGAATTACCCGGTCTACCGAGCTGCTCGCTAGGAGATATTGGTGGCCCTCACTCAAAGACGACATTCACGACTTTGTCCTCTCATGTCCCGTCTGTGCCCAGTCCAAGATGCCTCGTCACCTTCCTGCAGGTCTCCTCCAGCCGTTACCAGTACCTGACCGACCGTGGTCCCATATTGCTATGGACTTCATCACAGACTTGCCCCCCTCTGACGGCCGGACCGAGATCCTTGTGGTCATAGACCGTTTTTCAAAAATGCGCCGCCTGATTCCTCTGCCCGGGTTGCCCAACGCGACACAACTGGCCGACCTGGTGATCACCCACATCTTCCGTAACTTCGGTATTCTCGAGGAGATCACCTCTGATCGGGGTACCCAATTCACGTCTCGCTTCTGGCGAGCTTTCAGCGACAGGCTGGGTATCCAACTCAACTTCTCCTCGGGATACCACCCCCAAACCAATGGCCAAACCGAGCGTCTCAATCAAGAGATAGGCAGGTACCTAAGGGCCTACTGCGCCCAAAACCAGGGCAGTTGGCACACCTACCTCCCCTGGGCCGAATACGCCCAGAACAGCCTTGTCAGCTCATCGACACACCTCACCCCCTTCCAATGCGTCCTGGGCTACCAACCACCTCTGTTCCCGTGGGAAGCTGACCCCAGCGACGTTCCCGGCGGTGGATGCCTGGGCCCAGAGGAGTGCCCAGGTCTGGAGAGCCACCCACGACCGGATACAACGTTCCGTCCAAACCCAGAAGGCTAAGTCAGACCGCCGACGCCGTCCTGCCCCCCTGTTCCATCCGGGTCAAAGGGTTTGGCTCTCCACCCGAGACATCCGTCTCCGGCTCCCGTCGAAAAAACTCAGTCCCAAGTATGTCGGCCCTTTTAAAATTATTTCACGCATTAACCCTGTCACATACAAATTACTTTTACCACCCCGCTACAAAATTTGTTCTGTGTTTCATGTTTCCCTTCTTAAACCAGTGCACTACAGCCCCATGTTTCCACCCACGGCAGCCCAGATACCCCCTCCACCACTCGATGTCGGTAGTCAACCCGCCCTATACGGTCCGGGCTCTGCTAGACTCCCGGCGTCGGGAGGCGAGCTGCAGTACCTGGTTGACTGGGAGGGCTACGGACCTGAGGAGCAGTCATGGAGTACGGTCGAGAGATGTCCTGGATCCAGCTCTTAAGCTGGACTACCATCGCCAGCATCCCGATCGTCCCGCACCACTTCCCAGAGGTCGCGCTCCTCGCAACCGAGCGCGGCCGTCAGGAGCCGTCCGAAGCAGAGGGGGGAGTACTGTAACGAACCCTGCTCCTTCGGTTCGCCCCGCTCCCTCGAGCTCACACGCTCGTTCTGCTCCCTCGAGCTCACACGCGCGTTCTGCTTCCTCGAGCTCACATGCTCGTTCCCAATCTCCCCCCTCGGGCTCACATGCCCGCTCCCAATCACCAGAGTATTGAATACACCTGCACTCGTCTCAATCACCCCTTCATTGTATACACCTGCACTCGTCCCATCACCTAGTTATTCGTTTCACCTGCACCGCTCGTTTGTTCCCCTATATTTATCACGACCCTTTCGTCTCACTGCGTGTTGGTTATTGTTTAGTTACCCCTTCAGCTTTGCCAGCTCTAGTGTTCCCCTAGCTCCCCTGTTTATTCTACCTGTTAGTATTACTCGCTATTCTGATTCTGATTACCCGGCTTCGACCTTACACTTTCCTCGACCACTCTATTTGTAGATTTGCCCCTTTGCCTTATCCTGATTCCCCGGCTTCGACCTTACGCTCCCCTTGACTACTCTTCTTCTGGATTTTCCCTATTGTACTTTTGCCTGATCTTAATAAAAGCAGTTTTCATCTCTTCTTGTGCGGGTTACAGTAGCCTTCATGTACTATAGAATATGGCAATATGGCATGCAGTTATCACACATAAAATAAGTATTTTAATGTACATTTTATAATTCAAAAGTAATCGCAATTATACTATCAAAAGTAATAATCTGCATTTATGATTTTGCCATAGTTGTATAGCCCAAATGTGACTGTTTATGTATTACATAGCAATACAAATTTCAAACAGTAGTATTTTACACAGTTGTCACATAATCTCATCAAGTTGCATATTTAATTGAGCAAGTGGTGTGCAGTTATTTTTTGGATTTCTTTGTTTTCATAATTTTTTTATAAATGTTAATAAATTCTTCATAGTTATTGCATTTGTAATCCAATTTTGTGTACACATGTCGTAACTTTTGGAAGTGCAATCTAATAATGTAACAGAGATATACACTGGTGGCCAAAAGTTTGGAATAAAGTACAGATATTAACTTATGGAAAGCGATTGGAACTTTTATTCAACAAAGTGGCATTTAGCTGATCACAATGTATAGCCAGGACATTATTAACAGGAAACATTACTATTACAATTTGAAAAACATTTTCAGAATTTCTTAAACTACTTCAAAGTGTTAAAAAATCCTCCACATGCAGCACTGACAGCTTTGCAGATCTTTGGCAGTCTAGCTGTAAGTTTGTCCAGATACTCAGGTGACATTTCATCCCACACTTCCTGTACTTCACTTGCCATAGATTTGGCTGTCTTGTCGGACACTTCTCATGCACCATACAGTCTATCTGATCTCACAAAAGCTCAATGGGTTTAAGATCCATAACACTCTTTTCCAATTATCTGTTGTGCAATGTCTGTGATTCTTTGCCCACTTGAACAATTTCTTTTGGTTTTTCTTTTCAAAAGTGTTTTTCTTTGCAATTCTTCCCATAAGGCCTGCACCCCTGAGTCTCTTTACTGCTGTACATGAAACTGGTGTTGAGCGGGTAGAATTCAATGAAGCTGTCAGCTGAGGACATGTGAGGCTTCTATTTCTCAAACTAGAGGCTCTGATGTACTTATCCTCTTGTGTAGTTGTACATCTGGCCTTCCACATCACTTTCTGTCCTTGTTAGAGCCAGTTTTCCTTTGTCTTTGAAGACTGTAGTGTACAACTCTGTATGAAATCTTCAGTTTTTGGCAATTTCAAACATTGTATAGCCTTCATTCCTCAAAACAATGATTGACTGAACAGTTTCTAGAGAAAGCTGTTTCTTTTTTGCCATTTTTGACCTAATAATGACCTTAAGACATGCCAGTATATTGCTTACTGTGACAACTCAAATACAAACACAAAGACAATGTTAAGCTTCATTTAACGAACCAAATAACTTTCAGCTGTGGTAAGTGGTATAATGGTAAGCGATTTTCCAAAGTAGCAATTTAGCATGATTACTCAAGGATAAGGTGTTGGAGTGATCGCTACTGGAAATGGGGTCTGTCTAGGTTTGATCAAAAATTACTTTTTCAAATAGTGATGGTGCTGTTTTTTACATCAGTAATGTCCTGACTATACTTTGTGATCAGTTGAATGCCACTTTTGTGAATTAGGGAGTGGTGGTGTAGTGGGCTAAAGCATATATCTGTTAATCAGAAGATCACTGGTTCGAGCCCCAAGGCACTTAACTCCAGGTTGCTCCGGGGGGATTGTCCCTGTAATAAGTGCACTGTAAGTCGCTTTGGATAAAAGCGTCTGCCAAATGCATAAATGTAAATGTAAAGTACCATTTTCCTTCTGAAACAGCAAAATCTGTACATTATTCCAAACTTTTGGCCACCAGTGTATATTAGAGGTGTTAAAAATCAAGACTTCTTTTAAAAATGTTAAAAGATTTTTCTGGTGCATTTGCCACAGTGGTATTCTGTGCAGTGTTCTCTCCTATTCAGTTCATTTCTGCAAATGTAGTAGGTCATCCAGATATTCTATGCAACAGAATATTTGCATATTGTGCACAGTAAATATAGAGCTATACAGTATACTTCCAAAAACGTAAAAAAATAGTTGTATGTTAGATTGCTATTACAAACATATGACAATTTCACAAAGCCTTTGCAGTTCCTTCACAAACACTTAGAGGAAACCCTGCTTTAGAATACAGACAGGATATGTATTGAGAATGTGTAAAAAGACCAGTGTGAGCGATATTGTCACTTAACTAGGAAATATAATCAGATCTGTCTAGACAGACTTCCTAAAATACCCACTCACTAATTTAGAAAAAATGAAAGTTTGCTAATTCACGTATTAGGAAGAAAGATTGATAACTCTTGTCTTCTAAATATTATTCTTCAGCCTGAATGAATAATGGGTTATTTCCTTAATTGTACCTACAGTATGAGGGTGACTCATTGTGGTTTTGATTCAAAACACTGCTTAGCTGAAGATTATTCTCAGCACAACACAAGACCTTTGCTTAATCATTACAAGAAATCACTAAACTCAAATCAGAGGTGTAACAAGGAAACTGTTAGGGCAATCGCATGGGATTGTGATTCAGGAATGTTCTCCTGGGGATTCCAGCCAGACACTTTGTCACTCTCCAGATGTTACAGTTGAAAAGCTTTCACTAAGACTTGAAGAGACACTGTAGTGGAACTGTAGTTCACTGTAGGCTGTGCTGTAGGCAACTGGCTATGGTGACAGACACATGGAGCATTGAGACACTTTATCACAGCTTCCACATGAGGACTGTGTAATGCATGGCTATGACAAAGATCAAAGTTCATATACTTACATGCTTAGTAAGTAAGTAGCTATTTAGCTAAAGCTTAAAGCATAAGCAACCTACAGAACACTTTCTACAGGGACAGTCCCTGTGGAGCACACTGGACGGATTGCCTTGATCAAGTGCACAATGGTAACAGCTCATGGCTTATTCCTTGTGGAGCTTGAACAAGGGGTCAGGGTTTGGCTGGTTAGCATGGGCCAGTTAGGCTACTGGAAGTTGCCAATGGTTGGACAAAGATAGCCCAGTCCCAAACTCCCACCATTTGTTGAGCCAATGTACTTTATGTAGTTCTGTTTGGGATTATCAAACAGAAAGAGCAATGTTTTGACTGAGCAATAAAGCTAGTGTTCATAAGTTTCAGTGATTTTACATTAAAAATATATATTTTTAAATTAATAAACATATATAAATACTGTATATTTTAGAAAATATATACTGTATTTAATATACATATAAATATATTTAAAATAAATTGTACACAAGTCTCTAAACAATGCATTACAGGTTCCAATTTTAAATAGCTCCTGTGACAACCAGGGTCAGTCAGAACCAACTAAAGACCTAATTAGAACCTTTAAATTAATAGTTATATATAATTCTGATTATCACAATAAAAATTATAATTCTTTCATAAACTTGTATGACATTCTTTCCTCTGTGCATCACAAACAAAGATATTCTCAAGAATGTGTGAGGGGTTTTTCCATACAATTCAAGTCAATAGGGATCAAAACTTTCAAACTCCAAATTGGTTGGTATATTCAACATCTAAGTTATACCATAGCTGTGAGAAATATGAAATTGTACATGATGTCCGGCTCTGTGTGTGTGTTTCTGGCCTTCCATGTGTGTTCGGTTGACCCCAGATGCAGGCTGCAGTGCACGCGTATTGAGTCAATATATATAGCAATTGCTGAACGTTTCTCTCTTCCTCTTTATGATGTTTCCGCATTTTATGCAGCATACTTATTTCTGTGAATTGATTAGGTCATACTTGTCCTCTTGAGGTGAACAGGGTCAACCATATGGCATAACGACTGGGGCATCTGTATATGTCCTTGTTCCTGTATTACTCCAGAGTACCCAGTTTCTCCCCCTTGATCATATGCCTTGTTGTCGCTTTACTATTGGCTGTTTATTGTCTCATGAAGAATATAAATGACCTGCTTGCTGTAATAAATGTTGAGTAGATTGAATACAGACTGACTGTGTGTTGTTCTTTCTACTTCCTTCGCAAAGTCTCCAGAGACTCAGTCTCACGACTGCACCTCACTGGGCACGAACATAGAAAGACGGGACCGGGGAATTGGAGATCGCGACTAGATCCAAAATATTCCTAACAATAGCTTTAGGTGAGAAACAGACCAAAATGTACATCCTTATACACAATAAATCTTGACATATGGCCCAAGTGGAACACAGTGCAGGCTTAAAGAAGGAAATGATTTATTGCTACACATGGTTGCCAGGTACTCCATGATTATACAAAATATTATTAAAATGATACATTTACATTTTTTTTGGCATTTACCACCCACCTTTCGAGACCACTGTACATTTTAAAAGTACCCCTAAACCCAGAGACTCAATCATTTTGCCAGTGGCTGCATTTTCAAAATATCCAAATTAGGTGTGAAAACCACAAACCTGACAAAACCATGTCTGGTTTGTTTAAAGCAATCTGCATATGCGTAAAGTGCGAGGATGCTTGAACGAGATTCTCTTGTGAATGTGTATAGAAAAAAATGTGAGGAAGTTAAGGTTTTAATCAATAAGGACTGAATTTTTGGTTTGTTTCTTACCCAAAGCTGTAGTATAACTTCAGAGGACATGGATTATACCACTCATTTCATTCTTTTTTTCTGACTTTATGTCCTTTCTGGATCTTGAAAAATTTTGACCACACTAACTTACATTATTGAGATAAAAAACGTCCTGTTTACTTCCGTAACCTCCGTTCCCTGATGGAGGGAATGAGACGTTGTGTCAAATAAGTGACACTAGGGGTCACTATTGGGAGCCCGAGCCATCTCTGATCTTTGATAAAAAAGGCCAATGGAATTGGCGAGTGGTATTTGGATGCCACTCCCTGAACATACGGGTATAAAAGAGGGGTGTGCATACCGCTCATTCAGGTTTTGTGCTGAGGAGCCGAGAGTAAGGTACCGGCCATTTCAGCGTTGTGGCAGGAGGGACACAACATCTCGTTCCCTCCATCAGGGAACGGAGGTTACGGAAGTACTTAGGACTTCCGCGTCCCATCCAGGGGCAAGACATGGAGATTCCAGAGGTCTGGTCGTGGGTGCCAGATGGTGTCCCATCCCTGAGAAAAAACGTCCTTCCTCTGGGGAATTCGCCAGGGAGGGGCTGACGGAGGAGCGTGAGGTCCAAGAACCAAGACTGGGTGTTTGTTTTACACTTTGCTGTAGAGAATAACATATATAAGTACAGTATATTAATACCACTTGTTTATTTAATGCCATTGGGATTGTGGGTTATGCCATAATGAGGGAACAGCAGTGATCATATGCTGTCCAGTTTTTCCATCATCTCCAGTCTGATTCATCAAGAAGACCTGTGGTGTGTGTGATGTCAATTTAGGGATACCAGACTCTGGGCAAACCCACGCTTCTTCCTTCCCTGTCGGAACACCAAATGGCTTGATACACATGCATGCATGTCCATGAGCAGCCTCAGACACGCAGACGCACACACATAACAGATGGATGGTGATGTCTCATTCACAGATCAGAACCTTGTGAAAAGAGCAGCCACACAAAGGTTAATTATGTGTGTTATGGGGAAACACATCAAATGGAGAGGATCTAAAAATAAATGAGTTGTGTAATTTGTTTTTGATGCATATAAATGGCATTAGTGACTGATATTAGTAATACTGACAAAAGTTGGTCAGCTGAGAAAAATTAGAATAGGCCAATCTTATATTCTAATATTTTTTCTGCTCTGAACTCAAATACAAGTTTCACATTTAACTATGTACCCTTCCCTCTTTCTTGCTTCCTAGCAACCTCGTAAAATTGCCCTTCTGTGAAGAGGGTGGTACATGTAATTTGTGTTGAAGTCCTGACAAGAGTGATGTGAAATGTCATTTTGAGTCTACAGTACATAGTAGAATAGCAGATCCAACTCTTTTATTTAAAAATAGCAAGGAAATTCTGTTTTCAATATTATATACTCCCTAAATCTTGATTGAGATGAATGATATTCAAATACATATGGTAGACTTTAGATTGGGAGTCTATAACCAAAATCAAGAGGACAAATACACATGCACTCAATACACACACAAGGAGAAAAAAAGAAGACTGTCCAAGGAAGCAGAGTTAAAAATAATACATTACCACAATCTCTTCAAGGGCTTTGGGTGCTGGCTGTGTTTGTGGCCATGTGTTAAGACCTTGTGCTTTGAGGTACTTTACTTTGCCACACACTGCAGTGTGTTTATGATTGTGTGTCTGTGTGTAACTGGACTCTTTCTGCATATCTTAGAGATTGCAGACTGGTTTAACCCTGAGGCAGTGCAACAATCTAGTAATTTTCGAAGACGAATCCAAAACCAGACTGACTCAAACATATCCAGCGCTCGAGTAGATAAAAGACTCAGACAGAACGCTCTGCCATATTTGAGACTAAAAACTTCTGGTACCAAATGTAATGTTACACTGTATACTTGGGAAATCAAACTACAGTATACTTTCACTCTCCTGTAATCATTTCAATACTCCTTCAGTTGCAGTTGCAATTGACAACAGTTTATTCAACACGTAAGGTACTCTATTAAAACTAGTTTGCACTTCCTGAAGAAAAAAAGAGAGAGAGAGAGAGAGTGAGAGAGAGAAGAGCTTACAGTAGATTTTGGGCTTTGGTTCTTTGTAAATGAAATACTGCCTCAGAGTTTCTTTGCTTTTGTCATGGAAGCCAGTGTCTTTTTTTTCTACTACCTGAGCAGATTATTATATATCTATATATAGCCTATATACTGTATATTTCACTTGATTTGTATAGCACCTTTGAGCAAATTAGCACAAAGTGATTCACATTATAACACAACATAATAATTAAAAAAAAACACATTATAAAACATAACAGTACTAAAACCAAGATTCAGCAGATCTATTAACCCAGGCCAGGCTGTTCCATAATCGTGGGGCTTCGCAACAAAAGCTCCATCACCTTTAGAATTACATTCAGATTTTGGAACTGCCAACAGCTCACAACAAGATCTAAGAGGTCTAGCTGTTTTATAAGGTCTTAATAGTTCTGCTAAATATTCAGGTGCAAAGCCATGTAATGTTTTATATGTAATTAAAACAATTTTTAAATCAACCCTAAAGTGGATAGGTAACCAATGCAAAGATGCTAATACTGGAGTATTATGACTGGAAGACCTTGTTTGTGTCAAACGTCTAACTGCAACATTTTGCACTAATTGTATCTGTGTAATAGTATGTTGATTAAAAATTGAAAACAGGGCAATACAATAATCTAAACAAGATGAAATAAAGGCATGAATAAGCTGCTTTGTATCCCTAAAACTCAAAACATGTCTAACCTTGGAAACGTAACAAGACTGAACTAACTGCTTGACATGGTATTCAAAATTTTAATTTGTGTCAAAATAGACACCCAAATTTCTCACCATTTGCTCAATATTTGGGAAAACCTGTCTAAGTGCTAACTCTATCTGACGTTTTTTAAACCATAAGGGCACCAGTAATCACAGCCTCTGTTTTATCAGTATTTAATTGAAGGAAATGTTGTGCCATCCAGTCTTTTATATCTACTATACATGCTTAAAGAACATTTAATTCATTGGGATTCAAAGACAAATACAATTTTAGATCATTTGCATAGCACTGAAAATGTATTTTGTGTTGTTCAAACACATAACCACGAGACAACATATAAAGAGAAAATAATATAGGCCCTAACAGGGAACCTTGGAACCTCACAATTAATTGTAGAAGAGGAAGAGTCCTCATCTCCAAGAAACATTCCTACTTGACAAATAAGACATAAACAAGTCTAAAGCCACCCCAGAAATTCATACCCAACTCTTCAATGTATCAATTAAATCTGAATGATCAACTGTATCAAACGCAGAATTTAATGCATTGAATGGACCTCCAGAGCTGAGATATTCTTCTAAAACTCTTTGTTTGTGTTCAGCAGAACAAAGATAGTCATATACATCATAGATGGCATGGGGGTGAGCAAATTTTCATTTTTGGGTGAAGTAACCCTTTAAGTGGTTTGGGCTCAATTAATTGCTTAAGTTGAATATTTATGGTTTAGAAAACAAACCTTACCAGAGTGTTGTGTTGCCAACCAACAGACATTTGACTGATGCCAAAACATGAATACTTTTGTAAAGTCATGCAGGCAGAATTCTGATATCCTAAGGGGACTTACGCAGTGCTTGGCGAGGAACGTCTATCAGAAACTTGGTACATTCCCCTCGATACCCCAGAGACAATGGAATTTCTCTATGAGAGAGAGAGAGAGAGAGAGAGAGAGAGAGAGATAGAAAGCAAAAGAGAAAGATTTTGCATAAATATTTTCCTATATGCCTATTTTATGAAAAATACTATACATATTGACATTATATTGGTTATCAGCCACCCTCCTCACAAACTGTCCCAAAGAAAACCTATATTGGTCAACCAATTTTGACGATCGTATGAGACTGACTAATCAAGAAATACAAGGTGAAGAACACGTGTGGACTAAGCAAGGTGCCATAGTGCGGACAGGGATAACACACATCTACAAACACAACGGGCATATTGCCCACAGAAATGGGGAAGAGGGGGAAGCAGCACTATCCACAAGGGGAAGAGATAACTTGGAGAAACTGTCAACGAGAAACAATTGAGACATTCAAGAGAGCTCCTCTGTTATTTTTCGTTTTTACAGGATCCTTCCTTGCCCATTGCCATATGCCACCATGGTGCCTGACTGAGCTTTAATTTAGTCCAAATGTCCTGGATCACTGTATGTACAGTATGCTCTTGTAACACTCTGTGCAGATGTGTGCAGATTTTTCTTTAGCCGAAATCGGTATACGTTGACCAAATTTGAAAACACTGCCTCAGAGGCTAAAGCAGTAAGTGTTTCAGAGCATATAAACAAGTGTGACCATCCAGGAGAGGTCGCCAGAAGCCAGTTGTAAAAATAATTGTTTTTAGCTGAACAGGGTGTAAAACAGTGCAGAGAAGTGGCTTATTTTATTTAATCTACCCCCCACCTCCCAACAAAAACCCAAATCTAACCCTAACCATTAGTAGATACAAAATGCAATGTTAGTGACAAAAATGCAACCTTCTTATCATGCTTATGTTGTTTATACAAACATGATTACTTCCTCGATTGATTGGGGATTGAACTGTGGTCTCCCATGCGCTACCAGTCGAGCCAAGGGAGAAAGTAATTGTTGTTGAGTCCATCCAAATATGTCCGATGGGAGATAGGGCATGTCAATGAGTCGGCATACTTTTGCCGATCCTTGGGTAACAGAACTTTCAGAAACAGCATGCCAAATTCCCATGTGATCATGTTGCACAGCTTGGAAACACACGCTGCATATGAAGTCAAACTGAGTCAACATTGTTGTTTGCAATAGACTTTATGAGCAAATGACAAATGTCCATTGCTGTCTCCATGGTAATGGATGGGGGTCCCCGTTTATGTCAGAGATTGAGTTGTTAAGGGTGTTGCCATAATTTGCAGCAGCAGTGGATGAATAGCCTGGAGAGCTCTAAAATAAATAAATACATACATTCTACAAAAACTTTACTCACTGATACTTGTGCAGCCACAGCAGAGTCCATTAGGATGTCAAAGCAAAAATGGCTTACAGTAAATTAAGGTGTTTTTTTCCCAGTTACCTGTAATAACAGCCCAAATAGGTCCTTGGTGATTAGAATGCATCAGACTCGTTGCAGCCGATGCTAGGAGAAATACTGCTGAGGAAACAAGTGTAATTTTAACCCCCTCTAGATACAAGAAAATGAGACTGGTGCACCAGTGCAATCTTTCGACATCCTAAGGGCACCTGGAGGTTTATGAAACACTCTGATGAGCATTTAGTATGAGACATTTTCTGAATGCTGTATTAAGATTAATTTATCCTACAGCAACTGCAGACAGATCAGCAACCATGACAAAGCACATTTAGGCACTTTCCATCCCCTGCAGCGACTTAATGCTATAGTCGGTGCCACACTAGCAGACACAAAATAACTACATTTTGGCCGAGGGTGTCACACTTCCCAACTATTTGCTGAGATATGTGCATAAACAATTGTAAAAGAGTGATTTAGGACTTTAACTTGAATGTGTGTGACTGTTTATATCCCATTGAGGCTTGCCGTAGAATGTGTATGTCCATATGCTGCTTTCAGTGAGTAAAGTAATTAAGTTCAAGAAAAACAGACGGTTGTGTCTCCACATTCTAATTTCATTAATCATTTAGTGTAGAAGAAAAACACAGGAAAAAAGCTTGGTGACAGAATCACTATAGATTACAATCAGCTTTTGTGATGACATGCAGCTGAGTGTGATCACCTGAAAATATTAAGATCAGCTTGACATCTTGTCAGTTCTTCAGTAAAAGAAGAAGCTCTTTGGTCACTTGAACAGAACACAAGAGCTCGCCCGAAAAAAGACAGATTTTTTTCAAGCTTATTGGTGCCTGCATGTTAAATCTAAGCATTATTTCTTTGCATTTAATATCCACCAGACCGATTAGTAAAAAAGGTGAATTATTGAAAGCTTCTACATCTCTAACTCTCATTTAAACTTCAACATTTTTATGAAACGGTTCACATTCTGGACATTTTGAACACTGCCATTTGCTACGAATGTGAACAGCCAAAGTCTCTTTATGGCACGTCCTTTCACTGGATGGCCATATTACGCAATTTTATATTTTCGATGTAGACAACAGGCATACAAGTACAGCTTCTATATACATGAATGGAGAAAGACCGAAATGTGCAAAACGGCTAGTCATGATCACATTCCAATAATATACTGTAGTTCAGATCATAAAATAAATCTGACAACAATGTTAATAAATTGAGCTCTTCTGCTTGTAGATCAAATTGTTTATGCTGGATATTATAGATTTTGCATTTGCATTAAAAATCAGTAACTTAAAAATAAAACTGTAACTTTTACTTTGCAATGAAACTTGTGAAAGTGCATTGCTCTGATGTCATGTCATGTCCTGTCCTCTGTCTTTGTCTCACAGCCACTATACCTGTCGAAAATTGGGTTTGGATCCCTGAAGGCTACAGTGTCCCAGACTGCCATTTGGGGTGGTGGCACAGCTGCTAATAATCTGGAGCTGTTTTTCAGCGCGGTCTGCCCGGTCCAACAGCTCCTCGATGAACTGCTGAAGACGCATTTTTGCATTGGCTTCACGTACAGCTGTTTCCTGCAGGAACTGGTCAATCTGGGCCACCTCTCTGAGTGAGAAGGAGAAAGTGAACAAGAAAAGATAAAAAAGATGCAAGTATTAAGGATATAGTGTATATGTGGTGGTAGTTTGTCAGGTACTTTTGATCAATGTATCAAATATAGGCTATTGTATAAGTGTTTTTTTTTTTATATATATATAGTATTGAGGGTATTAAGAGTATTAAATGTGCAATAAAAGTCTAAAGATACATTGAGAAAGACCCTTGCACCCTTGGCCCCGCCCTCTGGTGCTCAGTCTGTTAAAGGTGAAGTGGAGAGAAGGCCTGTCATGGGAGATTCATCTATAGGAAGCAAATGCGACTGGATTTAAATGTTTTTCTGCATAAACATGCACTAGATGAACGGCTTTGACCATTATCATGTACCATGCGCCTCTTTTAAAAAAATCGCAATGTCAAGTTATAAAAAAAGAGACCTCTGTTCTATTTCATTCAGCTGCACTCTGTCTTGCAGTTTTGAAGAGCAGTACTTGTTTTAAGAGCAGTACAAATGCAACTTTTAAAAACATGTTTCATTCTGCTGCTGCCACTGTCTGGGAAAAACACGTGCTGTTTTGTATGTAAACAAACACAGAAGATGCAAGATGTCGCTTCTGTGAAGATCAGCGTCTCTGCTTTGGCCTGTTGAAGCTCCCAACATCACCATGGATTGTATTACATTTGCGTATTCAGAACATTTCAGCGTGGATTGTATGTGTTTTTGGTTCATATCAGCACGGACTGCTTGTGAACAGTCACTATATGATTCCTGCTTTGCAAAGGAACTGTTATTTGAAGATGAGGCAGTTAAACTCTACCAGACCCATGAGTAAAGTTTAATTATCAAATGTTTCAAATATTATGACTGTTTAATAGTTGCTGTGCTTGAGTGAACATTATGACACATTCAGATGAAATTTGTTGGGTGTACGTTGTGTATTAACTCTGAAATGAAGCTCGTTAATTTTCTCCCGATTGAGTTTCAAATATACCTGTATTTGAAGGGCAGCACGAAGTAAACCAATCAGAACAGTGGGACTTTACATTGAAGTCTTAAATGTCCAAATATCTTAAAACCGAGCATTTTGACAAGTTTTGGTGCAATTATAAATAATAAGTGGAGCTCAGGGAAGATAATACAATTATAAAAAGAGAGTATGTCATTACCCCTTTAAGAGACAAATATAAGAAGCAACAGTTGAGCATGTCTTCCATTGGCAATTTCCAAGACTGCCAAAAATGTTTGCTGTGATTTGTACATGAACTGATCCATATACCAAAACCATATGAGACATTTCCTTTAAAGAAATTAAAGACTACAGAACATGCAAATTTAAAACCTGTCTCACCACAGCAAATGGGAAAAGGGCATCTGATATTCATCGCCTCTCCCTCCCATTTGCCCATTTTCTCATGCTTGTTTATCTCCTTCAGCATTCTGCAAATCCCTGGAGCATACAGACAGCCAATGAAAGCCAGTCGACTGTTATCTTTGTGTAGGAAATGTCTCTACACATAAACACTGGCTTGCACTTCTGTCAACACCATCACCTCAGCTATTGCAGGCTACTTGCTCTCTCTTTTTCCCCCTCTCTCAAATATGCAAACATATTCTCTCTATTTTTCTAGACTATTTTGAGATATTTACTGCAATTCTGAATACTTCTTTAAAAGCAAGGAAAATTAAGTTGCTCCTGTACTCAGTGAAATATATCTGATTAGCCACAAGAATTAAAAGCATCAGTTAATAAAGCTGGAAAATGAATGTGTATGAATGTAATCTCAATGACATTAGGATCAAGCTCTATTCAATTATCATGTAAGTCTGTTCTGCAGCTTTTTTAATTCAGGGATCTTGAGTACATCATGTTAGATTTATTACTTCCAGGATGCTTCTCTTGTGTATTAATGATTAGCCGCTTAATGGGATAGTTCATCCAATAATGATCAAATTCTGTGATCAAATACTCACTCTCATGTTGTTTCAAACCTGTATGACTTTCTTTTTTCGTAGAACACAAAATGAAATGTCAGGCAGAATGCTCAATCACCATTAACTTTCATTATATATTGTTTTCCATACAATGAAAGTGAACAGTGACTGAGGCAATCACTGTGTCTAATATCTCCATTTGTACTCCACAGAGATTATATAAGTTATACAGGTACATAATAACATGGTTGAGTAAACTATGACACACAATTACTTTTGGGTGATCTACTCCTTTAAACTTGGAAAGGAGAAAGTATATTTTTTGTCCCCTTTTCTCTCCAATTTGGTATTCCCAATGCGCTCTAAGTCCTCGTGGTGGCGTAGTGACTCACCTCAATCGGGGTGGCGGAGGACGAATCTCAGTTGCCTCCGCGCCTGAGACCGTAAATCTGTGCATCTCATCATTTGGCTTGTTGAGTGCGTTACCGCAGAGACGTAGCACCTGTGGAGGCTGCATGCTATTCTCCGCGGCATCCACACACAACTCACCACGCGTCCCACAGAGAGCGAGAACCACATTATAGTGACCAGGAGGAGGCTACCCCTTGTGACTCTACCCTTCCTAGCTGACTGGGCCAATTTGATTGCTTAGGAGACCTAGCTGGAGGCACTCAGCACACCCTGGACTCGAACTCGCGAATCCAGGGGTCTAAGTCAGCGTCAATATTCGCCCCTGTTAAAAAACACAAAGCTGGCGATAAAGTTTGATACATCAGCAGGCCTAAAATGTGAGTGCTTCCACAAAGTTGGTGTATTCAAGGTAAAAGTCAGTCTGATGAGCATATAAAGCAGAATTAAATTGAATCTGCCAAAGCACCCATTTACGTAAGGGAAAGAACTAAATTAAAATATCCTCACTTAACTCTACTTTTCGTTTTTGTGCAGATTTACAGCTTTGTAAGAAGTTCTTATAATAGTGGAGCGGCTAAGTGCTTATGTTTGGCAGAATCGTTCAGTTTATGATACAAGCGTGAAAATTGGCATGAGCAGTCTCCATGGGTCACTTGACAAGAAAATTGTCCGAGCCACTTGAAATTTCAAGATGGCGGCCATTTTTCAAGATGGCCGACACCTTAGTGGAGCAGTTAAGTGATATAGTGGTTTATTTGGTGATACAAGCATGAAAATTGGCATGAGCAGTCTCTGATGGGCACATTCATTGACTCTTTCATTAAGTTTCATCGTCATTGCTTCTCGTAAGGGGGACATTGCACTCTCATTTTCACATATAAAGCACAAAGCTTTTGAGGGCTGGGATCCTCTTGGCCTCTTGACATGGATATCTTTGGTATCTTCAGTGTCTTTAGCAGCAGTAGATGCTCTCTTTTGGGCCCTTTCCAGCTTTGTGTTATTGAACATAAGTTTACAGCTTGAATGATATTTTGCTCTGTTTCTTGTCAATGTGTTTTCTATGCCATCACCTTCATCTAGTCGGGTTGGACTAAGTAAGATAGGCAGAGCATTGATCTTATGAAATAATGGAACATTTCTTGCAATGGTATCATAACCAGTACGATCGTGCTCTCTGTTGAATAAACTCGGATGAATTAGTTTTTCCTTGACAAATGCTGACAAATGAAACATCTGTCCCAGTTAGTTTTCTCAACTGTTATGATGGCTTCTGCCATGTCTGCAGCAAATGCATAGGCAGAGGCCGAGGGTTTATCCTTTTACCACCTTTTACCAAGCACTTTGATGTATGGGATACAACTAAGTTCATGCCTTAACCCTACACTTAGTCTGATCGTTCATCCAATGCCATTTATATCCCGTGCGATCTGTACACCATCCGGTTAACTAAAACCCCATTAACTTTGGCTCGGCTCTCCCACGCTGGCACAACCTGTCAATTCAGGTGCAGCCATCTAACTGTTTTGGGGTAGATTAGACAGCATTTGGGATACTAACTTTACAATTAGCTGACATTGAACCCCACTCTGAGTTTAACAGCAGTGATATATCACCAGTGTGCCCTGGTAGTGCAGATATTTACTCTTGACTAATCTATCTATAATCAACAAATCAACACATCTGTATTTTGATGCATTAAAAGTTGTTCTTTAGAATAATCTAAAACATATAAAATAAAAAGACACCAAATCGTCCTTAATGAAAAAAAAATCAATACATTTCTATCGAAAAATTGATCTTTTGAGGATCCAGGTGTCGGCCATCTTGAAAAATGGCCGCCATCTTGAAATTTCAAGTGGCTCGGACATTTTTCTTGTCAAGTGACCCATGGAGACCGCTCCTGACAATTTTCACGCTTGTATCATAAACTGAACGATTATATCACTTATATAGCTGCTCCACTATAAAATGAAATAATACTTTGTACCTGAAAGATGTTTGCATTAAGCTAAACACTGAACATGCAGAGGAGATTTTGACAAAGAGTCTTTATTTGAAGAGCCACATAAAGAGACAACAGACAATAAATAACTAATAAGAAAAAAGTACTAGTCCAACAAAAAATCAACAGAATACACAAAATAATGAATGTCTAAAAAACATCCTTACGGCAGATCATCTGTATCATGTGTGATCATAATTAAGTAATGACTGCTCTCAACTGGCTCAGAGAAATTAAAGCCAATTTGAGTACAATCTTTTTTATGTTTACTAACAACATAGAGAATGTCAGTCAATCAACAGAGTGTACACCAGGCTTATATATTGCATATATATTGCATTCATACAATGCAATATATATGCAATGCAAGTATGCCTTTGCCACTCAATGTATCTTGAACTGCAGTAGTGACATTTGTAATAATTAAAGGGCTGGCACCTAATTTCTTTGGTCAACTTGATAAATGTGTGTGACGAGGCGGAGGGGTTGGTCCAGCACTGTTTCGTAATCAGAACGAGAGCGGCACACACGACCACTGTGTGTGTGTGTGTGTGTGTGTGTGAGCTCAGTTACATCATTAAAGTTATATTGACTGTTCTGCCAGTTCCCACCTCCTCCTTGCCCATCCTTATCCCATTACATTGGTGCTGAAACCTTGGAAGGAGGAGGGATGAGTCCTCGCCTCTGCCAGGGGAACAGCCGTCTGCCTGGGGATGGAGGGGTTGCTGCGGGCCGCCTAGAGTCGGAGGAACCGCTGTTGTCTGCCGAGAAATAGGAGGAGCCATTCCGTCTGCCAGGGATCGGAGGACTCGCTGCTGTCCACCGGGGGAGGAGCAAGCTGTCGCCACCAGAGGTCGGAGGAGTGGCTGAGGACCAGGCGACGGTGTGTACAGGGACCAGTGAGACAGTTTTTTCTCTCTCTACTCTCTCTCTCTGTCGCTCTGCCTCACACTTTCCCTCCACTCGTCTCTCCCAGGGCTCCAGAAAAGCAGGGAAGACCTAGCAGGCACGGGCGGAAGGGCAACACCCTTCCCGTGTGACGAGGAGGAGGGTGGTGCCGGGCCGTGAAGACACACGTCTGGCCCGGAATCGGGCTAATCAGCCGGGAGGGGGATAAAGACATGCCGGAGGTGCCAGTTCGGGAGAGAGAGAGCCACATGTGGCCACTGTGTGTGTCTCTGTGTTTGTGTTTAAGTTGATTTAGGTTCATTTAAGTCATTAAAAAGTTATGTTGACTGCTCAACTGGTTCCTGCCTCCTCCTTGCCCACCTTTACCCCATTATAGTGTGTTTATCTTTCCTTCATGTATGGTGCCTTGTCATTATTGAGGACTTATTTTACATTACATTGTGCTGATGTTTTGTGGCTTTTAGTCCATGAACACTTGTTTAGTTAATAGTTATTCAAATTCACATAATAAATAAATAAATAATAACAAAATAAAAATACAGAATTGTTTTTTTTTTTCATTGACAAACTTTACATTTTGAAACTGACACAAGGTGAAGGAAGCACTTCTGTTCACTTGTCAAGCAGCAATGGTAACCAGTCAGTGTTGATACTGTCAAAACTAGGGTTGGACATTGATACAGATTTCCCGATTTGTTTCCAATTCACAGAAGCTCTCAGTTTGATTAGATTCTGATTTCAATTTGATTCAGATTAATTTGCATATATTTCAGTTACAATGGCCATTTTGCTTACATTGGATATAAATGTATTCTCAGATAATGCTGTTAATTGCACAGGAGACTTTCTAACTTGGTACATTACGAATATATACATATTACAAATTAAATTGTATTATTCATTTTTCATCATCTAAGTTTTTAATTTCTTGAAATTGTGTAAAATTGTTAATTTAAAGCATTAATTATATGAAAAATGTACGCAATTATTCATGGCCCCTGTAGTACATAATTTCCTTAGTAAGGAACGTTTCTATCATCAGAGCAATTCAAGCCTGATGTACCACCTTAATGCAGTAGGGGACAGTCAGCGTGCAAGCAGTTCAGGCAAACATCAGACCAGGCAACATTTTTCCAGTCTTCAACTGTCCAATTTTGGTGAGCTCTTGCAAACTGTAGCCTCTTTTTCCTATTTGTAGTGGAGATGAGTGGTACCCGGTGGGGTCTTCTGCTGTTGTAGCCCATCCGCCTCAAGGTTGTGCGTGTTGTGGCTTCACAAATGCTTTGCTGCATACCTCGGTTTTAACGAGTGGTTATTTCAGGCAAAGTTGCTCTTCTATCAGCTTGAATCAGTCAGCCCATTCTCCTTTGACCTCTAGCATCAACAAGGCATTTTCGCCCACAGGACTGCCGCATACTGGATGTTTTTCCCTTTTCACACCATTCTTTGTAAACCCTGGAAATGGTTGTGGTTGAAAATCCCAGTAACTGAGCAGATTGTGAAATACTCAGACCGGCCCGTCTGGCACCAACAACCATGCTCAAAATTGCTTAAATCACCTTTCTTTCCCATTCTGACATTCAGTTTGGAGTTCAGGAGATTGTCTTGACCAGGACCACACCCCTAAATGCATTGAAGCAACTGCCATGTGATTGGTTGATTAGATAATTGCATTAATGAGAAATTGAACAGGTGTTCCTAATAATCCTTTAAGTGAGTGTACATTTTGTCGCAGCTAACTAATAATACCAATTGACATTTTAAAAACACATCCACACGAAAACCAGAACTTGAAACAACACTTAATGCTCACGCAAGCCTAATTTTAACTGCAGCATGACTGTTTTGTGAAATGAATGTCTCCCGAACAAACATTCAAAAATCATAATTTTTCATATGAATCTACCAGTGAGGTCTAAAATACCTGGAAAAATCTTTTGCGATTTAAATGTTGCTTGCAATAAATTTCGTTTTGTCAGGGTGCACGGTTATGCTGCGTTCCATTCAAGTTGGATGAGGGATATTCCTACTTGCTATCTTGCAATGGAAGAAGGTGGCCTGGTCTGATGAAGATCATGTGGAAAGCCGGGTGCATGTGCATCATTTACCTGGGGAAGGGATGGCAGCAGGATGCACTATGGGAAGAAGGCAGGCTGGTGGAAGCAGTGCTCTGGGCAATGTTCTTTTGGGAAACCTTAGGTCCTAGCATTCATATGGATGTTACTTTGACATGAACAACCTACATAAAGATTGTTGCAGACCATGTACACCCCTTCATGGCAATGGTATTCCCTTATGTCAGTGGCCTTTTTCAGCAGGATGATGCGCCCTGCCACAATGCAAAGTTTGTTCAGGAATGGTTTGACGAACATGACAAAAGAGTTGATTTGGCCTCCAAATTCCCCAGATCTCAATCCGATTGAGCATCTATGGGATGTGCTGGACCAACAAGTCCGATCCATGGAGGTCCCACCTTGGATCTTACAGGACTGCTACCGTCTTGGTTCCAGATACCACAGGACACCTTCATAGGTCTTGTGGAGTCCATGCCTCGATGGATCAGAGCTGTTTTGGTGGCACAAGGGGGACCTACATGATATTGACCAGGTGGTTTAAATGTTATGGCTGATCGGTGTGTATATATATATATATATATATATATATATATATATATATATATATATATATATATATATATGTATGTATACAGAATATATATATATTTATATATATATGTATACAGAATATATATATATTTATATGTGTGTATATATATATATATATATATATATAGATATATAGAGATAGAGAGAGAGAGAGAGAGAGAGAGAGAGACATTTGTTCACTAATTAGTCCCACTAACAGCCTTTGTGCTGACTGAAAAATTTTCACAAGAGAACATGAGTATAATATTACCACCTGCTCAGAAAGCTGATATCTAAATCCCAGTTTGGTACAAGCAGAGTGTGCTGGGAGTGGCTGTCAGGCTGTCAAATTTCTGCATGGCTGATTGCATCTCACTGAGGGAATTATAGGTATGGTCATTTGAAATTGTGGAGTGTTTCTGCTCTAGCTTCTGTCTGCTAAAAAAAAGACACTCCAATATGTTTGTTTTTCAATCATGTTGGGGAGTTTCTCCTGAGCTAATTATATTTTTTATTCCCTAAACCTACACCTACACCCAAACATTTTATATACTTTCACAAAGACATTATTTAGAAAGTTTTTGGTCTGACACCATATCCTAACTCAGTGTAATGTAAAAAATATTCCAGCATCGAGCAATTTGTGAGTCCATACAGAACATTAAAGTATAGTACAATCACAGCCAATCAGTACATATTTGATGGGACGTCCTGGAACCTGGGAGTGATGGTGGATGACCAGCTTAACTTCACTGCCAACATCTCATCAACCACCAAGTTTAGCTAGTTCCAACTTTATAACATCAGAACAATCAGACCTTTCATGTCTGGTACCCAGCTCCTGGTCCAAGCTCTGGTCATTTCAAGACTGGACTATTGTAATGCCCTGTTGGCCAGCCTCTCAGCAAGCACGATTAAGCCACTGGAGATGGTCCAGAATGCTGCTGCGCTTCTGGTCTTCAATCAGCCAAAGAGAGCTCACGTCACCCCACTCTTGATTTAACTCAACTTGCTAACTGTATCTGCCTGTTTCAAATTCAAGGCTTTGACTCTGGCCTTCAGGAGAGCCAATGGAACAGCACCCTCTTACTTCAATTTACTCCTCCTGGTCTATGTCCCAATACAATCATTACATTTCTCTGTTCCTCTTAGGTGGAATAAGCTTCCAACCTTCACTTGATCTGCTGATTCCATCTCAGCATTCAAGACCCAGCTGAAAACACATTTGTTCCATGAGCACTTAACCAATCCACACTAAATGCACTTAATATGAAATAAATAAATAAATCCTTGTCTTTCTCTTTTTAGTATCTATACTACTCCAGCCAGTGTGGCAGTGTGTCATGGTACCAAAATTTCAGTAGTCGGTACCAATACCAGTGAAATTTCACAGTACTCGATACCATTTTCGGTACCAAAGCAAAAACAGGTTACTAAACAACACTCTCTTATTAACAAAGTCTACAAAACATTAGCAGCAGAACTAAGAACAGAAATATGCCATTGAGCAACACTTTAATTTAAATATATTATTTTTAATTTATAACAAAACTGAACAATGTATGCTTAAAGTATTTTTGAACACTTATATAAGATTTGCTTAAACTTTTGCAACTTTTAATTTAAGTTTTTACCAAGTACAAAAAAAAGGCCTAAATAAACAAGCATACAATAGAATTAATAAAAAACAATTTACAAACTAATGTGCAAAGTGCTCTTTTATTAATAAAGCTGCATATTGCCAATTTTCTTCATAAGAAATGCATAGTGACATATATATATATATTTATTATGATTAAGTCGCGAGCAACCGCATTCTAATCTAGCTGCATTTAGCGTGCGTGCGCGAGGGAGGAGCGACCGAGGCAGAGTCTCTCTCATGTACAGTTTCAATCTCTCTCCCTGAGATCAGGACATTTGCGCAACTCATAGAAGAGGCTAGTGTTGTCACGATACTAGAATTTCTAACTTCGATACGATACCTTGAAAAATATCGATATTCGATACCATTTTCGATACCACAGAGAAAAAAACTGCCACAATATTAAGAGGGTAGAACTGTCTAGAACATGACAATGAGGTATATTTTACATGAACAAAATGTCCTGAGGTATTGCACTTGTTCAAAAGCCTCTCAGATTGCCATACATTCAAAAACCAATAAAGTGCAAGTAAATAAAAAGTGCAATTTTTGTATTTCCAAGTCAAATCAAATCCAATCTCAATGTCAACAAAAGATACTTAAACGTCAAGGGGGTGGGGTTGACTAGCTTTCATAAGGTCTCTCGCTCTCTCCCTCTCTGCCGTGCACGCTATGTATGTTGTGTGCGCTATCTATGTTATGCGTGCAGTATGTTCTGTCTCGCATGTGCGCTTATAGATTCCGGAGATTTGAACTAAATTGCGGGCATCAGGGAGAAGCTATCAATATGCGGGAGACTCCGGAACTTCCGGGAGACTTGGGATGTCTGGCTTCATATCAAAAATATTTCCAGATAGCACTCCTGCTGTGTTCTTTATCAAATAAAACTGGTCGCTGGGCGCCGCATGCACTTCGCCATCTTTACATTCACTTCACTTTTGCTATTTAACCAGAGCGAATGAGAGGAGTGCGAGTGTGTGTGGTTTTTGTCAACGCGCCTTTGGAGAGAAGTGAAAGTGACAGCTCGGCTAGTATCGATACTTAGGGAAATTAGTATTGGTACCGTTCAGATATTTCAGTATCAATATTTATCGAAATATCGATATTTTTGACAACACTAGAAGAGGCACCGACCACACAGAGAAATGCCAGTTTCTGAGTTTATAGTTATTAACATGACCTGCTTCTGTATTATTTTAACTTTAATAAAGCAATTTTACTGCATTTAAGATGTTACGCCGGGATGTTTCCGCCTCCGCTTATTCCACAACGGTACATGCTTCTGAATGTACTTTTTTTTTAATCATTCCCTAATACTTTGGGATCTACATAAAATAAACTGTGAAAGTTTTGAGTGCATCTGGACTGATCTGTGTTATTCTTCCTCCATCAGGCGTGAACTGCTGCTCTCACGCGATATTGTTACAGTTTAATGTGATTTCATGTTACGTTAATTGAGATCAAACGACTATTCATCAACGAACATTTTTCTCATCAATTTTGTATTTTCGACGATGTCGATAATGTCGACTAAACGTTTCAGCCCTAATGTAAATGATAATATGCTTTTAAACTCACCTGCTTTATTTGCTTGAATAAATCCGGGTGTCTGTCTTTATTAAGTTTGATGTGTTCCCTCATATCGTCAGAAAATTGCAAAAGCAGCATTTACAAACTGCTGATCTGTGATGTTTCCCTTTTCATCAGCCTAAAATTACCTGGCTTTTTCCACTTTTCATTTCGACATGATTCAGTTGAGGCTCTGCAGCAGATTTGCTTGTCGTCATCTTTTGCTTGTTGTGAGCGTTCGAAAGTTCCTGCCTCTGCATGGGTACCGGGTAGACCTGGTACTCGGTACCCCGGTACCTTCAGAAATTCTGGTATCGTAAATAATTTTTTGTTTGAGTACCGACTTGGTACCGGGGTATTTTTGACAACACTACTGCAGATATTGTTGAATTTTGAATGACAAATTTCTTCTCTTATGTTTCTCATTTGCAAGTCTCTTTGGATAAAAGAGTCTTCTAAATTACTAAATGTAAATATAGATTTTGGACCGATCAGTGTTTACAGTGAGCAGGCAGGGCTACCCAGCTTGACGCCATAGAAATATAAACCAAGCAATCGACAAGATGTCCTGTAGCTAGTCACAGTTGCAGCTAGTTAGGAGAAAAAACTATTATTTACGTGGAAGAAATACCTTATATCATATGACATGGTGTGACAGAAGCATCAACCCATCAAACTAAACATGAAGCACACAACTAGACCACAGTGTTCAGAGAGACCTTACAGAGTATACTGTAAGATAACATTTGTGCTTGGACACATACTTCCACATGGCACTTATCTGAGAGCAACAAATTGGAACTGTTCAGATATGATGTTGCCTGTGCTGTGAGTAGACTAGGTTCAGCTTGAATTAAGATACCTCTAGAACAGCTGGAAAATGTTTAAAGAGAAACCTTGATCTGTCAGAGTCTATAGACTGGTTTCTGGACTTGTTTCCATGGAAACAACTATTGGCTGGCTGTCAGATATTTCAATTACTGTATGCTTTTTATTGCTACAACAAAGAATGTATGAAAAGTACACTGAGCGGAAAGGATGATATTACATTCACATGTGGTAAGATGACTAAGGCAAGGTGGTCTAGAACAGCGTTTCCCAACCACTGTGCCGTGGCACACTAGTGTCATGAAAGATTGTCAGGTGTGCTGTGGAAAATTATCAAATTCCACAAAATAAATAAATGCATGAAAAAAAAAAATTATAATTTCAGGGATCCAAACTCCTCACCTTTCTGAGAAATTTGCAGTTTTGAAACCATGATCACTTTTGTGATTGTGAAGAGCAATGATTAATGTGCAAAAGTGACTGATATTTATACGCGTTAAGAGCCTTTCCCATGACTCATGTCAGCGCTGCAGAATATATTGAAGTCTATGAAGTGACTTTACACCAAAGTGTTTTTCACACACATGTTTTTGCTTCACCAATAATGTCTTTGAGAGTACAAGAAAGAAATATTTAAAATCTGTCCAAATATTTGAAGAAACATTGAATGTCTCATAATTTCTTTTAATTAAATATTACCTTATCATTTACGAATATCAGAGACCCCAGTTATTGAATTAATTTAAATTCACCAAGATAAAATCATTTTATTATTTTCTGCTATCAAAGCAACTGCAAGCTTTTTTGTCTCTCTTGCAAATACATATTTTCAATGTTTATTGTGCACACTCCTGCATTTTTAAATGACAAACTCATAAAATCGCCCCTCTGTGATGCTTTCTGTAAATCTTGTCATGTAGAGGGCAATGCGGCGTGTGACGCTGGCGTTGAACGGAGCGTTGATGCCTCAACTCAACTCATGTGAAATGCGCTTTACAATGACGAAAGAACATTATTGAAAATCTAAATTATTATTATTTGTCTGTTATTGTGGTCTTTTCTGATAAAAGCCATGCTCAGCAGTTTAAATAGGCTACTGTAGGAAAATGATACCGTAGATCTGCTTTGTGTTTATAATTCTGACACGGAAGTCAGTAGTTTTGTAGCAATGCAAGTTTTAATAAAGGAGAAGGACGTTATTGAAACTCACTATTATTAGACTATTTTTGTTGTCTTTTTGGATGAAAAATAATGCTCAGAATGAAGGAAGACTATTGATCTGCTTTGTTCTTTAAATGCTTAAACACTATAAAATCTCTTGGTAGATTTCGGTCATGAACAACTCAAAATGATAAACTGACGCTCATTTGCCACCACCTAGTGACATTTCCAGAAGGGGTCACTGAACTAATCTGTTAATAAAATTAAATAAATTTGTGAAACAGAAGCAAGCCTCACCAAAATGCTTTTTATTTTGTAGCTAATTCTGCACAATTGTAAACTTGAATACACTTGAATCAATAAAATAGCTGGAAATGGTTCTTTTACCTTGTTCTTTTAAAAAAAACATATCACCAGAAAAAGATTTGTGGATCTGTGATTGTCTTAGCTTTTTCGCCCCTCATGAGTTTGCATCCCTGTAATTTTTTGTGGCATTGCAAGAACAAATCTACAAATTAGCAAAGCAAATGTTGTTTTTATCATTATCCATTTAGCACTCTTGTTACCTGTGACCTCACACAGTCTAACCTACCTAAGTGACTTTTTTTGCATAGCCGAGTTTCAAACATAACAAGTAAACACTCTACTAAAGCCAGGAAACCAAGGGGACCAGAGCAGATCAGGCGGACAGTCAAGGAGACCAGAGCAGATCAGGAGGACGGCCAGGAAACCAAGGAGACCAGAGCAGATCCGGGATACGGCCAGTATACCAAGGAGACCAGAGCAGATCCGGTGGGCAGCCAGGAGACCAAGGAGACCAGAGCAGACCAGGCGGACGGCCAGGAGACCAAGGAAACCAGAGCAGATCAGGCGGGCAAAAAACCAAGGGGACCAGAGCAGGTCAGGTGGACGGCCAAGGAGACCAGAGCAGATCAGGAGGATGGCCAGGAAAGCAAGGAGACCAGAGCAGATCAGGTGGACGGCCAAGGGCCGAGGCAGGGTCAGGAGGCCAGGGAGGCGGCCACAGGGCTGAGGCAGGGTCTGGAGGCCTGGGAGGCAGCCGCAGGGCCAAGGCAGGGTCAGGAGGCCTGGCAGGCGGCCTCAGGGCCGAGGCAGGGGTGGGAGTTGGCTTGTTGGCCGTGGCAGGCATGGGCACTTTATGAGGTTTCTCTGAAGCAAACATCTCTAAAATTGAATCCACATATTCTTCCAACATGTAGTCACCAGTCACCTGGTCAGTCTTTCTGTAACAAGGCAGGTGAGGAATGAGGATCTAAACGCAGCTTTATTAACATAAAAATAAACAAGCTAACTCAGAATACAAAGAAAACCAAATCACAGGGAATCAAGCACAGAGCATAAACAATACATGAAAGACTGACAAACAAGGGAAACAAGAAACACCTGGGGAAACAATCAGGGAGAACCAATCATGAAATAAAACTACAAAAGGAAAAAAACAACAGGAAACAGGAAAGTGGGAACTAAACAAGAATTTCAACATAAAAGCACAAAAATAGGAATACATGACAGTTACAGAGTATCTGCCAACTTGTATACTGCATCATCGTAGCATGATGTAAAGTCTCAGTCACCAAAAAATTTTTTTAAAATGTTTTTATTTACCAATCATTACATCTTTGGCCATACAATGAAAGTGAATGGTGACTGAGGCTGCCAGTCCCTAACAAACTGCCTAATATCCCCTTGTGTTCCATGGAAAAAAGAACCAGAACTAGAGTGCAACAATGTTGGTATATAAATTATGTGCACATAAAACAGCAGCAGAGGGGTAATCAGAAGATAACTGTATTCACAGTAAAGGATTATGTAAGGCTGTAAGCAACACACAGTCCCCACAGAGTATGAATGATAATTAGATACAAGAAACTGAAGAGAGAAGAGTTTGCAGAAATAAGGTGAGAGGTGGGTAAAAATGTCTTTATGAAGTTGCTGGCCATGCATACTTGAAAATATTGATGTACTTGTGGGTGAGCATCCATAAGATTGACTAAACAGGTTTAGTAACTGAGCTGACCCTAAAACAAGTGCTATATCTGACTACATCATTATATAGTGAGCATGGAGCTCTGTGTACAATATGTACTATTCAGATAATGTTCACTGTTGTCGATAGCCAGATTTGCTGTTGACATTGTGTAGTTTTTGTGATTAAAGGAATAGGTTCACCCAAAAAGTATGTCATAATTTATTTACCCTCATGTCATTCCAAACCTGTAAGACGTCCTGTAAGACTTTCTTTCTTAAGCAGAACACAAAAGGAGATTTTAATGAAGATTAATGAAAGCATTTATACTTACCCAATTGGCAAACTGTTTTTTCTTGTTCCAAGCACGTTTAAGGTTAATTAAAGATATATTCTCTGAAAACAAGTCTTATAATTTCACACAGTTTTGCCTTTCAAGTAAATTATTTTTGTTTTAAGGACGTTTAGATATTTTATTGGAAAACATATTCAAGTGGATGAATATTTAGGTTGGGGTTCTGCCCTACCTGCCCATATAGACGAGCCGTGCCTGACAGCTAGCATTCCAATTTCCTATTCCCAGTTCTGTCCTCTGCAAGATAGACACTATGACTCTCTGATTCAATTTTTGTACATTTTACATTTTTATGCATTTGGCAGATGCTTTTATCCAAAGCGACTTACAGTACACTTATTACAGGGACAATCCCCCTGGAGCAACCTGGAGTTAAGTGCCTTGCTCAAGGACACAATGGTGGTGGCCGTGGGGATCGAACCAGTGGCCTTCTGCTTACAAAAGAAAGAGGTACGGTAGAGGGGTGCTAATTTGCTCTTATTGCAAAAGAGTTAAATTAATCATGATCCACAAACCTCAAGTTTGCATAATAATGGCAGCCATGGACATCAGCTCTATGAATATTCATATTTAAAATAGCTGAATAGGGAATTGTAATACAAATGAGGACCCAATAATTTCACATAAGGATGATCTATCTCTTATGAAGTGTGAAAAATTGCCTTGCTGAGACAAAGGTTTAACTGCAACATAGACATTTAAGAAAGGTACACAACCTAATGTAATGAAAAACAAAATTAAGCAAGAGATGGAAAGGGCAGCTCATCCCTGACACAAAAAAGATATCAGATGGAGAAATGTGGTGCTCACAACATCAAGGTGACAGTGAGAGGGGAAAAAAGCGAGAATGGTGGAAGGGTATTGAGGATAAAAAACTGAGAGGTGAGAGGGAGAAAGAAGAAAATGAGGCCTCTTTCTTTATACCTGCCAGCAGTGCGTGACCGGCCTCTCAAGGAAGCTCTAATCCACAGGCAGCTGCAAATCAATCACAGCGGGTATATCTTTCAAATGAAGCCCTGCTGAGATTACCTAACTCCACATGACTCTCTAAATCTCAGACCACTCTGCATTGTGAATAGCCCCAACTGCTAAAATCAGTTTATGGAACAAAAATCAGTTTGGGATATGTGCTATTCTATTTGAATAGGGGATGGATAGTTAAAACCCCTGTGACCACTTAAGGCAGTGCTTTATCCTGCTTTTAACTCTTGGTGTCCCCTAGAAGGTGGTGTCGTTTTACTTTTAACTTAATTTTATGAACTTATTAAATCATTATTAATTTTATCTTGACAACCAATATACCAATCAAAAGCTTTCATACTCAAGATTGGATAGCTGAAACCATTCAGATCTCAAATCATACCAATAGTATTATTCCAAATTTGTGGAAGCAATGTTCAAATAACAGATGTTTGAATAAAGGAAAGCCAAACTCATGTGACGCCATGCAAGGTTTGGTCGTGTGAATGGCAAGCTCTGCGCACTTTTGAATGCTAGTTTTTATACTTTGAAATCGTGAGAATCGATACACCTTGATCTATAACTGTTCTAGGATGTCAATATGTCAAAGAATACATTTACATTTATGCATTTGGCAGACGCTTTTATCCAAAGCGATTTACAGTGCACTTATTACAGGGACAATCCCCCTGGAGCAACCTGGAGTTAAGTGCCTTGCTCAAGAACACAATGGTGGTGGCTGTGGGGATCGAACCAGCGTCCTTCTAATTACCAGATTACCAGTTATGTGCTTAGACCACTACACCACCACCACTCCAAAATCCTCTGGCTCAAGCTGATGGCCCTCCGGAGGCCTCGAGCCAGGGAGTCGATTTGGCCGGAGAGGTGAAAGAGATTCTGCGAGAATTGCTGAATGTATATGACAAAGGTTGTTGCTGACTTGGAGGATGTTGCTGCAATACGTTGATCGATCATAGCCATGGAGACAAAATTCACTGAGTTGGTTACAAGAGTGGGGGATATCAAGAAATGGATCGATTATCTGGAGTCATCAGAGAGGGAATTAGATGCTAATCCGCTAGCGACGAAGGCGGATTTGCAGTGCTCCTGCGATAAGCTGGAGGATATGGAGAATCGTAACAGGCTGAATAACATCCAAATTGTTGGAATTCCTGAGGGCGCAGAGGGTCAGAATATGGTGGAATTCCTGGACAGGCTCTTTACGAATCTGCTTGACATAACAGGCCATAAGCTGGAAATCGAGCGAGCCCACATGGTCCCGGTCCGCTAAGGGAGACAGGCTCCGATCAATTCTGGCCAAATTTTGGAGTATTTATTGGATATTGGAGATCATCCAATGAAGATCTCATGTTACACGAGGTGAGGAGTAAAGGAAGGCTTTCTTAGAAGAACCACAGCATTTTTTGTTCCCAGAATTTGCAAACTCTACAGGAGAGAAACTTGATCGATTCAAGGAATACAAGAAATCCTTACATCAATGGAAGGTCACTTTTGCACTGACATTACGGCCAAATTGAGAATAGTTCCTAAGGATGGCCGGAAAGTATTTACATGTCCCAAGCAAGCAATGTCCTTCATTAAGTCAATGACTAAGTTATTTTGTGGGTCTCATGTTGCAGCCAAGTGAGCGTGACTCACTGAACATCCACTTGTCTGTCCGAGGAAGCTGAGCGCCTTTTTTGTTTCTTTTTGTGAAGGTTCCGTCTAGTGGCTGGAGTTTGATTTGTGTAGCAGCACTCCTTGGGAACAGTGTTGTGGATGAATCTGCACATTCTTTGTGCTTAGGCCTCCTATTGGTTGTTTTTTAATATATATATTATAATATAATATATATTATAATTTTTTTCCCTCCCAATTTTGGAATGCCCAATGTCCTCGTGGTGCCCTCGCGCCTCAATCCGGGTGGCAGAGGACAAATCTCAGTTTCCTCCGTGTCTGAGACTGTCAATCCACAATTTTTTTCATGTGGCTTGTTGAGCGTGTTATCGCATAGCGCGTGTGGAGGTTTCATGCTATCCTCTGCGGCATCCACGCACAACTCACCACGCGTCCCACCAAGAGCAAACCACATTATGGTGACCATGAGGAGGTTACCCCATGTGACTCTACCCTCCCTAGCAACTGGGCCAATTTGATTGCTTTTGAGACCTGGCTGGAGTCACTCAGCACGTCCTGGATTCGAACTTGCGACTCCAGGAATGGTAGTCAGCGTCTTTACTCATTGAGCTACCCAGGCTCAAGAATGGGATTATCTTTTTCAGATTTTGGACATATATGTGTTCGGGAATACTTTTATTGGATGGATTAAGTTACTTTAAAGACACCTGGTAGCGGCGGTACAAACAAATTGATTAATTTCAGATTATCTTTCTCTAGACAGGGTCACCCGGCAGGGTTGCCCTCTTTCCCCATTATGTTCTTTCTTGCCCTGGAACCATTAGCAGATGCGATAAGAAAGGAAGATGATTTTCCAGGGGTGGTGGTGGGAGGTATGGCACATTAGCTTTTGCTTTATGCAGATATGTTTTATTATTCGTCTCCGACCCCACTAGATCTATGCCTTGCCTCCAAAGAATTATTAATTATTTTTCATGAGTCAACTGGTCTAAATTCAAAGCTTTGGCTCTGATAGCGTACTGCCCAGTAACAGCTTTTCAGCCGGGCACTTCCAGTGGCCCAAACAGGGCATTAAGTATTTTGGCATTTATTTCCCAGAAAATTTGTGTGAGTTCATTTTGACCCCTTAGTAGAAGATTTCGAGCGATGTGGGCAGGTGGGCTTTATTACAATTATCTATGATTGGGAAGGTTAATGTTATTAAAATGAATTGTATTCCAAAATTCAATAACCTGCTACAATCTCTCTCTGTAGATGTGTCACGAACACCGGTGAAGGCGCCTCCTCCTTCAGTCATCGGAGATCGGATTCACCGGAGTATTGACCCTTAGGACTACATTTCCCTTTAACCCGCATACCTAGGTCTGATTACTCCACAGCTGTCCCTTGTTTTCACTGCCCTACTTAATTGTGACTGTGTATTCCCTCATTGCGAAGTCTTGTTTGCCCCGGCGACATTTCCAAGCAAGTTATTCTCAGTATTCATACCCTAGTTATCCTGTGTGCCAACCTAGCCTGTTCTTAGACCTTGTCTGCTTGCTACCTGCCTTGTTACCTCTTGCCTGTCTCGTACCTCGATTGTTTGCTGCCTGCCCAGACCCCTGCCTGTTCAAGTTACGCTATTGCCTGCCTGTTATATTCCCTGTCTGCCTGTCCACTACCTTGCCTGTATGACTTTTGCTCTGCCTTTCCAATAAAGAACCGCATATGGATCCCAACCTACCTGTGTCCTCGTTACAAGATGTCACCCACTCTTATTTCAAGCAATTTGATAGCATAGTGAATTCCTTCATTTGGAATGGTAAGAGTCCCAGATTACATTTCAATAAGTTACTGTAAAGGGATTAATGGAAAGGAGGAGGCGAGAACAATAAATTAAGTTTAATATAGAACTGAACAAAAATACAAACACACGCACACAGGTGTCGAGCAGTTGCACATAAATCTCTCTCTCTCTGTCACACTGCCATCACCAGTCAGCCCTTTCCCTCTTGGGCTAATCAGCCTGATTAGGGGCCGGGTGTGCGGAATCACGACCCAGCCCCGCCCTCCGCCCTGCCACAGTTACATAGACCGATTGACAAATGTGTGCTAGGCCTACCCAAAATTTTGTTTTACTATTATGCATTCGATCTCTTATTGGTCGCTTCCACCTTAGAGAGCCCCTCCCTGGTTTTGTATTGAACAGGACATTCTTGCCCCTATTGCCATTGCAAAGCCTTTCTATTAAACTAACCGGAGAAGTTAAGTTACACCCAGTTATCTCGCATTTGCATGCGGTATGGACTAAAGTGTCCAGAGTGTTTAATTCAGACATTTATTTAAATGTTGCCACAAGCATATGGCTGAACCCAAAATTATGTATTAATAAGTCCCCTTTCTGCTGGTCAGAGTGGATTGTGAGGGATGATAATACGCTCTTTAACTGATATAAGAGTGAAGTGTTGAGATCCTTTGAAAATATGGTTCAACATTTTAGGATTCCCAGATCTCAGTTCTTTAGGTATTTACAGCTGTGCCACCTGCTCTGCACTATTTTTGGGAGTAGCATACACCCCCCTAAAGCGGCAGACACTCTGGAAGTGGTGATTACTGCTTTTGGAAAAGGTCATGAGGCATAAGCGTATTACTCCCTGTTAATTCAGAGTCTGGGGGACGGATCTTCAACATCTCTTAAAGAGATTATGGGAGAAAAATTTTACTTGATATTGGAGGAGGGAATATGGGCTAGGATTCTAAAAAATGTCTAGTCTACATTTAGAGATGTAAGGGTGCATCTGCAATTTAATCGAGTCTAATGGACCCCCTCTAGATTTTATAGGCTTGGTCTTAAAGATGCCAATCAGAAGATGGGGACATAACCCATGTTTTTTATCCAAGTATTTTGGTTGAGGGTTCAGAGCTTTATGTGCTTTATGTGACTCTGTAACTTATACGATGGGGTGGTCATTAATATTGGGGATAGGCATTTAAAAAGTTGGGTCCTAGCCGGAGTAATTTTTAGAAAATTGGATTTGTTTCATAGGAAGTAGGGTGGATATTTGGCTTTTTTTAAGGGTTCTCGGGGAGGTGCAGTGGAGAGGGATTTCTAGTTTAGATGTGTATGTGCATTCTTGTTGTTTTTTAAAGTATAATTTTTTATATTTAAAAAATGAATTTATTTTTTGGTTTTATTTTTATGTTGTAATTGCTGGTGACCACTTCCGGGTGGGTGGGGGATCTTCGGAGGGATTATTAATAACAAAAAAATACTAAAACAAAGGAAAGCCTTTTTAACCATCAACTGGTATTAAAAAATGCTAAAATGCAATGCACTATATTTGACAATTAAATTCCAGTGTGACAAATTAAATGTAAGTAATTTAACAGGACTGCTAAAAGTTAAGATATTTTTACACAAATTGTTAATTTAAAATGTAAAACAACCATATTATTCCAAGATGTCAACTTGACACATGCAGCACGATGAGGTCATGTGACAACTGACTGACAACCCCCAGTGGCCAAAGCGCAAAGTTTTTTGGGGCATATGGGCATGTGTGAGCTCCATTAACCAGGTGTGATGTCCACAGTGGGGTGCCAAAACTGAGTTGTGAAGTGAGCTGTTTGCAGCGGTACAAGATGTAATACAGTGAAGAGGAATGTATATTTTATTAAATGTATCCTCCAACCCAAACCGAATTTAAGAAATTATAACATTTCCACATCTTAAACTTGTTTTATGTCCATTATACAATTTTGATATATTCTATTATTATTAAGGTATGCTGTGTTGAAGCCTTTTAATCCTTTTCCTTTGCTATGTGTGGGGACTGCCCTTTGTCTTTAATGTTAATCAACGGAGATTTGGAGAATGTCAGGCCTGAGGGGCTAGTTTGCCTTTTCCCCCTGAGCCAATCAAAAGCTTTGATCATATGTATTTCAAGTTGTTGACATGAGCCTTGGAGATGACTGCTCTTGAGTGCAGACCTGCATAGTCAACTTCATTGGTAAGTATTAAAAGCTAATTTTATTCTAATTTGTTGCTGGTAGGATTAGTTAAAGCGCACCACTCATCATTTCAATTAAATGCATGCCATTGCTTTGAGGAGTTGTGTTGTTGATGCATTGATTTATATTAGATTACAAAAACTGCTAAATATTCAGAGTCTGTTCATTTTTATTAGTTTTGTTATGTTGTTCATGCGAGATAATAAGCACAGCGTTTGACGATTTGCCCATTTATGTTTATCTTTCATTGTCACTTGAGCTATTTGACAAGGATATGACAAGGATAGTGGTGTTTTGTGCTGAGATGAAATTATTAGGGATGTGTGTGGCATCATGTTCAGGTTGCGCAAGAAAAAAGACTATCCTAAATTCATAAAACAGTGGTCAAATTTTGCATGCTTTGTTAAATACTTTTATCTTACATGACACAAACACTCTTAATCTGAACTGCATTCTGATGTGCGCTGATGAAATAATTCATGAGGTTTCCACTTAGCTTCTGAAATTGAGTCCCGCGACTCAATAGTTCATAGAGTTCATAGTTCAATAGAATTCATAGATTTGAGTGGTATTAGATTACTGGGCATGCTAAAAATTTATCTTTTTTTTAAACCTTTATGTTATTTCTGCAACAACTTAATGACAACTAGAATGCGATGCATAATGGACTGCAGCAGAACATCAACAAGGATATCAAATAATTGGGGGGGGGCAATTTGGCCATATCTGATTATTGGAGGGGACCTGTCCCCCTCAATGTATATTGTGGTTTCGGCCCTGGTTTTTGGGAACGTGCTAGGGTGAAGGTACTACCAGTCAATCAACCGCTGCGCTATAACGAGTTTTTTAAACTTTGCCGTGAAAGCGCATACATACATGCACAAGTTTACAGAACTTTTAAATTGTCCCGGATTTGAACATAAAGTGCCACATGAGAAGCACATCCCTAAAGATCATTTAATACAGTTACAACACTTAAATAACAAACAATTTTCCTCTGATTGCTGTATAATTGGCTGAAATGATGCATTGCTTTTTTGCACTTTCTTTTTTTAATATGCATTTTTGTGCTTTATTTTCATGCATTGTATGAATGCAGTCATGAAATCAGAGACCCTCTAGGCCTCTACTCAAAATCCAAACACAAAAGAGACACATTAAAACTAGGGATGCACCAATACCACTTTTTCTCTTCTGATCCGATTCTGATATCAGAAGTCTAAGTATCGGCCGATACCAATCCGATCCGATACCAGTGTTGTTTTTTGCATAATCAGTTTATAATATCTTTACATTATTGTTTGGAACTAATTAGGTGTACTCTTTAATATGTAAAGAAACACAAACCTCTAACTACATATTATTTCAATATAAATGTATAGCTTCATTGTTAACTAGTATACTGGATAATGTAGCAGCAAAATTAACAGTAATTCCAGTATATGTCATCAGTAGAAAATAAGTAACTTTTATCTAGACTTTAAAGGATCCAGCCACGAGTGTGTGTGTGTGCGTGTAAACAGAGCAGTGCCATTCACTGACGCGCTGGAGCTGCGCGTGCATTTTTATATATTTACTTATTAAACACAGCCTTTTGTGATTCACAGAACTATCATGAGTCATTTGAATTACTTTAATTGTGTTTTTATGGTTCTTTTATGTAATTTTTTGAGCTTGACAGTAACAAACATGACTAACACACAGTATCTGATTTGGATCGGGCTCGTTGGACCGATACCCAATCCATCTAAACACTTCAGTATCGGAGCCAATAACGGTCCAGATATCGGATCGGTGCATCCCTAATAAAAACAGGTGCTAATGTTGATGGTCCCTGTTAATATGCTTCTTAATGCATTGTTATACCAGGGAATATACAGTGGGAATGTGAGAAACAGAGTAATGTCAAAACTGATGCACTTAAAATATTTTTCTGTCTTTTTTGTAAATTTGACATACAGCATTTGGAATTATCAGTCAATGTTTCCAAAATCGGTAAAATCGTGTTTAGTGATTTTTTTTAGAAATTATGACATTGAGATGCCACTGTTTATATATACTGTTTATAAGCATATATTATAAACAGTATATATCATCACTATACTATATATATATATATATATATATATATATATATTAGGGCTGTCAATCTTACATGGTGTCCCAATTCATTAATCACGATTAATCACATATACAAATATTTGCTGAGAAAGCTCCTCATATAACAATAACTCAATATATAAAGATTATACATATTTATATCAATATATAATTATACATAGTTATCTTTAAATATTTAAAAATGATATATATAAAATAAAAATAAAAATATATATATATATAATTAAAATGCATTACATTCTTGTAGCAGAAGAGTTAATCATTGATAAGACAATACAAAAAGCGGCTTTAGAATACAATGTATTGTTTACTACCATATTATTGATCATAAGTCAATCATTGGCACACAGTTCACATCAATCCATTTCACAAGTGAATCAATCAGTTCGAGATTTATTATGAGGGCTTGTTTAAGGACCCGTCAATTTACACCTGCGTCAGACATGCTTGTGTAGCATCTCGGGTGCGTTGCATTATAAACATAATATGTTTAGGTCACTGTGTCAAGTTAAATATAGTTTAATACTCAATCTTTAAACACATCTTGAGATCCCTTAGTTCGCATTTGCGCTCCTTCAAGTGTTTTGAACGCAAGAATGTAACGTATGTTTGCGTTGTTCTTCCTACTGAAGTGTTTTCTTCACTGTATAAACTGTGCGTTGCTCATACAGCTGAAATTTCACTTACTGCCCTCTGGAGTAAACAGGTGGTACTACAAGCTTGCATTTTTCAGGAATTTTCCTTATTATGGTGCGATTAATTGGCTAAATATTTTTAACGAGTTATTTTTTGGCAAATTAATCGCACTGAATTAACGCGTTAAATCGACAGCCCTAATATATATATATATATATACAGTATATATATATACACATCCATATATATAAACAACATCTCTTGCACCGGCAATTGTAAAATTGTAAAGTTATATAGTACTTCCGAATGACAAAGAAATGAGAGATGAGAACACCACTTTGACAAATCTGGTTCCTGGATCATTAAAGAAATTTACTATTTTGTGGATACAACGTTTTTTAAAACCATTGATATGAAAGATTATTGTATTGTTTTGGTGTTATTATAATGCAGTTTGAATGAGGAGCAAAAATTGTGTCTGCTGAAAATGTTAATGAAGTTTTGGGAGGGCAAAACACCACATTCACATGAAAAGTATAAATGCTCTTTATATTCTGGTTCCTTTCTTTGATCATACACATTGTGGGTAACTATACAGAGATTATGAGGAAATTACTAAAAGTCCCTCAACTGTGAGCAACCATTAAACTAATGGCAGGGCACATACCCTGCTGGGGAAAAGCTTTTTAATTATTTTTTTATTTTTTATTTTTTTAATGATTCCAATCATTTAAGGGGGAAAATCTTAAATTCACTCCTTTGATCTAGCCTACCTATGAATAACAATCTGGTCAGAACACAAAAATTCATATTGATTTCCCAGACTGTGACTGTGTAGCTAAGGGATGAAAAATAGTGGACAATGCATGTGTGACTGAGCCAGATTAGCATAAATGTGAAACAAGCACATGTACACGCACTTATTCACAACTTTCTGCAAAATGAAGCATCCTTGGGGCTGAAAGATAAAATCAATGGCCTTGTGTTTACAGGTCTGTTTACAGATAGATCTCAAGCTATCCTTGTTTAGAAATATGAACTCTTAGAGGGACTTCCTGAGAAACTTGAAACTACAGATAATTCATTGAACAACCACTTTGTCTGTAGATATAGGAAGTGGTCATGAATAGAGGTAGACCTCTATTATTAAATATTTTTTTAAATGATAGTTACAAACAAGACTCACATAATGAAACACAATTTGTGCAAATTCCAAGACTTAAAATTCCAAAAAACAATTAAAAATCTGTTATCGTGTAATTAAGCATTAAAATAGTCTTTAAAAAACAATATTGGTCAGTCAATCCCAAAGATCCCAATATCTAAGAGAATGTAACTTACTGTTGTTTGTGTGACAGCTCTTGTTCCTTGTTAACTAGATCCTGCTTAAGGTTGGCTAGCATCTCCACAGAAACATCCACCTGCCGTGAAAGCTCAGTGGCCTTGTCCTCTAAGTCTTGTTTCTCCTGACTAAGCCTTTCACTTTCCAGCTTGGCCTTTTCCAGCTCTGAGCTTTTCCTCTCCAGCTCTACCTGCAGACGGCCGACACGTGATGCTATCTTCTGCTCCACCTCCTCCGACAGCTTCTCCAGCCTCTCATCCAGCTCTAACCTCTCAAAAGCTCGAGCTTTTAACCTAGCCAGGCCCTCCTCATAAGCCGCTTCCATCGCGCTGGCAGCCACATTAGCAGCCACCGCGACAGCGTTGTTCGCAGTGGAGGTCAAGGCATCACTGGAGCTCATGGCTGTCTTCACTATGATCTCGCCCAGGGGAAACTCTACATTGGGCAAGTAGCAAGCAGTAGAGGAGTGGGCAAGGCCAAGCTCTTCACCAGGGCAGGGAAGCTCGCGGTATGGAAAACGAGATTCGGCAGCGAGGGCACCGTCGGCCACTAGGGGGATTAGCGCAGCGGCATCGCAAACGCTGTTGGATTTGGAAAGCACATACAAGGTCTCGTAGGTGTGGTTGTACTCCAGATGGGCACGCAGAGAGGACAGGCTTCGAAAGCGCTTGTGTTCCCCACAGCGAGGACAGCGGTACGGGAGGTCCAAAGAGGCCATTCCAAGCTCCCGTGGCTGCCAGGATGGAGCAATCTGCTCACGTCACCAAGCACTGCCAAGAGCAGGCAGGTACAGTGGTTGGGCACCACAGAGGACCACTCATCTCGGATAAGCTGGGTTTTGTAGGGGCTGAGGAAGGATCATCACACATTCTCCTTCTAAGTCACAATGTACACTTTCTTGAATTTGTTCTTCAATAAGTCCTTGACTACTCTTATGTCTCTTTCTGGTGCTCTTTCTCTTCTGGTCTTCCTTGGAGTTCCAACCTTTTGTCCTAGATAAAGAAAGAAACAGAACAACACAAAATAATTGTAATATCCACTATTAAATAATCCACAGATAGAATAAAAATAAAAATAGCTCTCCCTAAACGCTGCACAAACTGGTAAACGTTTATTTTTTTAAGCTCAATTATGACATCCTCAGTAAAGGGGAAAGTTATTTCTTTGTGTAATGTTCCAATAAAGGATATGTTACAATGCCAATGAACCATAAACAACTTTCAGCAGCAGTACTATAATAATTTGCCCCAGAAACCAAGAGACAAATGCTTTAATAAAGCAGGTCACACAATATTCCGGACAGCATCCAAGACAATATCAAAGTATGTACAGCATTATGGTGCTGACCAGTGTCAAAAATTTACTTTACCATTAAAGGGCAATATCTGCACATTGCATTTTACTCTCAGTGGCATTTTGTAGAGTACATGTAGAGCACATTTTCCTAACTATATAAAAATATATGGTGTGTCATCTTTTCAGGTTAAATACTCATTAAATGTAATCATTTCATAAGCACTAATAAGAGATAAAGTGCATAACTTGGTCTATAATAGAACACTATAAGAACCACTTAAGGGGCGGCTGTGGCTCAGGTGGTAGAGCAGGTTGTCCACTAATCACAGGGTTGTGGTTCGATTCCCAGCCCACATGACTCCACATGCCAAAGTGTCCTTGGGCAAGACACTGAAGTTGACACCAAGACACCAAGTTGCTCCTAATGGCAGGCTAGCGCCTTGCATGGCAGCTTTGCAGTCATTGGTGTGTGAATGTATGAATAAGACGCAGTTTAAAGTGCTTTGAATACTGCTAAGGTTAAAAAGGTGCTATATATGTGCAGACCATTTACTGTATATCAGATGTTACTAATATAAATGGCACAATTCATTACAAAGGCATTTTTTGCCCCAACATTTTAAATTATATGGGGCATATATGTAACTTTCAGTGGCATTTTTGCCCCTAAGTCCCCCTTCATTTCTGACACTGGTGCTGAACCTCTCTCCCGCTCTGTCAAAATATACATGTATGACCTAGCAACACAAAATGAGCAGCAACTCTTGAGGCAAATAGCATTGAAGTGTATATTGCAAAAATCACCACAGGACATTTTCAAAGCGGTAAAAAAATAAATAATAACATGATTGGCTTTCTATCTATGATTACATCTCAGTAACCATCCAGTATAAGCATGAGGCTTTATTTTCATGACCACAGTAAGCGCAGGACTACGCGCAACGACTGTTACGTTGTATACACTTTTCATGAGAGCACTACATTTAATTGAAAATTTTGTGCCAATTTTAGTGGTTGTGTGTGGGAGTGTTTGCACTATCTGTGGGCGTATGTGCACAAACTGTGGGTGTATTGTATGTTAATGAAGTGGCACAAAGGCGCAATTTGTTATTTTCCTGAGAAATAGGTCATACACTTACAGAGAATTTCTTCTTCGTTCAGAGGTAAAAAAGAAGTTTGAAACAGCTTAGCAATGACACACTGTTTGCAAAGATAGAGACTCTGGCTGCGCAGTGGTAGGCATTTACAAATATATTTAAATATGAGTTATAAATATAAATATAAAATATGTTACCAATGACTTCATGTTTCATTCTGTGAGAGGAATTTACACAAGATCAGTAAAAGAAGCTGATTTAACTAGTCGATGATTATTAATCTATAATCACACACTGGGCTGTCAACATATTCTCCTCAATACAACTACTTTATATATATATATATTTCATATACTCTTTACTTATTGTATTGTATATTGTGTATTTTACACTCACCTAAAGGATTATTAGGAACACCATACTAATACTGTGTTTGACCCCCTTTCGCCTTCAGAACTGCCTTAATTCTACGTGGCATTGATTCAACAAGGTGCTGAAAGCATTCTTTAGAAATGTTGGCCCATATTGATAGGATAGCATCTTGCAGTTGATGGAGATTTGTGGGATGCACATCCAGGGCACGAAGCTCCCGTTCCACCACATCCCAAAGATGCTCTATTGGGTTGAGATCTGGTGACTGTGGGGGCCATTTTAGTACAGTGAACTCATTGTCATGTTCAAGAAACCAATTTGAAATGATTCGAGCTTTGTGACATGGTGCATTATCCTGCTGGAAGTAGCCATCAGAGGATGGGTACATGGTGGCCATAAAGGGATGGACATGGTCAGAAACAATACTCAGGTAGGCCGTGGCATTTAAACGATGCCCAATTGGCACTAAGGGGCCTAAAGTGTGCCAAGAAAACATCCCCCACACCATTACACCACCACCACCAGCCTGCACAGTGGTAACAAGGCATGATGGATCCATGTTCTCATTCTGTTTACGCCAAATTCTGACTCTACCATCTGAATGTCTCAACAGAAATCGAGACTCATCAGACCAGGCAACATTTTTCCAGTCTTCAACTGTCCAATTTTGGTGAGCTCTTGCAAATTGTAGCCTCTTTTTCCTATTTGTAGTGGAGATGAATGGTACCCGGTGGGGTCTTCTGCTGTTGTAGCCCATCCGCCTCAAGGTTGTTCATGTTGTGGCTTCACAAATGCTTTGCTGCATACCTCGGTTGTAACGAGTGGTTATTTCAGGCAAAGTTGCTCTTCTATCAGCTTGAATCAGTCGGCCCATTCTCCTCTGACCTCTAGCATCAACAAGGCATTTTCAGCCCACAGGACTGCCGCGATACTGGATGTTTTTCCTTTTCACACCATTCTTTGTAAACCCTAGAAATGGTTGTGTGTGAAAATCCCAGTAACTGAGCAGATTGTAAAATACTCAGACCGGCCCGTCTGGCACCAACAACCATGCCACGCTCAAAATTGCTTAAATCACCTTTCTTTCCCATTCTGACATTCAGTTTGGAGTTCAGGAGATTGTCTTGACCAGGACCACACCCCTAAATGCACTGAAGCAACTGCCATGTGATTGGTTGATTAGATAATTGCATTAATGAGAAATTGAACAGGTGTTCCTAATAATCCTTTAGGTGAGTGTATATTGTATATAATTACTGTGTTGTGTAAGTATGTGTACATTTGATATGTAAATTGTGTTGTGTAAGTATGTTGTTTACTGTAATTGGTATGTCTCGTCACTGTCATGACTGCTATGTTGCTCGGAACTGCACACAAGAATTTCACCTACTGTTGCACTTGTGTACATGGTAGTGTGACAATAAAGTGATTTGATTTGATTTGATTTGATTTAAGTAATACATATGCAGTAGGTAATGTGTAATTTGTCATGTTTACATTCTGAATTCATTGAGCTCATGTGCTAACACACCATACGTGGTCATAATATGCACCTATTACACCGTTATTGTAATTTATGATGACAGTGAAACTACTGCTAAAATTGGTTTATAAAAAAGTGTTAAAGGTGCACTAAGTAAGATTATAGCAAGGATTTAGCTGGCTCTTACTCATCTCATCGGTCCAAGAAGTACTTGCGGTTTTGGACTCTATACTGACAGCCATCGTCCTGGAGTGCTGTTGCTTCACACCAAATGTGTTTGTTTATCTTCTGTTTTGTTACTTTTAGTCTGTGTTTTTATGCATCTCATATTACACACATCCCTATGATGGACATTCTTCTATCCAATCCAAACAAATTTTTGCGTGTTGTTGCGTACTGGACTGTGACTGGACAGCCGCGACTTGCAAGCTCTCGGATGGCTGAACACCGCTTTATGCTCGCACTTAGCGTTTGATGTCACACTGCTTATCCGTGATCCGTGCCGTGAGAGCTGCAGGTCGTAGCTGTTTAATCACTCCAGCAGGGACCTCTCGTTTGGACATTTTATCTTTCCACTTTTACTCATTCTGGTTGGACAGGACACTCCTGTATATCAATACCATACCATCAGTGGTACCACTGATGACCATTGCATGGCACAGTGCACAGTCCCCAAAAGCATTGTAAGCCTAAGAAGATCTTAGAATCCATATTTATCTTAGTTTTGTGGCCCATTTCCCAAAAGCATCATAACTTAGGTTTGGAAGGCAAAAACAATAACTGTTAATTATGGCAATGATTTGTGTGTCAGCAGATACAAATTATTAATCATATTTAAATGATCTACAATTTAACAGAGCCTAATTTTAAATCCTGATGAGGCCACATTTTCCATGATTTAAAAAGGAGCGTGTGACTGTCATAGAAATGTAAGCGCAGCGTAGTTCTAGCGGGAAGACTAGCAGCTGTGCATCATCACACCATTAGCTGGGTAATTCCTAGCCAATCACATGTAAGCCATTGCTTTATAAGTCTGCTCACAATCTATCATATTGCTGTTTCAGTGTGCAAACACGGCAACCTCCACCACCCCACCACTACCAGCTGAGTCCTGTCCTGCATGGGGGTAGGCTCCTGGCCCCTGCCTCCTATCTCTGGCAGGATATGACGGTTCCGAGTACAACTCCCTCGGACCGTAATGTCTCTCTACGCCAAAGAGAGACATTACTTTTCTGTTTTAAATTCATCAAATAAATGTCATCTTAAACTTCACTCATGCCTGTGAGTCTTCCTGATAGAAATATGCCTGACATTCAACAAGCACAGTTAATGTAAAAAATAAAGCAAGTCCATCTCTTCTTATTCATGGCGTACATCCCATTTTCACTACCCACTTCTTATGAATGTGCTGTCTTTGCCTGTAAAGCACCAGAGATATACCAGAGAATGGACTATATAATAGGACACAGACGATGCAATAACTGGAGAAGAACCTCCAAATTAAATTGCAATTAACCCAGCCTATTAGCACTTCACACGCAGAATTTCGCCAAACCTACTTGCGCCTAGACTTAGTGCACAGGTGTTATTAATCCCCATTAGTGTTCTCTAATGTTCCAATTCCCACCCTTTTCATTCTCATAGTATTGTGCACACTGCAGAAAAGAATGAGCACCTGTTCAGCTGAAATGCTGAGTACCAATCTTGTATACATGTTAGAGGAATTAATTTTGACCTCAGTCCAAGTGAACAAGGACTGCCTTAAATGCATTCAAATAGGGATAAGGTGAAGTATATTATAACCAACCATTGCAGCCTTTGAATATAATGGAAGTGAATGGGGCCAATCCATAAACGTTTAAATATTCTCTGTTTCAAACGAATAGCCACAAGACCTAAACATGTATGCATGTTATGATTTTAGTGTATTAAAATGGCTTACTTACCTTTACTCTATAAACTTAAATCAAATATCACTACTTTGTTGCCATGACAACTTTTCTTTTTTTAAGAAAAGTAGCAATGACTTAAAATATGTTTTTTTTTGTGACAATGAACAGTATGCCATAAATGCTGTCAATTGTGCTTAAAAAAAAAGTATGATGGTGATTGAAGCTAACATTCTGGCACATATTTTCTTGTGACCATATTTGTAATTTGCCTTCCACTGTTCAGACTAAATTTGAATGGTAAAGGTTAATTGTTCCCAAAATGATCAACAGTAGTATCTTCCATTACATATATTCAACTACAGTCTCATTCTATATATCATTGCAGAAAAGATAAAAAAAAAAGAAAAACAAATCTGGCAACACACTTAATCTTGTCAATACCCAGACCACATCTGCTGTCCTTGGTTCGTCAAATCATGTCTGGTTACTTTAGTGACATTCTTCTCCCACACAGTACAAAACCTGGGCTCTTGCCCTAAGGCTGCATTCTGATTTAACAGCATCATCATTATATCATCTACTTTGACAAACATTTAAAAGTGCAGAAACACATGAGAATCCCCAAGCTATGCAATCGGTTTTATTATCTGGATGTCTTCATATGTCATTCTGTCTGGAGTGCACATCATTATTGGTGTCTGTCTCCTTCTTGGTCTGTCCCTATTGTGCCACAATTGATCTCTGTCTGGGTCTGTCTCTCTCTTTATAACATCCTCCCTCCTTAGCAGAGAAGACAGAGTAAACCTTTTCATTACTAATGGGATTTGAATACTCTCATCTTGGATCTGTAATGGGATAACAAATAGTCTTTTGATTAGGCCCTTCTCAATCATTAAGAAGTTAAGGAGGAAAAACATAGGCTAACTAAAACCATCAAAGAGCACTTTTGAACAGCAGTCATTAAGAGAAAGTTACAACCCTGTAGCATCACAGGTTACGAATGAGTCACTGGTAAAATGCTACATCACGATCAACATTACTGCCATCAGCTCTGAGCTTAATGAGCAGAGAGCCATTTGAGTCTTGTCTGCACCCAAAATGGAGGTCCATATTGGATTGGAGATACAATCTCAGCCAGCCAGTAATGATGAATCATCACAAAGGTAAAAAGGAGAGGAGGACTATGTGGATAAGTCAAAGAATTCAGGAAGAGTGTTGGAATGGGCTGAGAAGAGGGTAAATTTAAGTCGATGGGTTTTCACAGAGGTGGGCAGAGGCAGATAAAGCAGAACGGAGTAGACGTAGACTGATATATTTTTGCTTTTGGATATATTGTTGCTTTTCTGCATCATTTCGTCATTTACAAAATAAAATTATTTAAAAAAAGTGTGTTTTAAGTTTGTTTATACTTAAAAGTCAGTTTTGTACCAAATCTTGCAAAATGGTTATTTTGGGGATTTTGGTTGAACAACTATAAATTAATTTTAAAAACTATTGGCCAATTCCACCACCTTAGTTATCAGTATCGGCAAAATCCTCTATCAGTTGACCTCTAGAACAAAGCAGATAATGGCCTTGTGGAAAGGATTAAAGATGACCCATGACACAGGTTCCACTTTCTTGAGGTCAGGTTTTTTTTATGCTTGTTTCCTTCGGGTGCAGCATATGCAATCTTTGAGAAGAGTTTTGGTTTTGGTCTGGTTAAATTGAGTGTATGATCTGTGGACCAAACACTCAATTTAACCAGACGCCAGTGCTGCACACTCGTTCTCTCTCTCTGCTGGCGGTGGCGTGACCGTTTATTTCTGCTCTCCCCATGCTCACTGGAATTAGAGACAGGTGTTAATTTAGCTCAGGTGCAAGCACCCTTACCGCTCTCTCTCTCTCTCTTCGGACGGGTGCTCGAACCACCCCCACTGCCACAGGCCTCAAAAAATTATCGGACACTTGAGCCACACTTAAAATTACAAGTTTTGTTGCATTAGATAAATATCAAACCAAGTGGAATCTGCAAACAAAAGCAAGACAAGTCAAGTTTGACAACCAGAAAGTGATAAAATACTTTTATATTATTTATTTAATTTTGTCATTTAACACACATGGATTCACAAGCACGAATGTTGAGTGACTCCAGTCAGGCTTCCTAAGCAACCAATTGGCCTGGTTGCTAGGGTGGGTAGAGTAAAGTTGGGTTAACCTCCTCATGGTTGCTATAACATGGTTCTCGTTTTAGATGGGGCATGTGGTGAGTTGTGCATGGATACCATGGAGTGCTAGGTCTCCGCGGTAAAGCGCTCAACAAGCCACATGATAAGATGTCAAGTCAAGTCAAGTGGTTTTTATTGTCGTTCAACCATATTCAGTTAGTACAGTACACAGTGAAACGAGACAATGTTCCTCCAGCACCATGGTGCTACATAAAACAACACAGGACAAACACAGAACCACATGAGACTACACAGACTAAATAACATACCTATATAAAGTGCACGTGCAAACGTGTGCAAAAAGTATGGGACAGTACAATAAATTACTAAACATTTACAGGACAATAGGCACAGTGAGAGACTGGTGTTGTCACGGTACCAAAATTTCAGTAGTCGGTACCAATACCAGTGAAATTTGCTGCATATTGCCAATTTTCTTCATGATAAGAAATGCATAGTGACATATATACACTCACCTAAAGGATTATTAGGAACACCTGTTCAATTTCTCGTTAATGCAAATTATCTAATCAACCAATCACATGGCAGTTGCTTCAATGCATTTAGGGGTATGGTCCTGGTCAAGACAATCTCCTGAACTCCAAACTGAATGTCAGAATGGGAAAGAAAGGTGATTTAAGCCATTTTGAGCGTGGCATGGTTGTTGGTGCCAGGCGGGCGGTCTGAGTATTTCACAATCTGCTCAGTTACTGGGATTTTCACGCACAACCATTTCTAGGGTTTACAAAGAATGGTGTGAAAAGGAAAAACATCAGTATCGGCAGTCCTGTGGTGAAAATGCCTTGTTGATGCTAGAGGTCAGAGGAGAATGGGCGACTGATTCAAGCTGATAGAAGAGCAACTTTGCCTGAAATAACCACTCGTTACAACCGAGGTATGCAGCAAAGCATTTGTGAAGCCACAACATGCACAACCTTGAGGCGGATGGGCTACAACAGCAGAAGACCCCACGGGTACCACTCATCTCCACTACAAATAGGAAAAAGAGGCTACAATTTGCAAGAGCTCACCAAAATTGGACAGTTGAAGACTGGAAAAATGTTGCCTGGTCTGATGAGTCTCGATTTCTGTTGAGACATTCAGATGGTAGAGTCAGAATTTGGCGTAAACAGAATGAGAACATGGATCCATCATGCCTTGTTACCACTGTGCAGGCTGGTGGTGGTGGTGTAATGGTGTGGGGATGTTTTCTTGGCACACTTTAGGCCCCTTAGTGCCAATTGGGCATCGTTTAAATGCCACGGCCTACCTGAGCATTGTTTCTGACCATGTCCATCCCTTTATGGCCACCATGTACCCATCCTCTGATGGCTACTTCCAGCAGGATAATGCACCATGTCACAAAGCTCGAATCATTTCAAATTGGTTTCTTGAACATGACAATGAGTTCACTGTACTAAAATGGCCCCCACAGTCACCAGATCTCAACCCAATAGAGCATCTTTGGGATGTGGTGGAGCAGGAGCTTCGTGCCCTGGATGTGCATCCCACAAATCTCCATCAACTGCAAGATGCTATCCTATCAATATGGGCCAACATTTCTAAAGAATGCTTTCAGCACCTTGTTGAATCAATGCCATGTAGAATTAAGGCAGTTCTGAAGGCGAAAGGGGGTCAAACACAGTATTAGTATGGTGTTCCTAATAATCCTTTAGGTGAGTGTATATATATATATATATAGATATTATGATTAAGTCGCGAGCAACCGCATTTTAATCTAGCTGCATTTAGCGTGCGCGCGCGAGGGAGGAGCGACAGAGGCAGAGTCTCTCTCATGTACAGTTTCAATCTCTCCCCATGAGATTGGGACATTCGCGCAACTCATAGAAGAGGCACCGACCACACAGAGAAATGTCAGTTTTTGAGTTTATAGTTATTAACATGACCTGCTTCTGTATTATTTGAACTTTAATAAAGCAATTTTACTGCATTTAAGATGTTACGCTGGGATGTTTCCTTTAAAGAGCTCCGCCTCCACTTATTCCACAACGGTACATGCTTCTGAATGTACTTTTTTTTTAATCATTCCCTAATACTTTGGGATCTACATAAAATTAACTGTGAAAGTTTCGAGTGCATCTGGACTGATCTGTGTAATTCTTCCTCCATCAGGCGTGAACTGCTGCTCTCACGCGATATCATTACAGTTTAATGTGATTTCATGTTACGTTAAATGAGATCAAACGACTATTCATCAACGAACATTTTTCTCATCAATTTTGTATTTTCGACGATGTCGATAATGTCGACTAAACATTTCATCCCTAATGTAAATGATAATATGCTTTTAAACTCACCTGCTTTATTTGCTTGCAAGTCCCAAACCAGGCAGTGATGCATCTGCTCAGGATGCTCTCAATAGTCCCTCTATAGAATGTAGTGAGGATGGGGGGTGGGAGATGTGCTTTCCTCAGCCTTCGAAGAAAGTAGAGACGCTGCTGGGCTTTCTTGGTAAAAGAGATGGTGTTGAGGTTCTCTGCCAGGTGAACACCAAGGAATTTGGTGCTCCTGACGATCTCCACAGAGGAGCCGTCGATGTTCAGTGTAGAGCGGTCACTCTGTGCTCTCCTAAAGTCAACAACCATCTCTTTTGTTTTGTCCACATTCAGAGACAGGTTGTTGGCTCTACACCAGTCCGTTCGCCGCTGCACCTCCTCTCTGTATGCTGACTCGTCATTCTTGCTGATGAGACCCACCACGGTCGTGTCATCGGTGAACTTAATGATGTGGTTCAGCAGAGTGAACAGCAGTGGACTGATATTGGTGTATTGGTGGAGATGCTGTTCCCGATCCAGACTGACTGAGGTCTCCCAGTCAGGAAGTCCAGGATCCAGTTGCAGAGGGAGGTGTCCAGGCCCAGCAGGTTCAGCTTTCCAATCAGGTGCTGAGGAATTATTGTGTTGAATGCTGAGCTGAAGTCTATGAACAACATTCGAACGTATGAGTCCTTTTTATCTAGGTGGGTGAGGGCCAGATGGAAGGTGGTGGCGATGGCGTCTTCTGTTGAACGGTTTGGACGATACGTGAACTGCAGTGGGTCTAGTGAGTGGAGCAGCTGGGTCTTAATGTGCTTCATGACGAGCCTCTCGAAGCACTTCATGATGATGGGTGTGAGTGCGATGGGACGGTATTCGTTGAGGCAGGACACTGAAGACTTCTTTGGGGACGATGGTGGTGGCCTTGAACGCATGGGGACGATGGTGGTGGCCTTGAAGCACGTTGGAACGACGGCGCTGCTCAGAGAGATGTTGAAGATGTCGGTAAGAACATCTGCCAGCTGGTCTGCACATCCTGAGCATTCTGCCAGGAATGTTGTCTGGTCCAGCAGCCTTCCGTGGTTTGACTCTATGTAGAGTTTTCCTCACATCAGCCGTGGTATGACAGAGCACCTGGTCGTTAGGAGGAGGGGTGGTATTCCTCGCCACCATGTCGTTCTGTGCTTCAAACCTAGCGTAGAAGTCGTTCAGTTCATCTGGAAGGGAGGCATCTTTGTCACAGGCAACTGATGTTGTCCTGTAGTTGGTGATGGCCTGGATGCCCTGCCACATGCGCCGCATGTTGAAATCTCCAGCGACAATAAACAGTCCGTCAGGGTGAGCGTTCTGCAGTTCACTCATAGCACTGGGGGGAATGTAAACTCTGGTTATAATAACAGTGGTCAATTCCAGTGGTAAATAAAAAGGTCTGCATCTAACAGTCACAAGCTCCACCAGTGATGAGCAGTAACTAGAGACTAGCATAGAGTTATTGTACCATTCCGTGTTGATGTAAACACACAAGCCACCACTGCGAGTCTTACCGCATAGAGCTGCATTTCTGTCGGCATGAAACGAGGCGAGCCCGTCTAGCTGAATGGCAGCATCCGGAACTCTGTCGCTGAGCCACGTCTCCATGAAAACAAAGACGCAGCAGTCTCTAAGCTCACGCTGTGTAGTCTGCTGGAGTCGGATATAGTCCAGTTTATTGTCCAGGGAGCAAACTTTTGAGAGCAGGATATACGGGAGAGCCGGCCGGCTAGGGTTTGTTTTTAGCCTAGCATGGACCCCCGCCCTCTTGCCGCGCTTTCGCTTACGACGTCCCCTCCCTTGGGCACCGGCATCAGGTGACGCCGAGGACTGGAGGCCTGTTCTCCGCAGCAAGCTGAGTTCGCGTAGCAACTCCTACAGATCATCAAGCAGCTTGGTTGTTGCATGAATCTTATATTTTAACAGAGTCTGGGGATGGTAGACATGAACACCGGTTGCTCTGACGTCCATGTGCCGTAAAATCAGGCTAAGTGACAAAAATAGCACCATTTTGGATCCGGAGTGGCCGCTGCGTGCTACCGCACCGCCATCTTGGATCAACTTCCAAGATGTGAAGATGGATTGTCTCAGACGCAGTGGCAACTGAGATTCGTCCTCCACCACCCAAGTCAATACGCCATCACAAGGACTTATATGTATTGGGAATTGGGCATGGCACAATTAGGGAGAAAATGAGAGAAAAAAATATATATATTTTTGCCATTTAAAACATTTCTATGTCTTTTGCAAAATGAAAAGTGTGCTTACGCTATATTTCTTTAAAATAAATGGCACTTTGTTTGATATTTTCTTTTCTGATGCAATGATATTCATAATTTTTTAAGTGTGGCTTGTACGTTGATCCTGCAGTCTGATCAAGCCCTGCAATCCAACAGTTCTGTTCTAATGTTAGCATTTTACTGAACGACAACTTCAGACAAACACAAATCACACGCATCCACTTAAGTGTGCCTAATTACTATGCATCCGATCCTGGTGAGCAATTTTCTGTGCATATCTTGCCACATAAGTACATTGCATAATTTTCATGATGACATCTTTGAATGCTATTAATGGACCGAAAGATGCTGTACGAGCAGTATGCTGTCATTTCATCCATTAAGCCATCATAATGACATTTACTTATTAGACACTTTTATGTCTAGGACAATGAACTAACCTGTCATTTCATAGGCCTAGGATAACTTTCTTTTTTCTGACCCGTTACCTAAATTTAAAATTCATAGCCTACTTAACATCATGCATTTTACATTCACTGAATTACTAGATGGTGCTGTATCACTCTATTCAATAGAAATGGCCCTCAGGACTCAGATGGCAACTGATCATGAAGACATACCATGCTGAAGCATCTTTAGCACTTTCTTCACCTCGTTGAATGTGATGTTTAGTCTGGCCAATGAGATGTTACCACTGCAGGTGCTAATGGGCAAAGTGTTGGGGAGTGACAGCTGTGGGGACTGAAGGATTAAATAGTTTAGCAGCAAGTAGCCAAAGATATGATTAAATAGAGGAGGTGTATGGGGTAGTTGCAGCTGCAGTTGAAGAATGTAGACACATTAAAGAACTGGTTTGGTTAGTTGGCGATTTCTCCTCTCTTGCAACCCTAATGCCAAAAACCAGTGATCTCTATCTGTGGCAGGGTGGAGAGCGAGGCCGGGTCATGATTCCACACACCCGGCCCCTAATAAGGCTGATTAAGCCCGAGGGGGATAAGGGCGACTGGAGACGTCAGTGTGACAGAGAGAGAGATACGGGCAGATACCCGACACCTGTGTGTATTGGTTAAGTTAATAATTAAACTACAATTTATATTGTCAAGCCGATTCTCTCCTCCTCCTTTCCACTGAACTGTGTTACACTGGTGCCGAAACCCAGGAAGGAGGAGGGATGCGGCGTAGTAGAGTCCTCGCCACTACCATCCACCCCAACGGAGCAGCCATGGCCATCCGCCGGGGGATGGAGGAGCCTGACTGGTTGAGAGCTGAGGAACGGCCGCTGACCACGAGGGGAGTTGGAGCTCCTAAGTGACTGCCTGGAGCGGTTGTGGCCACTGCCAGGCGTGGAGGAGACCCCAACCAGCCGATAAAACGTGGCGGAATCAGAGATCACCAACCGCGAGTGGGGAGGGGCTGTAACTAGCTCTAAGGAAAGTGTAAATAAGATAATAATTTCAGAGCTTTATTTTATTAATGTTCTCTGTTAATATTACGGGTCTTTTATTTTGGCGCATCCTAGTGTAATGTTAAGTTCGCATCTAAAAATGTGAGACTAGTTAGTAAGACGCACGCACTGTAGTAAGGAGGGAAAAAATCACATTTCGCTTTGAAATTGTGTAAAGATCTTCAAGGATAATTTAAGCACCTAGCCAGAACGGGAACAAGGTATTGTGTGTTTAACGTGTTTAATGTTTATGTGCAGTAATATGTAGGTTAATCCATTCAACTGTGAAGAAGTGTTTGAATGTATTATTATTTCTCGTGTCATGTGAAGTCAAGCTAACGTAAGTTTTTTTTAGCATTGTTAATACTACACGGGTAACGTCACTAAAGAGTCTTTATAAATGACTGTTTGTACGGTTAATTCGGCCTTCGGGTAATGTTTATGTTTGTATGAGCTAATTTTATGTTATTTATCTGTCCCGTAGCTCTTACGTTGTTTCAAGAAGAAAAGTTGTAAGGAAAGGAAAATAGATTAGTGTTTAACCAAGGCTGACGGCTGAACATAAATAAAGGCTTCTGGAAACATCAGTACGCTTCACCATTGTCTGACTGGGGGTTTGCTACAGTAAGAGCTTGACCCGCATCGATACCGACGACGACTCGTTGTCTACTACGGACCACGGAAGGTCTTCACGGCGCCGGGTACAGCTTTCGCGACATCGCCACGAAGTGTCAGCGTGGACTCATCGAGCTGCATCCTCACACCTCGCGCCTGCCTGACATACGTTGGACAGCGGTCTCACGAATTCGGTGCAATGGTCAAGTACAGTCACACTCACTGACATTGATGCAGGACTGTGAGTATTAACCCATTATTATACTGTCTATAGTACAGCAATGAGGCGAACAACGGATGAATGACTTATTGGACTGAACATTTAATACTCAACGGCACAGCAAGGAGAGCAACCAAATAAACTCTGGTTGCATTTTACACTCATGCCTGCATACATCCACATGGACTCTTTCTAATTAGAACTCATATAAATTTTTTGGACTTTGCATCTGTCTTATTTGTTAACTGTGGTTATTGAAGCCGTTGCATTTACATTTCTCACACTTTGAATTTAAGAACTTTGATAACTTTGTTTATTGTGGTATTTACATTGACATTTACAGTTATTTGAGTGTCTATATGTAAATGCATATGTGCTAGCTATTTAATCTGATGTTTTATGTTTATGCTGTTCATAACAAGGGCTTGATTATATCTTCTAAAGGGGTCTTCTTCTGCCATCAAAGTTTAAAATAAAAAATTAGATGATAATGTCAGAGTCAGGTAATGAGAAGGAGGTGGAGGAGCAGATGGCTGGTTATCAGCATGAAGATTTACAAAGTGAAGCCCACACAATGGTAGACTCATCAGAGAGACCGTTTCTGAAGGAAACAAATGAAGCTAAACAACAAAGTCTAACTGACCTCCAAGGCAAGCTTAATAAGGATGATAATGCTCTTGAAGGTCCTAGACGCTCTGAACGCACACGCCATCCCACAGAGAAGATGCTCGTGCATCAATATGAAGAGGCCAAGAAAAAAGAGAAAAGGCTGTATGCCATGTACGAGCAGTGGAAGCTCCACACACGCAAGGCAAGAGATCAGCTAAAGACTTATATGTCAGAGAGTCAGCTCTGGCCTCTCATTGAAGAGCTTAAGAAAGATAAAGAAGACATAATGACCATTTATTATGAAATTCGAAATCTCACCACACCCTCCACCGACATAAGAAGAAGAGTTGATACGTGTGAATCGGTGACCACAGAAATCACCAACATCGCCTACAACAGAGCTATAGATGATGAAAGCGAGTTTAATGAACAGCAGGAAAGACACCGCCTTCATGAACTGCTCCGCCATGACTATGCAAAGTCTGTCTATGGATCCGCAGCTTCTTCGATAAGTCACAGCCAGTCCGACAGCCACTGCTCCATAACTACATCCATGACAGCAAAACGTGCGGATGCAGCAGCTGAACTAGCAGTAAAAGAAGCAAATTATCAGATGCTGCTAGAGGAAGAAAGGCAAAAGGAATCTATAAGAGAGTTAGAGGAACAACAACGCAAAGTTCTAGAGGCACAAAGACGTGAGTTGGAGCGATTGCAGGCAGAGAAAGAGATACGGGCAGCTCAAGCCAAGTTGAAGATCTACGATAAGGAGACAGAACACAAGGATGCTAACTATGTTAAAAAGGAAAGGAACATGGAAGCAAAGAATGTGCCTGTAACTACAGTGCCCCTCTCTCAAGTCGCATCGCCCGTTATACAGACATTCCCTCTCTCGCTCAGATTCTTCAAGACAACATAGCCTTAAATAGGCTTCCTGTTCCTGAGCCATTTGTCTTCAATGGCGATCCCATACAATTCATTGAATGGAAGGCAGCATTCACCTCACTCATTGACCAAAGGGCAA